>NC_060150.1:36624234-36714719 GCF_021292245.1 Micropterus dolomieu | reverse complement strand
CACCCCAAACCATCACTGACTGTGGAAACTTTACACTGGACATCAAGCAACGTGGATTCTGTGCCTCTCCTCTCTTCCTCCAGACTCTGGGACCTTGATTTCCAAAGGAAATGCAAAATTTACTTTCATCAGAGAACATAACTTTGGACCACTCAGCAGCAGTCCAGTCCTTTTTGTCTTTAGCCCAGGCGAGACGCTTCTGACGCTGTGTCTTGTTCAAGAGTGGCTTGACACAAGGAATGGGACAGCTGAAACCGATGTCTTGCATACGTCTGTGTGTGGTAGTTCTTGAAGCACTGACTCCAGCTGCAGTCCACTCTTTGTGAATCTCCCCCACAATTTTGAATGGGTTTTGTTTCACAATCCTCTCCAGGGTGCGGTTATCCCTATTGCTTGTACACTTTTTTCTATCACATCTTTTCCTTCCCTTCGCCTCTCAATTAATGTGCTTGGACACAGAGCTCTGTGAACAGCCAGCCTCTTTAGCAATGACCTTTTGTGTCTTGCCCTCCTTGTGCAAGGTGTCAATGGTCGTCTTATGGACAGCTGTCAAGTCAGCAGTCTTCCCCATGATTGTGTAGCCTACAGAACTAGACTGAGAGACCATTTAAAGGACTTTGCAGGTGTTATGAGTTAATTAGCTGATTAGAGTGTGGCACCAGGTGCCTTTTCACAATATTAAAATTTTCTGAGATACTGATTTTGGGGTTTTCATTAGTTGTCAGTTATAATCATCAAAATTAAAAGGAATGAACACTTGAAATATATCAGTCTGTGTGGAATGAATGTATACATTATACAAGTTTCACTTTTTGAATGGAAATACTGAAATAAATCAACTTTTTGATGATATTCTAATTATATGACCAGCACCTGTAAATTATTTATATTGACTGATATTTCACCAGTTAATTTTAATACCACCACGTGTCAAACAATTTGATCCGCCCGCCACCTCCCGGTCTGCCATTCTCGTCCAACTCTCACAGTTTCCGAGTCTTTTGCTTCCCGGGGCTTTACCCCAAATTTTTGACGGTAGCCCCGAATTAATCCTCATGATGCAGCATGTCTCACAGGTCTTCAAAGAACAGAGGCTACCCACAATAATGTTGCTACATTTTGTTTGATGTTCACATAACGTGACACCCCACCGTTACTCAGCCTGCCTGCTTTAGCTTTTGCTAGTGCATCTGACATTTTAAGTCATCTAAATTTCTAAGATTTGTCTGTGACCTCTCTCCACTCCTGCAGGTTTGGAGGGAGATGCAGATCTAGAGTTCCTGTTGAAGGGTGGGGAGCTGGTCAAGATCCGCTCAAAATCCTGGAAGAAGAACCGCAAATTCAAACTGCTCGAAGACTGTATGACGTTGTACCATGAGTCCCACAAAGCATTTAGGGAAAACCAAAACTGTGAGTGTCATTTTCTACTGGGTAATATGTGTTTGCATAATTATTTTTGTTTGTGTGGGAGCTAGATGGGATTTCAATTGCATAATGTGCACAAATGGGAGAAGTTCCATAAAACCCCCAGTTTCTCTTAAACATACAATAAAAGACAGAGCAGTGCCTTTTAAAGTATCCATACAGACATAATAGTGATATTGAGCGATGTGGCTGTGTGAAGTGTCATGTGTCAGAGAGTTTTTAACATGACCAATCTCCCTTAGAGAAGGGTTTTCAGTTTGCAGGTGTTTTCTTGTTTATGGAAATAAACATGTTTTATTCCTGTGGGTGTTAGCAAGTCACAACTACCAATCAGCTCTAAAGTGGTTTGGCATAAGGTAAGAGAGCTTGTTTTTAACCACATTTTGTTTAAGATGTATTTGCTGGTATGCTTTACTGAAGCAGTGTATGTAAATGGATGCAAAACACAAAGTTATATAGCTTTAGATATTTTTCCAGTGAGTAGTCATATTACATATGGTTGTTCTGTTTTCTCTACATTATCTCTCTGTTGCATGTCTCTCTCTCTTTGCTAGAAGAGGGATCTCTCCACTGTTGCTCTTGCAGAGTTTTCTCACTTTTTTCCTTCTCCAAATCGAGGATCTAAGAAAAGAAGCTGTTACTCCGGTATATGCCGTTCATATTGTAAAGGCCTCTAAGACAAATCTACAGTGTAATTCTGGGCTATGCATGTAGTGCTGGATATCATTTGAAGTATGTGGTGAACAAGATTCTGGTTTATACTTTTAAAGCTGGACCAGCCAGTATATCTATATTAACAATGGATCAAAAGACTACATGTACAGGGATTGCTAGCTCTTTAAACTCTTTGTTCTGGTTTTATGGCCCACAACGTCACTGTTTTGGTTCACTCTCACAGCCCTTATTTCCAGCAGCAGTCAGCTGTTTCAGTGATACTGCTCTGATAAACCCACTGTACGCTGTCCAGCACCAAACTGCAGACAGACAAAGTTGGTGGCTAGCTAACGCAGTGTTGCATTTGGAAGCACTGTGGCCTCACAGCAAGAAGGTCACGGGTTCAAACCCCAGCCTTTCTGTGTGGAGTTTGCACGTTCTCCCCGTGTCTGTGTGGGTTTGCTCTGGTTTCCCCCACCATCAAAAACATGTTAGTTCTTCAGTCAGTGCAATTGACCAGGCAATGAGTACAGGGAATGAATTTAGCTGTGTGTATGTGACAAGAAAAGTATCTTCTAAGATTTCCCTTGGGAGCTGTTGGAGATTAATATAGAGCTACAAGGAGAGTGAATATTGTTCCTACCTTCATCATGTGCCTTAGACACCAGCCCAGGTGGATGCTAATGTTGCTGCATGTCTGATATATGTGCAAATATGCCACAGTTTGCTAAGAACAATTTTATAAGGTGATATTAGCTGTTTCCTTTGTTGCTGAGAAACTATATGTTTTTATCTGTTGTCTAGTCTCTTGTGAGTGAAGGCCACATAACAGTGAGCTACCACACAGAAACAAAAGCCTTCCTGTTGATAAGATGTAAAAACAGTTTTAGGCGCTCTGTATTGTGTTGTGCCCATTAGGAAAAAAAGTCTGCAGCTACAAGATACTGACTTGTCTAAGTGACTCAGAGGTGACTGGGGTGTGATTTTGTTTTTTTTTCCATCTTGACCCTCCTCTGAGCTACAAATGTTTTTCTTTGAGCATTTCTGTGTGAATGGGAAAATGCATTACCCTCCTTTCATATAAATAACCATATTAAAAAAAACAAAAATTATAAATATAAATTATATTCACACCAAAGGTATCTATTCTTTGGCCTTTCTATAATATTATTTACAGAGACCCAACATTTCCCACATGAGCAAGCACTTGGCGACAGTGGAAAGGGAAAAACTCCATTTGAACAGGCAGAAACCTCGAGAAAGAACCTAGACTCAGGATGGGCGGCCTACTGCATTGACCGGTTGGTTTGAGAGAGAGAGGGGGACGGAGGGAGAGAGAGAGGGCAGGAGGAACAAGAACACACAGTAGCACAATGCAAGTTCAACATAGAGATGCAAAATAACAGCAATGATAGTGGTAATAATACAATTCTGAATAAAAAATAATTATTATAGCAATGATTAACAGCGGTTATCAAGCAGGAACATGTGGTGGGGGGTAGGTGGCTTGCTACCACAGATCCAGACCCTAGACACCTGCAGAGACACCTGCAGAAGGCAACAGAATGAAAGATGAGAAAGCACAAAACTACTGTGGTGAAGTCGAGTTAGTAAACATGCATTAATCGTATAAGAATAATAATAATAATAATAATAATAATAATCCTTATTTGTAGAGCACTTTTCAAAAACAAGTTACAAAGTGCTTTAACAAGTGTAAAGAATAATACAAAAAAGATAAGAGCATGAAAATTTAATATAAAATTAGTAAAATACAATAAAATAAAAGGGATAAAATAAGATAAGACAAATAAGATCGGGAAAAGCTCTCCTATAAAAGTATGTTTTAAGAAGGGACTTAAAAGGGACTTAAAAGAGTTCACCGACTCAGTCAAGAATGCATATAGACAGAGAAGAAGAGCAGGAGAGAGGAACTAATAAAACCATCAACAGTTGTTACCAGTACTGATAACACAATAGTGAATCAAGAGAAAAAGCACTTGAAGCCTTGATGTAAAAACAATTTTCAGTGGGCAACTAGTTTTTTTCTTTTCATTAAAGACAATTACAGGAAAATTAGATGATTTTTCTGGACATTTTGCACTGAATGACAACATATTACTTGTAATTAAATATAAATATAACAATGTGATACCATACATTTTTATTTTGGAATGTATTAAATAGATATTAAATTTTGTAGACAGACAAGGGAGAACTGGAAACTGATTTTGTTTGTAATCCAGACTGGGAGTTTCCACCAGTGACTGGACTAACAAGAAAGAGCTAGACTTTGAAAGTATCGAACAAAAAAATCTCACTCCCTTCTTTCAGCCCTCACTTCAAAGCCACTCCCCCAAACCCCATTTTCATGCGCAATGAGTGCACAGGCAGGCAGGTAGACAGCCAATCATTTCATTCGGTCCGTGCTTATTACAGATACCTGATTTTTTTTTTTGTTAGAATATCTGATTTACATGCTGTCAGCATGTAAAGAGAATTTCAACAAATATAACATAAATGAAATAAACTGCCTGCCCTACATTGAAGATAGAGACTCCAAACCCCAGATGTTGCAAGTCTAACTCAAAGTTTAAGTGTAATATTGTCTTTCTCTGGCTTCTCTCTGTGTGCATTTAAGTGTTTTGAGGGCTTATCCCTGCAAACTCGCCTCAAGGGCCTGTATCTCTAACAAACCCTTTCCTATCTCCAAACAGTCCCGATTGATGACATTGATTCAGTGCGCCTGGGCCGTCAGTCTGAAGGGCTAAAAAAGTACACCAACACCAGTGATGAAGATCAGTGCTTCTCCATCATCTTCAGGCAGTGGAGTGGAGGCAAAGCAGTGGGTTAACAGCCTGGTGAAGATTACGAGATACATACGCAGCCTCAACCGCCAGCAGAACAGTGAGCAGTATCCTTCACAAACTCTATAATTGGGAAATGTGTTTGCATACATGTTTCTCAAAAGTGTTTTCTGGTACTCTTGCAGAACCCGATTGGTTGTTTTGTTCTTTATTAGTTTAAATCTGCTCCAAAATCTGAAGGATTGCTTGAGTTGTGTACTTGGCTAGAATACGTGTAAACCAAATCCTTACATGTAAATACCAGTTGGATCTTCGAATGCATGCGGAAAGCAGACAAGAATCACGACAACATGATGACCCTGAAGGAGGTGAAGGCCTTCATGCGCGAGATTAACATTGAGGTGGACAGCCAATATGCAGAGCAACTTTTCAGGGTGAATCTCTCATAAAATTCATCAATGAGCCATTGTATCTACATGTAAAGATAAATATAAATTCCAAATAATGTGTAGTTCAACAAACTTAATATCTAGTATATCTCATTGATTGGTTGTCTTTTCATGTCTTGTGTTGCATAGAAATGTGACACATCCAAATCAGGCACCCTGGAGGGTGCAGAGATCAAGCAATTCTACGATGAGCTGACGCACCGGAAGGAGATAGATGAGATTTATGGGACGTACGCTCAAACAGAGGGTCAGATGAGTGCCGGAGACCTGCTGAACTTCCTACTGAATGAGCAAAGGGAGCAGGTGTCCATGGAGGACGCTCTCAAGCTGATTGAAATATACGAGGTGGATGGGACAGGTAGAACTAACTTGGAAACAAAACTGATGAGTCATTAGGGGTTTTATACACATGGTTTACTGGCAGGTGTGCATTACAATTATGGGAACATATTATCATTGCTTTTATTCTGTAGTTCACATTCCACAAATCATATCCATCGTGTCTGTCTGTCTGTCTTCTGTCCACCAGCGAAGGAGAAGAAGCACTTGACCAAAGATGGCTTCTTGATGTACCGGCAGCACGAAGATACCTCCATCTTCAACCCGGCTCAGAAACCACTTTATCAGGACATGCACCAGCCGCTCAACCATTACTACATCTCCTCCTCACACAACACGTACCTGGTGGAAGACCAACTCAAAGGACCCAGCAGCACAGAAGCCTACATAAAGTAACTAGTCTTACCAACCAACTGTACATAGCTGAAGGCAACTAGAGCTGAATTCCTGATTCCTGATAAGTGATCCTGATAAGTTTTACTCCATCAAGCTTCCTAATGTATTATTTTTACCTAAAAGACAAGACAACCTTGCTCAAGGGCCATGACAAAAGAGGGAACGAGGCAGCGTAAATGATCAAAAAGTGATTTATTTAACAAAAGAGTGAGCTAAACATAACTATTTAAATGTGCAAGGTGTCTCTGTAACATAAAAAACCCAAAGCAAGATGTGGCAGTGGGGGTGATCAGGCCACAGTTGGTCTCTGGATTGCAGAGAAGGGAGAAGAGCATGTAGTTTGACTAAGTGGTGCTTTATCTCCACTGGCTCACAGGTCCCAGGTGCTACCGATCAGCAATCACCTCAACAGAACAAAGATGGTTAACAACAGTGAGGTAACACTCCCACAGAGGGGCCGTCACACAGCTTGACAGTGGAGTACATGTGTTATGTTGGACAGACAGATCATCCTTTTTGACCAGATAGATATATGAACTAAACTTACGAAGTAAACCAGAAACCAAAAGTACTTCTTGCACATTCTAAACTACTGGAGATTTAGTCCAATTAGACCAATAATATAGTAATAAAAATAGTTTTGTTTAATATGCAATTTTTGCCTGAAGGGACCATTTTAATTTATTTGGTGTGCAACTGAATTCTCTTTGAATAGATGGGAGGTTGGACATGCCTTGAACTTCTTTGTGTTTTTTGTTGTTGTACGCATTTGCATTGAAATATCACTTTTTCATACTTGCAGTAAGGGAGTTATCTACGTAATTGTGTTTAAACCCTCAGTAGTATTACAAAAAAATTTAATCCTTAAAGTCCTAATAATTATACCATATTAATGACAACTAGTGTCCACTTATATGGGACTGATTGATATACACAAGTTGTAGTAGTCTCTAGTCTTGTGTTCATCCACCCCAATAGTTCCTGGGCCTTCAAAAAGTAGCCTGGCGGGTAAAATGAGGACCCCAGAACAACATTTACTCCCTGGATCCTCCTGTGGAAAAACAGTGAGTTCCTCCAAAGGTTCCTAGTTTTGGGGTATAGTTCCTTTGGTCGAAACGTAGCTAAAGCAGGGACAGGAACTAAAACTGACTCTGTTTTCCTTTGGTCGAAATGCAAGTAAAGTTTTGTGAAACACTTCTGAGATGTAAAAAGGGCAGAAGTGATGCCAGAGGTGTACCGGTTTTCACAAAGGTTTTCCATCCATGCAGAGCACTGATGAAGAGCTGTCGCTGTGTGGAACTGGACTGTTGGGATGGGGCTAATGGCGAGCCTGTTATTTACCACGGCTACACTCTCACATCCCAAGTGCTCTTCAAAGATGTCATCAAAGCCATCAAAGAATACGCCTTCAAAGTATGTGAGATATTGTATATGCCCTGTGGGACAGGATGTATCAGGCTGCTGATGTTGACGATTGCATTTCTTTTCCGTTCCTGTTGTACTCATTCATGCTATTAAGGAATAAAAAAATAATGAATGCTTTTTTCCTTTTCCCAGACGTCTGACTACCCAGTGATCCTGTCTCTGGAGAATCACTGCACCCTGGAACAACAGAAGGTCATGGCCGATCACATGATCACCATCCTGGGTGATGCTTTGGTCAGAAAGCCTCTGGGCACCACCATACCCACAAACTTCCCCTCACCTGAGGTGTGTGGCCTGGTTTACGTCAGCTCGCAGATTCATTCACAATCTTTAGAGCCTTGCTGTAAATACCTTCCCAAATAAACATCAAAGGAAGATAACACCTAAAAATTCCAAGTTAAAGAACCGCTCTACCAGATTTGTTCAATTTCCTATTTACTTTAACTTGACTATTAGATTTGTCTCGGAAAGGAAGCTGATGAGATTAAAGTAAAACCCACCCTCATTATGTGAACTCTAAATAAACACATAATTAAAACAGCATCAATCTCAAGCCTCTGCTCCTCCTCTGTGTGTTGATAATTTCCGTACACAAGAGCTTGAGTTTTGCGTTTTATTAGCTTGTCTTAGTAAGAGCTAAGAGCAGTTGTTAATTACCTGTTACAAGTTAGTTACAAGATCTGACTGTGAGGCTCAGCAGTTTGTAAGAAAACACCTTGCATGGTAAAGCCTAGTTCACACTACACGATTTTTAGCCCGATTTGCTGGTTGGTGAGCTCCGACCGACAGGCTGTAATCAGGGGTAAATCAGAGATCGATCGGCGGTCACAAGTTGTTATGTGTGAACTACTCAACGATGTATCAATACGGCTCCTCGACACATCACTGACACATTGCAGATGCCAGCCAGATATCTAGCATGCCAAATATATGGAGGAGTCGGCCGACTCAACATTCACATCCAGCCAATGAGAGAAGGCAGCTGGCAGAGCATGCAGCTACTTTTCACTGCAAAACACTTTTTACTCACCTCCAGCTGTCTCTGTAGCACAGACAAACCCTGCTATCCGTGTGTGCTTCTTCCACCCATATTTTTTGTCTTTATAATTGCTATCTCTATAATAATAACAACAAGTAACAAACAACAGCTGTTTCATGTGTAGGTTCGCATCATTTCCCATTTTACATTTCACGTGTGTTTTCTTGACAAAAAGTGGTTTGGAGACCAGCGTTGGGTGACAGAGCCGCTGTCAGCTCGTGTGTGTGAACTTTATAAACATTCTATGTGTGTGACCCTATGTCTACCATTAGTCACGTAGTGTGAACGCCACAACGACTTCAACATCGACGGCAAGTTGTGTAGTGTGAACAGCACGGCCATTGGCCAACGCTGACAGTCGTGTAGTCTGCACGAGCCTTAAGAGAGGTTGATGGTGAGTGGAATTTAAGTTGTGTGAATAGAGGTTGGTACATAGGCTATTTAGTGTCTGTACACAAGGCGTGCAAGGAAAGCACACATTCATTTAACATTATATTGATTGACTTCATGGTTGCATTTTACACTCTCCTTCCCATCTCTCTCAGAAATGTTTGCCTGTCTTTAAATAGCCGTTTGGCCTATCCTGGCATTTCTTTCTTTTACTGTCTTTCTTTAGTTCCTTTTCTGTTTCCCCCATTTCCTTTCATATCTTTCCATCTTTAAACCTTATATCTTTACTAGTAAAGACATCTATGACTCCCAGATGAACTGAAAAATCTTCTCATTAATAGGAAAGACACACAAAGAGGGGATTTGCACGTCAGATCATCCTTCAGTGACATTCCCAAGCTCTTGTGGGTAGCCCTGTTCAAATGTGGCACCCATGGGTTGAATGCCTTTGGCATTGTCAGCCTCAAATGAAATCATAATTATGCATTACACAACATTTTCCTTTCTGTCATTGGCTGGTGAAAGGGTGTGACTAGAAGACACCAGTAACACAAGCGCCTTGACATTGAAAAAATAACAATACTTTGCTTTCCTGCATTTAGCAATTATGTTCCACATTACTGCATAATATGTATCTCGAGTTGCATGACAACACATAAAACACATTTTGTCTGTTTCTGTGTAGGAGCTGAAGGGCCGGTTCCTCATCAAGGGAAAGCGACTGAACAAACTGGATGCTGCCTTTAACAATGACAGCACCATAGAGGACGAAAATGTGTCTGAGGAGGATGAGGCTGCAGACTGTAAGGAGAATAGCCAAAAAGGCAAACCAAAGGTGTGTTAAGTTCATACTACTTAGTTGTAATTTAAAAATATATATATACCGTATATATACAGTATATATTCTTCAAATATCATCTTTGAATGAACAAAACTGATCCTCTTTTAGAACACAAAGATCACACTTGCCAAACAGCTCTCAGATGTCGTAATCTACTGCAAGAGTGTCCATTTTAATTCGTTTGAACACTCCAAGAACAACCAGGCCTTCTATGAGATGTCGTCCTTCAAGGAGAGCAAAGCGTTCCAACTGGCTGAGACTTCAGGTAAACACGGCACATACCCACCTCAAGTTCCAGTTAGACAACAAACGTGATTGTGATTTCTCCTGAGCAGAGAGTGAAAAAAGCTTAAAGAGATGCTTATTGGCTTTTCCCTCTCTCCTTTATTGAGTTATATAACTTTTTTGTGCATGTATTAGGTTTGCAAAGTGAAAAAGCCCAAAATCCACCCCAAAGGGAGTTTTTTTTTATTTTTATTTAACCATTATTTAACCAGGTGAGTCTCATTGAAATTAAAATCTCTTTTGCTAGAGAGACCTGGCCAAGACGAAGCATAAAAGAACATAAAGGACAAGTTTCCAACATATAAAAGACATCAATCATACATACATAAGTAACACAAGCCCCTGTGTTGAATAAGGCAAGGCAAGGCAAGTTTATTTGTATAGCACATTTCAACAACAAGGCAATTCAAAGTGCTTTACATAAAACTGGGTAAGATTTAAAACTATCTGAAATGGAGGACAGCCAATCCAAGTTAAAATCCCTGGCTAAAAGTACCTCTCCAAATTCAATGCTCGATAGATGATGATTTAAACTAGCACTAACCTGCCACGGGGAAGCTGGTGAATCGGCCCTGTTGAGTGACCACACTACTGGAGACCAGCGATGGGCGAAAACAGTTGTCTGGAGAAGTAGATGCCCCCAGGCAACCTCCCACCAAACAAAGCGTCCAAAATTATCCACCCACAAGCCGACCAAGGATTCACCCGCAGCTACAGGAAAACTAAGACGATTCGGATTCCAACAGCGGACGAGCATAAAAGCATAAAAGCGATAAAATCACGTTCAGGAGAACAGTGTCACAACCTAAAAATACCTAGACAACCAGGGTGGCTTGTGAAGTCATCAGTTACTCAATATGTCATTCACACTTTTAAAAACCGACAGATATGAGACAGACACGAGTTCCCATTTCCCACAGAAAACACTGCTCTGAACTGCCTGAAAACAGCTTGTTTGTAGTCCAGCCACTTCCCTTAAATCCCTGTGACGACACAGACACGCCCTCAAAAACACCGGTAAAAAAACAGTGATCTGCAGCACACACCTCTCCTCTCCCTTCCAAACACTAGCTACCCTCCAGGCAGTCAATGGACATAAAGTTGTTACTATGATGTAGAGACAGAGCTCAGTTAAAACTTTATGGATGAAAGATACTTTTGTTACAGATTAATAACTCACCACTCTGAAACTCTTGCTCCAGTCCATGTTGCCAAGCTGGTCGGCAACATGTAGCCTACAGCTGAACCGAAGCTGTTTAAGGGCTTCTCGCTGCCTTCTCTGCTTCTGATTGGCTATTACCGGCTTTTCGCTGACTAGGAACTGCTCGTGTGCAACTCCCAACAAAGATCATTTAGAGACAAGATGTATCATTCCATAGCTAAAACAAAGCCTTCAACACAGGGTGAAAATAGGAGCTGCAGCAGTGTGCAGTATGACAAAAATATGGTGTTTTTTGAAAATTAAACCATGTAAACCTGTTCTGGTACAACCGCTAAAGAGAATTTTGAACCTGAAAATGAGCATAATACCACCTCTTTAAAGCATTGGTGTTTTGATGTGCTTTCGTAGCTACTGGCTTCATCCATCACAACATGGACAAACTTAGTCGGATCTATCCAGCTGGCTCCAGAACTGACTCCTCCAACTATAACCCAGTGCCCATGTGGAACGTCGGCTGCCAGATAGGTACAGTCCCATAATAATATACAGAAATCCAGCCATTGGTGTTTTAAGTGTTATTGTTATATCACAAGTGATGGTTTCACTCTCTTCTCCTTTATCTCTGTGACGTGGTTTTTAGTGGCGTTAAACTTCCAGACTCCCCACAAGGAGATGCAGTTAAACCAGGGTCGGTTTCGGCCAAATGGTTTTTGCGGCTACATCCTTAAACCTGAATTCCTGAGAAGCCCGTCGTCTCAGTTTGATCCCAACGCACTTACCAGCAGGCCCTGGCTACAAAAGAAGACCTTTCATGTCATGGTGAGAGTTACATGAGGTTAAACCTGAAAGATATGTCTTAGTTAGGGTTGAAGTCGCTATGTGGAGTTTCCTTTTGAACAAACAAAGTTATGTTTACATCCCTGTGTGTGTGTCCTCGAGGCGTAACAAGTATTTTGAATCCACCTTAAACGTTTGCAGAGGCGATTCTTTAAAAAAAAAAAAAAAGTCACCTACATTGTTTGCAAGCCAGCAGGTCAAACACCTCCACAAGGGTGCATTACATTTTTTGTAATTATAACATTTGCTGTAGCTGAAGCTTTTCTTTTCTTTTTCACATTTGTATTGTTACAATTATGTGTTTGTGCTTCATATCCCAATACAAAAGGTGATCTCAGCTCAGCAGTTGCCCAAACTCAACAAGGACAAACCCAAATCCATCGTCGACCCTTTGGTGAGAGTGGAGATTTATGGTGTCCCAGCAGACAATGCCAGCAAGGAGACACCCCACATTGACAACAATGGTGAGCATAACACACACACATACAGAGAAATGGACACACACTGAATTGCTCCATGCATGAATTCTCTGCTAACAATAATCCATCCCTGCAGGGTTCAACCCCGTGTGGAATGAAAGCCTCAAGTTTGACATCCACGTCCCAGAGTTGGCCATGGTGCGATTTGTGGTGGAAGACTTTGACCTAGCATCCTATAATGATTTCATCGGGCAGTACTGTCTACCGCTCACCAGTGTACAGAACGGTAAGAAAGCCCCAGCTCCAACAGCATGAAGCACTGAAGTGGAGGAAGCGAGATGAAACAATTATTTCGGGCCCAGATGTTAGCAAGAGTTTGCTGTTCTGAAGGAGCAAGATATTGAACCTAGAGCTCGGAGGGTGAATTCCAGAAATATAGAGGTGTTAAACTATTTCATAGATAATTTTTATGCAGTTGCTTAAGACAGGATATCCAGTAACTTCGGCTAACGTCATTGTTGAGCACTAACACTTTGGGGTAGCCTTCAAACTGCATTTAACAGCAGACGTCTTATATAAATAATGTGTCCTCCAGCTATTTAAAAGTACAACATATCTCAGTCTTGTGTGTGACAAGAGTTGCTGACAACACATGACTTCAATTTCCATTTTCAGAATGAGTGCTAAGCAGGGGTGAGCCCAAACACAAGACACAGAGCAGAAATTCAGTTAAGGGTTTTTTTAATCCTAATGAAAACAGGCTTACAGGCAGTTGACTGGAAAATCCAAGATGACTGAAGGATGGTACAGCAATAGGCAGACAGAAGACTCTTCCAAAAGAACACGACTGAGTGTAAACACACTACAATGACCGGACAGGAAAACAGAAACACCAAACATATATACTCAGGGAATAACGAGCAAGTGACCGGGATCAGGGCTAAAGAGGCAGAGAGACAGCAGGCAGACAGAAACTAAGCATGAAGCAAACACCAGATAATAACAGAAAGGGACAGGAACAAGGCAGGCACAAATCAAAACCAAAATAGAGAGGAAACAGACTAAACAGCACTAAAGGCACAGCGTAGATACAAACTAATACAGATGGACTACAGCGTAACAAGGGAAACAGACTGAAACAAAGATCAAACAGAACACAGAGCAGATATGGGCAAAATAACAAACACCGAAGTACACAGACCAGGCGTAAACACTAAGACATGAACTGAGACACAGAACTGAAATGCAGGAATAAGTAGTAGGACAAGAAAACAGATTGAGAACCAAGACAACCATCCTCACAAGAATAACCGAGGCGAAACAGTATAACACAAGAGATGGACCAAAAACACACACTAAATAACAGATACCAAACAGACCAATGAACAAAACTCACAGAGACCTAAACAGGACCGATCAGGCAGAATGTGACAGAAGCTAAAACTCACTTCCTCCCCCCCAGGATATCGGCAAGTCCCACTGCTCACCAAGAGAGGGGACCTCATACCCTCTGCTGGACTGTTTGTGAACATCAAGCTCATCGACGCCCAATAGGCTCGTGTTGGGAAAGCGTTCAAGCCAGTACCAGGATTTATTTCATTGTTGTTACTCTAAAGCAGGGGTCGGCTACCTATGGCACGCATGCCAGCGCGGGCACGCAGAGACATTTTAAGTGGCATGTGAGAAAGCAAACTCAATCTTAATGTGAATTTAGAAGATAAAATGTTGGCACAAGAGGCATTTGTAACTATTTTAGCTTTCTTGACTGACTCTACACATGACATGTTGGTAGTGAACAATACTGTCACTGTTCCAGCTCAGGCTTGTCCTGGGCTGAGTTTACCGCCTACAAAACATAGCAAAACGTTTTTTTCAACAGAAACGGTGGTTCCCTGAACACCCTGTTGTGTACGCAAGAGCACTGCATTTCCCTGCCATTTTTACACCGTTGTGTTTACAAACTTGTCGCAGCTGATTGGATAACACCTTTGACACGCCCACCAAACAGAAGAAAACATACCTCGAAGCCCGCTGCAGAACATTGCGGAATGTTGCAAGGAAAAATGTCATTCAATCCGAAAACGTTGCAAACTGGTGAAAAACGTTGAGATTTCACTCGCTCCTGGTCTTGTCAAGCAGTGGTGACTTGCTTATTCAAACCAAGGAGACAGGTGTCATCCTAAAGGTCTTCAATACCACAAAAACGCTATTAGTAGGCTATTTTTAATTAAAAACATTGTTGTGGCATTGTTATTGCATATGAACAGTGAAAAAAATGGTTATGAATGTATGGGAAATAAAGATGTTTAGCTAAATAAGTTTATTATTTTTGTTTATTATCAATGATGCACTCATCTACCAAAATCTATTTAAATTAGAATATTTTAAATGCTTATCATGGCAAATATCGATATATGTGATTAATTTCAAATCATTCTTTTAATAAATTACAAAACTACAAACAAGTTACAAAATGTGTAATTAATTAGACTAATTTTTTTTTAATCGATTGACAGCCCTATTTATTATATTTCTATTATTATTATTATTTTATTATTATTATTAACAAGGTCAAACTTCAATTAAAATCTGACTAACTATTAGTGTATACATTAAAAATAAATTACATGTGCATTAACAAATGCTGCTGGTACACTGGATGTATTCATCTTTGTATATTGATCACAGAAAAGGTTGCCGACCCCTGCTCTAAAGGGATTTATCCGGTTTTAAAGCTAAATAGCAGAACTGATCAAAAACTTCAACAGATATTTCATGGAGAAAAAAACAATTGTCATCTGCCAGCAGCTTTCCTATCATTGTATAATTTTAGCTTTTGTTGAGGGCTGCTGTACGGTAACATAGCAAGAGTGAATGAAAATGTGAATGAAAGAGCAGTGAATGAGCGGTGTGGGAAGTTACTTAAAGAAAGTCATTTAACTGTTGGGGAGAGATATAATAATTGTAAATAAGGTGTGTATTCCAGTAGGGCATAAATTGGCTATGTAGTTTCTGAATAGTATTTACATTTATAAATTTATATTTCCCCTCAGGATCATACAAATCAGAATCATACTCAGACTAGAGTAAGCCATGATTTACGTTTTCTCAATTCTGATACCATAATAATGTTGAATATTATGTCACACTGTGGCAACAGTGTGATGTTTTGTGTGTCTGTGTTAAGGTGTCCATTCATTTTGAAAGCAGATTGTCCTGCAGAGATGGCTGCTCCAGAATGTTTGTCAATGTTTGTTTTTTTAAACAGACTTTAAATGCCTTATAACTTTTGTTTGATTATTTATATGATGAGCATATCTATGAATTAAATGTATTGGATATGAATCTGCTCTAAACATATTGAACCATAAATAACTTAATCAAGTATTTGTCAAGCAAATCCTTATTTTTCATCACTACAGCAGTTTTTACACGACAAAGTCTTTCAGTATGTCTTTACTGTCACTGTGTACATTTGCACTAGCCGTTAAATAAAACCAGCAGAGTCTCTGATTGAAGGTTTTGTGTGTTTATTCATAATATAAGTGATTCAGCCATGGAGAAAGACAATAATATGTTGAGAGAACTCAATCATAGAATGATCAGCATAAAACATTGAAAAAGAGATAAATAGAAAGTTTAACAATTAAAAATAATCTTAATTTAAAGTATTTTTTAAATCATAATCAGGGTAAAAAGCTAATTCTAGTCAGCATGTCTAATCACTATAACTTGATAGCTGAAAGTATTGTCAAAAAAACCAATATGCTGGTGAAATGATCAAGGCCTCTACCAATCCTCTCTCAACAACAGATAAAATCCTGCCTTAGCTGTTTTACAATCGCATTTCTCCACTTTACAGTGAGATACAGTAGATTCAACAACATTTCTTTGTAATCCAACAATGAAGTTTTCTCAGAAAAGTAATGCTTTTTTCTTCAAGTCGCTCTGTCTCCACCTGGGGAGGCGATGGAAATCTGAACGAGTTGTGCCAAGCAGGTTTTCAAAATCCACATCAGACAGGTAGTTCTGAAATCACAGGAGGAAAACAGTTAGGCTGACCTCTACTGTACACGCTTTGTTGTTACATCAGGATGCACGCATACTAATTACAACATGCTTAGACAATGGGGCACAGATATATAAAAGCCCCTACACCCAGACTGAAAGAGATGCAAAAAAAAATAAAAACTACAAGGAGACACAGGTTCTGTTAATAGTTATGTCTATTTGTAGTTTTGTGTCTCTTTGTGGTTGTGTTGTGTTTCTTGTGGTCATTTTGTGTATCTTTGAAGTAATTTTGCATCTCTTTATAGTTATTGTTTGCCAGTTTTTAGTCATTTTGAATGTCTTTGTAGTTATTTTTTCCTCTTTGTAGTTTTTGTGCATCTCTCTGTAGTAGTTTTGTGCCTGTCAGGTGACTTTCTGCAGCATAACCAAAACTCTGAGCTGCTGCTGTTGGTTGAAAAGATACATTTGAACTTGAATTTAGCTCATGCCGGAGATAAAGAGAAGCTGCATGACTGCTGTCCAAATGTTCCTGCCATAGTAGATTAACACGGTCAGTCCTCTGCACAGATATTACATTAAATACTACATCATACTATACAAAATATTATAGGAAATAAAATAAAACATGAGACACTTCTATTTTTTAAGAAGCCATGCTCTGCTGTCAATCTGATTGAAACAGCTTTCCTAATTGTGTTTGTACTTTATTGTATTTTAATTAAATGTTATTGTGGCCTTGCTTTGCAGGTGTAATACTGTATGAAGGAAAAAAGTTGAATTTGGCAGATAATCTATCAGGATCAGTAGCTATCAGGACATCCCTACTTTTAAGTGAGCGCTTTCCAACTAGAAAGAATCTTCACTAAGACATCGATGCTTGCAGCATTCACACAATTATTAACACCTAGCACAAAATTTTGTACTATTTGCACCAGATCCACAATTCTGCACCTACCTCTCTCTGGCTGGGGTCCACTCCCTGCGGTAGCTCACTGGGAGACTTGTTGACAAGGAGCTCTGGGTCAAGATACATCCCAGAGCCTCCAGCAGATGGGGACACAGTGCCACCAGCTGGGGATGATGGAGTGAAGCCAGAGGAGGGCGACCGGGTCATGGACGCAGAGGACTGGGCTCTCTGGGTAGACGGGCTGGTGGGAGTAGAGGGTCTGGGGGACAGATCACCTCCCTGGAACCTGTAGACTGGAGGGGAGCTCATGGGGCCTCCTGGAGCCGTGTAACCACCCCTACTAATCCCAGCAGGACTCTTATTGAAATTAGTGTTGTTCAGATCCTACAGATAAAGGAGAGAGTGAAATCATATTTCTGGAGATTTAGGAGGAGACATCAAAATTTACATTATTATGTATCCCATTAGAGACGTTAGTAGTTACTGCATTTGTGATATTAGTGCATTTAGTCAATTAATGTTAGGATTAGTGTTAGTGAATCACTTACTACAGTGATCTGTGAGAGAGATGTTGCATCACTCAGCTTTTTTTTCATCTCCTCATAGGAGTTGCCCCCCTGTTGAGAAGATCATGTGAGTCAGGACTGAAAATTAGTAAGCATGCAGGATCCACATGTGACTTATGTTCTTTTTAATTTCTGAAATGATTAGTTCACACAAGATTATTCATGTGATATTTGTGTCTCTTTTCCATAATCAGCACTGATGGAAGTGTACAGTCATGTATGTGTACTTTGAATGGTGATTTGTAATGTCTTAATCATGGACTTAATTAAAAGCACTCCAGTGCCTTTAACTGAGATCAAAGAGAGCCTATAACAAACTCACGCTCCACTTATGAGGATCCCATGCGTTGAACCAGCCAGTAAAGGTGGGCGGTTCATATCCCTGTTTGACAAAAACAATGGGTGTGTCGCGGTCGCGGCCTGCAGGGTGGGTCCTCAGGTATTCCTGCGCACAGTTCCACGCCTCCTTGGTCTCGTACTCATTGGCAAAATTTCCAACCCACAAGAAAATCTAAAGTGATTTGGAAAGACCAGAAAAATAGAGAGAGATCCCTTTCAGAGAGCTGTGAACTATTTAATCCTTTAATGTAATACTTCACGATAAAGTACAGTACTTAGGGACAGATTTGAGGTACTTATACTTCACTGGGGTATTTCTATTTTATATTGTGCTTCTTAATACTTCACAGCATTTGAGAAGGACATATTGTTCTCCACTACATTTATTTGACAGCCACAGCTACTTGTATTTTTTTTTACAAAACATACAATAAACTTAACAAAACATGATGAATTGTTCACAAAAAAAATCTTCCTTTAATCAAGTCATTTTATTCTGACATTGAGTCCATAAGCATTTATTTTCTTATAAAAAGTGAAAAAAGGATACAAATATTAAAACTGGTTTTCAATGAAATTAGAAACAGGTTGAAATATTCTCACTAAACTGCAAATTAAGTTTTTTTTTTTGGACTCAATTATAGACAGAAATGTCTATATAAAGATTGATGTTTCAGCAGATTAAACAGCCCAAGTAAGGAGATGGTTATCTTAACATGAAGATTGGCTCAGGCCAAAAGCCTTCCTAATTATTAATTAATTAATTAACATATTATATCAAGTTTATTTTATGTGTATCAAAAACAAAATATGAAAAAAACAATTTGTGGTTTTAAGGGGTTTGGACAGAGCCAGGTTACTGTCCCTCCCGTGCAACATATAAACAATTAACATGTTAAGACATTTTAACCTGTTTACTGTGTTTACTTAAATATTTTCATGAAGAATTTTACCATTCTAGTTTATTATTATTTTATTTTATATATTTATATATTTATTTTCACATATAAATCTCATCAAGCAAATGAATCCTCAAATCTACAACTTGTTATTTGTCTCATAAATCTTTATTTCTGCATCTAAGTCTGGAGGGTCTCAGCGGCTTTGACCTCTCACCTCCTCCCAGGTGTCCAGCAGCATGACATCCTCCTCATCCAGGTCGCTCTGGGCGAAGTTCTCCACCTCGGTCATCCTAAACTGGCCGGTCTGATTGGAGCATTCAAACAGCCGGGGACTGTGAGGAGGCTCCTCCCTCTGCAGTCTGAAACAACACAACTGTATAATCTGCTCTGTGTGTGTGTGTGTGTGTGTGTGTGTGTGTGTGTGTGTGTGTGTGTGCGCAAACTATATTCCGTGGGCTTCAGATGACATTGGGCATATTCCACTAACCTTGATATAAAGTTAATCCATGCAGATTTAAATGTAAGCTTATTAATGTTTGAAAATATGATTAAAGAGCCTTTTGGGCGAGTTTTGGAGAGAAGTCCTTGTTTATAAGTTATTGTAATCCTTATTTTTTGCTGTATTTACTATAATACAGAAGCACTAAAAGAAAATATGTAGAACAAGACGTTTGGTTGAATGAACAGTTGTTCATATCTGGCACCAAGGTGCCAAAGGTGTGATGTTGCTGCTGCCTGTGTTTACCTCTTGTCACTGGCATAGGGAGCCTTTCCTCCTAGAGCTACCCAGAATTCGGCTGGCTCCTGGCCCTCCATCACCACCTGCTTGTCCTGTTTGGACAGCACATCAGACATTGCTCTCCCCATCACCCTTTCATCCCCGCTGCAGCCCTGGAGGAAGACAGAAGCCAACATCAAACAAACACAGATTTTGTGTGGCAACACAAACACAAATTCACACTTTCATTCCTGAAAGGGAAGTTCCCGTCTGGCTTTTGCGGCACCATCAACAAAGGCCATACCTTTCCATACCACAGGTAGCAAATTTGGTCAGTCTTCAGCAAGAAAACATCGTTGGTGTTGAGAGAGGAGGCCCTCGCCTGCACTTCAGTGGCAAGGGTGTTCAGCTCATTAGTCCCTCTCACCTGGAAGAGCCTGGCAGCTCTGTCAGGATTGACCACACCAGGTCGGCCTGTACCACCCTGGACACATATGTATACATAAAATGTATGCAGAGATTTCTACACATACACAAAAATGCAAAATATGGTTTAACACTTAAAATTGTTTTGTTTTTTTGTGCATGGGATTTATGATGTTTTTCAAGAGCACATTCCCTTTGAGAAATAAAACATAATTCCTCCACCACACAAACAAAATATAGACCTTTCTCTGCATTTAAGCGTTTATATATCCAGCAAATTTCTTTTTACTTCACTGAGAAAAATCGCACCTCAAAGATAATAAGTTTGCCTTTGAAAATAGCCAGGAAGTGGCGAGGTTCCTTTCCCATGATCACCCTGACCTGCACCGGGGCTCCATTGTACTTGTTATCGATATTGACAGCCTGGTAGGCGCAAGCAGTGATCTCATCTTTAGTGGCATGGCGTCCCTGTTGTAAGAAAGAGATAGACTCATTTTTATACCTGTTGTTTTTTTAACTTATCAGAGCCAGAAAGACAGACACAAAACAAGAAAAATGTTCCTTCTGTGATGATACTGACCTGCCACATGTAGAGTATGTATTGCTGCTGGTTTGATCTTAGATATGTGTACAGCACCAGGTAGCAGTCTCCTCCGTAAAACTGTCCACAAGTACTTGGATTCACTTCGGCCAGCTCCAAATTCTCAACACGCCACACCTGACACCGACATGAAAATGAACAAAAATGTAAAATGTTTCAGCATTTTTCCTCTCATGATACAGACATTAGCGCTGTTGTTGAAATTAGTCGATCTACATTTTGTGTTTGTGTATTTTCCCCCTCACCTTAACATCTCCAGAAGCGTCATCCACCATGCGCTGCTGTGCTGCCAGTTCAGGACGCGCATGGAGCTCCATCACATCAAACTTCACTTGGTCTACCTTTGCTGTATGGAGACCCGACATTTTTGGTATTAGAAATAAATAATCATGCATACATTATACATTAAGCATGAAATTGCAAAATAACCCCAAATATTTAGAATTTTAACTTTAAACTATTAAAAAAAACAAAAATATTGTATCACATTGTATTATTGCACAATTTCATGGTTATATTTTACTATTATATTATATTATTAATACTAATTGTACACTTTGTGTCTACATTTATAAGTGGAGGACCATCGATATATATATATGTTACCTATCCTTCCAATGCTGTAGGTGCGACCAAGACCCTGAGTTTGCCCTTGATCTCTCCAGGATTTGAACAGGTGCTTGAACATTGCTGACTCTCCTCCCTCGGTCATCACGTCCACACTGGTGCTGGATGGGTAGTTCTTGGCTTTGATATAGCCCTGGTAGAAAACATGAGAGGAGTATATTTCTTGATGATAATTTCATGATAATTTATTACTATTTTACTTGGTGGCCCTGGCAAAAGAGAACCATAATGTTGAAAAAGTAAAAAGGAGATTTACCTAGGACTCAAGCTCTTTATTTGTAATATTCTGACCTACCTCATGTAGTGTAAGTATTTCTCTGGCTTCTGATATAGTGTATTAAACTCACCACTGCCCTGTTGAGAGCTTCTTGCCGCTCTTCCTTGGAGGCCTGTTTGCCTTTCCACACCATCACATTGGAGCCTTTATTGTCCAAGATGTAACAGTCCTGACAATGAGAGAAAACAAAACAATGAACAAGAGGCAGGATGCCTTTTCTGTAATAACAGTGTGTAAGGAACTTGTTTGAAGGATTACAGAGGACTGCAGCAGGTCTTGTGTTAGAGGCTGCGTGGCCACCTCTTGGACCACTAGATTCCCGCTGTTTTCGAAAACGCTGAGGAGACACACGAGAAAAAACAGTGTACGGTTTTACTAAATGGGCAAAATATTCCCAACATGTTGCAGCGGCGAAGCAACAGATCAAGAGGAAGTCCTTACTGGTAGAGTCTGACATTGGCGTTCTGCAGCTGGTCAGGTTTGTCATCAGGAATGGCCTCCTTTAGCGGCCCACTCCTTTGGCCGAGCACCGCCATCAAGACTTTCATCAGCTCTGGGGAGTCCCGCTCATCCCCTCCCTCCACGACACCTATCTGAGCTCGACCTCCTCGCTCCCTGTCGCGGATGTCCTGAGCCAACAAGACTGCCTGCATAGAAAGGAGAGGAGAGAGAAGATATGAAAGTTTTTTCATTTGTAAAAGTAAAACATACAATTATATTTTCTGTGCCCACATGAACACATGTGACTCTTTTTCATGGGTGTAAAGTAATTGCATTTTCTTTAGGCACAGTAATTATGTTTCAGTTTTGAGGTACATAAGAAAATCTTTTTCCATTACTGCTCAGGGAGGAAGATTACCTTGAGCTTTTCTCTCCTGTTGCTCTGGGGGCCGTTCCACTGCACTATAGTTTTCCCCATATCCAGCAGGAATATATCCCCATTGTTAAAACTGTTCCATGAAATCTCCACCTGCACACAGGCACACAAACATCAACATGACGAAGCGGTTTCAAACAGTCCCCCTTTATTCAAATGGGCTGTCATGAAACCAATAAAAAACATTCTGAGAAACAAATGTTGTTAACACAGGGAAATATGAATTAAACACCTCTCAGTCATAGCACTCATGCAATGAAAACCTACGTTGACTGCTATGATAACAAGCTGGACATCATTTGTTTAAGAGGGAGTGCCAACACTCCTTGTAGCTTGGATGTGTAAAGCCAGTGATAGCTCCAGTGGGAGGTACTAGGCAGGCAGCATTATTCCTTGCCCAGTATATCCCACTCTGCGTACCTCTGTCGCTGTGACATGCTTCCTCCCTTTGACGTGCAGCAATCGCAGGACATTGTAGACGTTTGTGTCAACGTGGTGAAAACCTGAGGCCACTCCACCCTTCTTGTAGCTGTGGAGAAATCAGTGTACATTATCAAAGTTCAAGTACAATAAAACAAGAGCAGCAGATGGGAAGCAGGATGAACACAAAAGCAGCTGAAGGCATTTCTTTTGTTTTATTACCTTTTTAGGTTTTGCCTCAATGTTACATAACCATGGGGCAAAAACATATTGAAAAGTCAGAGTTTAATGAACTGGGCGAGGGAAAACTGTGTTTCTCTTTGCTAAGCCTCAACAAAACAAGTGTAATTTGTCTCATAATGATTTCATGCAAAGGGATTACTGTTGTAAGCCATGTCTCAGGAAGATTACAGCATAATTCTGTGTGTGTGTGTGTGTGTGTGGCTCCTTCTTTTTTATTTGGTCACCACCCCCATAGCCCCTTCCTTTGACTCACATGAGGCCATTTTTGAAGTAGCTCCTGAACCGTGGCGACTCATTGCCCTGCACCTCCCTGTGCTGTACCGGACTCCCACCCAGGTACTCATCCAGCTGGGTGACGTAGATGGCTGCTGCACCTTGCTCATCCTGAGAGGAGGCGTTTCCTATCCAGTAGTGGATGTCAGCTGACTGGCCTGAGCCCTTGTTGTCGCTTATCTGGCAAAAACACATAAGGAGACGCAGATAGAAGACTCAGATGTGTAAGTCATTAAAGTTGAGCCTCTCTGTAGCCTCTTGGGAAATCAGCCAGTGTTGTACTCACATAAAGAACAATGTAACAGTCTCCCTCAAAGAAGTTACCAAAGCCTTGGGCTGGAACAGGCACCATCTGCATGTTCTGAAGAATAAAACGACAAAAAGCACGTTAAACATTAAGAAATCTTACACAAAAATAAGATTTTAGCATGCCTTAGAATACAGCAGTGTGACCAGTAATGTCCACATGCACAGTACTGTTGGGCTGACTTACATTGATGGTCCATATTTGCAGGCCTGGCTTTTGGCTGACATTTCTAAATGTGTCCTGACTGTCATCATTCATCATTCTGCTGAACTGAAACAAACACACACATGTAAGGCAAGAAACCGTGAGACTTGTCATTGGTGACTGTATTTTAGTCTTTTCAATGTTTTCATGCTTTTATCATGTATTGTTTTTGTATTATTGTCTCTTGGGTATTATTGTCTTTACACTTGTTAAAGCACTTTGTAACTTGTTTTTGAAAAGTGCTCTACAAATAAAGATTATTATTATTATTATTATTGTTTTCAACTTACATGCATTGATGCTATGAATATATTAATATACAGGTTTCTGATTTATTCAAGACACATTTGAGGTCTGTGAGGTGTATGAAGAAAAGTTAACAAAACAGAAAATTACAGTTACAAACATCAACATCTATTTAACAATTGAGATTTATGGTCAGTGGTAAAATGTAACTTAATACATTTCCTCAAGTACTGGATTTATGATGTCTAATTTGGATGCTGGTCTTTTAGATTAGATTTTTTTTGTATTGCCACTTTTATTTAAACATAATACAACTTATTTGTTTTTCTACAATAACAATAACATGTTTTAACATTTTAACAATTTTTTTGTTAACACATCCAGCTGATGTGGAGCAATCATAGTATCCATTTGAAGTGGTGTTTCTGTCCAGTAATCACTGTCTTTTAACTCTGGTTTTGATCTCCACCAACTCCGGAGGGAAATATGTGGCTCTTTTGCTCCTAAATGCGCCACAATTTAGCTGTATAACTTCATCTGCTGTTAAGTGCTGGGCAGGTACTGTACAGTTGGCAGGAGCAGGAGCAACCTGCTGCAAAAATCTGCTAATGGTAAGAGTGAATCAAAACTATAAAGTCGAAGACCGGGAAAACCGAAACAATGAGCTGGAAAACTCTGAAATGTTCATCTGAGTGAAACTGCAGCGTTTCAAAGAGAATTTGGCACGCTCCATCATATCCCAAAACTTTTTTTAAATCCATTTTGTGTTTCCTGTTTTATTTTATTACTGACCTCTCCTCTCGTTTCAGACCATATCACTTCCTGCCCTTGTGTGAGTCCCGACTGTGAGATTGTCTGCCCCGCCCTGATTAGCTGCACCTGTCCCTGGTTATCCCCACCCCTCTAGTATATTTAATTTGTCTGTTCCCCACTCTGGGCCAATTGGTCATAAGAACCTTTGATGTCTAGCGTTTCAGCATTATTGTTGTTGTTTTTGATCTAATGTCTTTTCTGACCCTGCACCTTGCTTTTACCTAATCCCTGTTGGATGGTTTGCCCTTTTACTGACTGCCTACCTGTGTACAGGACCCTGTTTTTGGAAAGTAAAGACTGTGTTTTTTTGTCTTTTGAGTTGTGATTTTTAATTCTTGCCGCTGTAGTTTCTCCAGTGTTCACACTTTTGAGAGGATCTGACTACTTCTTCCACCACTGCTTAAGGTCAAACATTAATAAATATGTGTTTGAACCTGGAATAGTACATTAGAAAACACATTCACTTTCTCCAAACTAGAGAAAAACATTGCATTTCTGAAGCCTCCTCCTCATCCTTACAAGTTCCCTATCTTTTCACTGGAAACAGATGTCTCTAACATGACAAGTGAACCATTTCAAAAAGATTGGATCTCTGACAGTGAAACACCTCTAATCCCCCAAATGAGTGTCAGCTTGGCGCCATAGCAACATACAAGTTCTGCAATCAGTGGTGCTTAAACTGCCTCTTGACTCAGATATCAGAAACAACAGCACTGATAAGCAAACACACTGTATCGCCAGCTGAGCCAAGAATATAGGCTTAGTGGTGACACGCTGTATGGAAACCGGCTTGTGCACATTACACTGCTGGCAACATATCTTGAATGCAAATACAAGATCCACACATACATTATATGATTGTCAAATAGCTGGAGGAACTGTGGTTACAGTGATGCTCCAGATATATAGCTCTGCTATAATTCATGGCCCATATACTGAAGGCTGCCTCAGAGTCGAATCTTTCCTCCAGCTGTAGGAATAAAATGCCTCGCTGGGCAGTGATTGATGCAGTAGGTGGTGTACAGAGAGGTAAGATAGACCAGGTCAGCTGTACTCTACCAGGATGTTAACCACACCCTTCATTAAGTATATCAAGGCTCTGGTATTCAAGTAATCAGATAATAGAGGTGACACACACAGAGCAAACAAAAAAAGGGCTGAGATTTAAATAAAATAATAGGGCTTGCTATAGTTGAGTTCATTTGGCTTGTAGTGTGTAAGCGTGAGGAGGACTTAGCGTGATACAGGAATGATTTGACAATATGTTAGATATAACATAATACATAAATAGTTGCAGTTCAGACAGTAGCTTTAATGCAAGACTTTGTAACTTCAAATGAACAGACGCCATTGTGGCTAAAAGTAGCAATTATGGGACATCTAAGAAGTTTTCTAAGATTAGTTAATGTTAGCCACAATAGGCTACAGGTCTGCTTAAAACTACCCAACTCTGAAATCACTCACATTTTGTTTTGTACACAAATATCTTTGCTTTCAATTTGCCTTACATACACTTATTGCTGACACATGTCATGCGATGTACAGTTACAGATCACAAACTTGGGAAATGTTCCATTTAAAAAATTATGTTGAAAGAACAGAGAAGAATTCCCTCATTCACTGGACCAAAGATCTATTGACCGTTTTCTTTTGTATTCTAGGCAAAGGAGAGGCCACACCCATGGCTTGTCCGCATTTCAAACTGTAGCAGAAATCACAGTTTCCCACATTGGTTATATAATATTCGACAGCGCATGATGGAATATATATGACAGACTTGGCTGCTGGTCTACCTGCAAAACAAAACATTTAATCAAAGCAAACCTACTGTAAGTTTAAAGAGAAGGATCCCATTCTCAACTGATTTATCTAGTTTATTACCTAAATCAATGTCCTATATGAAAAGAGAACGAGTTTCTCATCTCCCCCACTAAACTTTAATTGATTAATTGTATTTAATTGATTTAATTCCTTGACTAAATGGCATTGACAGTTGCAAAAGACTTTGGCTGTAGTGGAAACTCCCTGTTGTGAATGTAAACCAACCGTTGTGCTCTGCAACCTGATCCAGGTCAAACTACATGGAAAACTTAAACAAACAATAGATAGAAATTATATACCAGTGTTGCTGCTTCCATTACTGTGACAGGAAAGACTGGTTCCAATTTGATTAACCTGAACTGTCCACTGACCCCAGCGTACACAGTGAGCTTTGTTAATGCTCTAAATACATCCTCATGTTTTCATTTCCATTTGATATGAAATGATGTAGGTTTACAAACACCACAGAAAGTCTGTTTTAAAGAATCTGTTGACAAACATGAACATAAATATTTATTACTAAAAGTATTTATGTATTGATTATTATTTCTTTGCAAACGGCAGTGATTCAGATAAAAGAAAAGGAAAAAACAGAAAAATAATCTATGGATCTTACCTTGTGTTGTGTCTGGCGGAGTGAAGGCCTGGCTGTCTCCTACAAGTTGTGGAGGTAGATTAGTGAGATGTTGTCTTAATGTAATAAAGTACCACTGGCTTTCCGTCCTGTGTGCAAGCTGCAGTGTGTGTGGCAGAAAGGGCTTGGTGTATTTGTCTCCACACCCAGGTTTGAACACACCTGCAATTTCCGGTCTCAATATTTACTGTGCAACAAACCTTAAATACGCCTCTTCTCACGCAGTGTTTCCAGGTCCACCTTAAAAAGGTGTTCTGATGTGGAGATTCTGGCTTGTATTGAGGATGGATGAAAGGAGCCACACTTGCAAAATACACCACAAGGTCAAGATGCTTGAGAAAATCATCTACACTACCTGGATTAAGACAAACTCAAGCCTCACTCAAGGTCCTGATTGTGCTTTAAGTAGCCAGCTGGAGTTGTGTTTATGTTCGACTGAGCCCTCAGCAGCACAGTGAGCATTACAGGGGCCACTTGACACCAATTATTCATCTCACAACTGTTACAACTAGCAGATGGGGGAATTGGACTCAAGGAGCTCGAAGTGATATTGGAAAGGAATCAGAGGCTTTCTGTGGCTAAATCTCTCATTCTGTGCCTACTCACACACACTCGAGGAGCAACGCTTGACATTACTGAAGGTTTACAGCTCTGGGCTTTCATCTCTCCACGGAGAAGGCATTTGGCAGCTTGTGTTTACATTTGTTTGTTAAATGTGGAGCTGTATTAACACGCTGTATCCAAAGTGATTTGGGCACTTTTTAAAAAAGTAAATGACGGAAAGAGTCTTTGCAGAGCGTGGATGTTAATCCTTCCTCAAACACTGAATTGTATATAAAACTACAGGAGAAATAAAAAATAAATAGTTTATGCGGATTACCTTTAAATTAAAAATCAAGGATCAGGTATTTCCCCACCAAAATCATCAAATCTAGCTTCTGCTGTCCTCCTTAACACTTTCTAAGTGTGTGAACAATCTGAAAACTTCTGTTGCACATTGCAGTCAATGTATGAATCATAGATGAGGCTCCCTGCTGATGTTTTCTGTTCAGGGATACATATATTACAGTTGTCTTTGTGTTATATAGTTCACACAATCCCTGCCAGGGAATCTGAAAAAAAATGGATTGTTATGTAACTAACCCGGTTTTCTTGATAACCACCAGCTTCAAGTCAACAGGCTTAGGTTTTTCTTACCTTTGGCCACAGCTTCTCATTTTTAGTTCCAGTCCTAGACTCCATTATGAGAATACGATCATTTCAATAACGTGGTGAACTTCAGTCCACACATATCTGAGGAACAAGTATGAAGAGAAAACGCAAGAATTCTTCAGGCTTGAACAATAGGCTCTGTTATACCTAATCCACTGCTGCAGTTAAAGTGGCTGCTACGTAAGCGGAAGCTAAAAGTTCACATCAAGATATCACATGAAGCTGAGTTCCTCTTGGTTGCACATTAACCAGTTTATTTCCATATTATTAATGCACCTGCAGATCATTTAACTCTGCAGACAGTGAAGCTTGAGCCTTTGTTGAAGAACTCAGTAGTGTCCTCCTGTGTTCAATTTCTAATAAATGCAAAGTTTATAATAGAGGACATTGTACATGTTATTTAGCCATAATTCAGGACATGTTAAATTCATTTTTGATTAAGTACAATGTATTCTGTGCATTACTAAACTGGTGAAAGAAAATGCTCTAATAAGGAACACTTTACACAGGAACACTTTTAGTTGTCACTAAAATTGCAGGTCAGGGATGTCACATCATTTCAGTTTCTTTCTCCAAAACTACTTAAACTTAAAGACTGATACCACATTTTTTAAAAAAGATATTTAAATGTCGTCCCCACCCCCCCCGGAGAACTTTAAAGACTTGTTTTAAGCCCAGGCTGGCTTAAAACAAATTCCATAACAACACGTGATATGATCGAAATGCAGAAAAGCTACCAAATGGACATTAAACTTACAACACTTTAAAGTAAAATACAGCTCCTTGCATGTCACTGAAACATGCACCTGATTTTCTAGCCACTATTAGACAGCACAAATCACCTTTAAAGTTGATATTATGAACGTGTTAGCAAACAGTTGCTTAATTACACTTCCAGCTGACATGGAGCAGCTTAGCATTCAAACAGTTTTGTTCCTGGCCACCGGATGGATGTAAGTCCAATATTCACTCTGTTTTAGCTCTGTTTTTGGTCTCCACCAACTCCTAAAATATCTGGCTCTTAAGCTGCTAAATGCTCCACTATGTTCACATTAAACATTGTCATTTGATTCTACATTAATATGAAAATATCAATCATACAAGCTTTAAGTCATTACACAATGGTACAAACTGACAGTGTGCAAACTTGCAACTTTAATAATGTTGTACAGTACGGTTTCAACAGCAGTCTTTACAACCCAGCCCACTTTTCCCCAATAAATAGAATTTCATGTAATCTAAGCTAATCATTATAGTTTCCTCAAAAGTTTAACATTTATTGGTGGGCGGTGATGTCATCACAAAGGTTTCTTTTTTTTTAATAATAAAGTGGGTTTCAATGTCTTTAGAGATTATCAATTTACAGTCACTGTCTAGGATCAAATGACATCATTCAGCCACAAACCACATTGAATTGTAAAAATCTTTGGTAAATTTAACAATTCAACGTCACTTAACTCAAAAGCAAAGAATCATCCTCATCTAACAGGCTAGGTGGATACATTTCTAGAAATTCTTCTTTTCTGTTTTCTCAGATTAAATGACAAATAAGACTAATTTCCAACTTTAATTAAAGAATTTCCGGGATTTTAGTCAATGTGCAGCATAAAAATGTGCACCCCCATAACCTGACACAACAAAATCTGCACAGTAATGAAGGCACTTCATTCTGTAAGAGAAGGTAAATCACAGTTGTTTGAACGAAAGGTCAGACGAGAAACAACAGCCTGCATAGCACAGCTCAACACAAAAAAAAGGTCACCCATTGTTGAAAAAGAAACAAAACCTCTCTGTTCTGTCTATTTGATTATTTTTGGTAACTAAAATATTACTTGATAGAATAGTAAAACCTCCTATCTCTGATAGAAAAATTACTTTATGTATGTCTTGCTCTTAGAAACATATAGTATGTACATACAGTAATATAATATTTTGTCAGAAGGAGTCCTGTACAAAGAATCCAAGAATGCAGAGATGGTAAGAATCCGTACAGTTGTCTCCAGATTTCATTATGACCGGAACAACTGAGTGAAATCCTCAGATTCGGGGCCACGCTGGGACTCCCAGCAGCGGCTTGAGGACGGGAGCCGGGCTGCAGGGCCGTGGCAGCGAGGGGAGGCCTCTGTGCAGCGGGGCCGGAACAAGAAGGACCAGCTGGAGCCGCCGTCTGCTACCTGTTCCTCAGGCTCTGTAACAGACTGTAAACGTCCTCCTCCTTACTGAGGCCCTCGAACAAAGGAATCAGGTCCAGCAGCTCCGTGTCCGTCAAGTCGTCAAACCAGGACTGCACCGGGACCTGTGGAGAGTAGAAACAGAGAGAGAACAGAGAGACAGATTTAGTTCATTTGATAGAGGGGGAAAACTCAGTCGATGCTAAAGTGTTGCATTATAGGTGAGGAGATGGTGCGAGATTTGTGTCAATAATTAATGGGAGAAATGCATCAAAGGCAGGAAGAGTGGGAGCAGCTCCACCAAGTATCTTCTCTGCAGAGGAGAGAAATCTCATAACATTGGGAACACCGCCTCTGGCTCAACGCTGTTTCTAATACAACAGTGCAGATTAGAACTGACAGTGTCTCAAAGATATTTTCATTTACCATCATTATTTTAACAGACTTATTTCTGTTGTAGCAGTGTATATTGACCTCATTTTAGGCAGGATTTTATGGGATCTATAAGCTGAACAAAATTATATAAATGTTCAAATTGAATATTTTATGCTATATTTAAAATTGAATAGAATGGTTTGAAATTGAATTTAACTTGTATTGCTTTCAACTTTACTGAGAATCATTTCAATTTCAATGGAGTTCCAATTTCAGACTTTGGTTTTAAAATTCAGTTTCTCAAAATTCATGCGGTGGGATGTGTATGGCCTACATCCCCAGAAAACCTTACAGTCCAATGAAGTCCTTTGAAGGACTGAAGTGGAGTCCCCTGGATGAGTGCCACTGAGTAGAAACTGACTTTCAGAACTGAATTCCTGAATTTGGAACGCCACAGAAATTTAAAGGAATTGTCAGATTTTTCTGATGACGGTGGCTGCCCCTCCACTTTGTTTTGTTTTCGTCAGTTGATTACTGTTTACTGACTTCAAACACACCTACCAATATGCCTTATCCAGTAGAATATGATAGCCACCAATGTTGAAAAAGGACTTACCGTAAGCATGTTAATGTATTGTAAAACTTCAATTAATAGCCCGGGCTTCCATTTGCTTAAAGGGGCTATATGTAGTTTTTTTCAATGAAATCACTTAACAATACGGCAACATAAACTCCACGTAAGGATACAAAACAACAATAATGGTTTATGTGCTGAATCGTGTCATGAAAAACAAGATTCAGATGAATATTCAGATAAATACTGTGATTAGGACGACAACTAATTCTGTACCACAAAAACAAATAATAGATTATACATTTACCAAATCTTGACTTTGTAGTAAGTCCAAGTTAATTTCTACTTTGTTGATTTATCTCAAAATAAAGTTCTGTGCATTTACACTGTTTCGCCCTAGAACTAAGAAATAATGGAGGTTTTAGGTCAGTCCCTACTGTTCAGAGGAGTGACTTACTGCGTTCTCCGGGTGGAAGATGTAAGAGGCAGGTGAGTTGTCTATGATGATGACTTTACTGAGTTCTCTGCCCAGCCGGCTGAGGTCTTTAACGTAGTTTCCTCTGTGGAAAACACAGGATTCCCTGAAGAGCCGGGCGCGAAACACCCCCCACTGGTCCAGCAGGTCTGCCACAGGGTCGGCATACTGAACGAACGCAAAAACATCAGGTTAATAGAGTCTGCACAAAGCCGCATTACGGTGACCATTGTCTTAGTGTTGCAACGTGTGGACCAACCTTGGCTAAGCTCGCTGTGAAGAGGATGCATTCAAAGAGCTCTCCCATCTTTTGGAGGAACTCGTCCACGTGGGGCCTTTTCAGCACGTACACCTGGAACAACGGCACAAAATTCCACACATCTTTTATACGCCTCAATATTTTTTTGGTACCCACCAAAATGTGCCCACTTAGGTAGCACAGAGTATCAACAACTGTCAGGTTCTGAGGCCTAACATCATATGTCTGGTAAGATTAGGCAGTCTCAGCTCTGGTCCTTAAATGAGTTGCCGTGCCTGGTTGTAACCCACCCGTGTCCGTCGTTATGGCAATCTAAGCAACAATAATGGTTTTATTGTGTCCCACTTAATGGGGGAAGAGAATGTAAAGACTTGTAAAGGCTTGTTTTTTTATCGTTTTTTACAGGCTTTATTGTTGAAACACGTTACCTCTGACAGAAATTCAAAGTGATTGGAAAAGGAAGATGGGATTTTTGGATTAAAGAGCAGCCGACCATGATCCACCCGGCACAACTGGACCCGGCACCACAGCAGGTGCAGTGATCGCTCAGAGGAGAAGAAAGAGAGAATGGATAGGAGGCATGTTGGCCAAGTTTTGACTTTATTCTTCTCCTAAAGGTCTGGTCTGGCCAAAACAGGACTCATGTTGACCAAGCAACAAAAATCAGAGACTGTTGTGCCCACATCTTTACAGAGACCTGCCCCATCAGCATCCCGGTTCAAGCTCTCGATGGGTGGTCCGTGTTTCCGAGCTGTCAGCGCAAGACTCCAGCAAGATGAGAGGAGATGTTTTACATCGATGATGCTTGGTGCTCAAACACAGTTAAGATGGACACCGTTTCCCAATTGCCAGACATTTTTTATGTGAAGATACAATATTATCATCTTGTTGCGGCTGTTTACATTCTCCCCAGATGCAAATTCAAAAAATGCACTGTAGAATGTTCTGTGTGTATTTTTGTATTTATCTAGCCTTTGTATATAAATAACTGTATTTACCCTATTGTTTATATTATTTTTATTTATTTTAAATGTTACCATATTTTAATACACATTAAATTATTTATCTTATATTATAAGTTCTGTGTGTGTAGCATGAAGGGACTACAACCTTGTGTTGTATAATGACAAATAAACAACCTTGTAGGTTTTGACCTCTGACCCTAAATTCAGAAATGGGTTGACTTGACTGAGTTAAACCTGAGTAAAAGCTACTTTGAATTCATGTTTGTAGTGGCACTTTGTTTTATGTATTAGTTATGAGGCTGCTTTAAACTCATAGCTGCTGTCTGTTTCACCAAAATCATCACCGACTTAGCTGATTAGTTAGATTACAATTCTGTAATGAGCGGTCATATTCGGTACCTTTAGAACTGATTTGTTTTTCTAGGTGAACCTCAAGTCTACATATGTATAATTCATGATGAATCTTGAATGCAATTATTCACATCAACTATTTCTTAATTTTAAAATTACCCTGAAAAAGTCAGTATTTGATGCTAATAACAGATTTTGAAAGTAAGATACATGCAAGTATACATACATACATACAAGAGTGTACTCAATCCCTAATTTAAATCAAATACTGTACCTTTGTGTAGACAGTATTCAACATATGAAAACTTGATATGAAAGGCTTCCTTTCTCAATTGAATAAACAGGTCTTGTAGCCATGACTTCAAAACAACAGGTATTGCTTTGTGATCATATTTGCTCTTTCTGCTCGTCCTTATCCTCTTCAGCTGGTCCTTCAATGGTTTAGCTGCTGCCCCCAAGTGCAAGTAATCAAGCATAGGCCAAGACAGATTCAAAAAGCCTATCCTGGATTACTTGAACCCGGTTACAGCTATAGTATAGCAGCTTCTGCTTCAAAGACACACAGATGTAATAAAGCAGGTGTAACAGTGCCTCTGTTTCTCCCTTAATGATTTCATTTCTCTCTCTCTCTTTCTCTCTCTCACACACACACACACATTTCTAATCAGCAAAACATCTCTCTGCACGCTTAAGAGTATCTTCAATACACTTTGTGACATTTGTTTACCTGGTGACACAGTCACACCACAGCCGATCTATCTTTACAGCAAGCAAAGACACAGAGCATAAAACAGAGAGCACTAAATTCAGGGAGTTGAGTTGTCCTAGTTTGATGTGGCTGTGAGATAATAGAGAATAATACATGCTAAAGGAAAAAAAATCGACCCACAGCTTCCAAGGGAGATCTTATACTTTAATACATATTATTTTATTCAAGCACACTTCTAGAAGTCCTTCAAATCAGTGCAAAAGTACCTGATGAACAGTCCCATCAATCTCCACTGGAACAATGAAGTCTGCATTGCTGATGGGCTGCGGGGAGACAAGAAAGAGAGAAAAGATTCAAAACATGTGGTATTTTTTGCTCAAAATAGCACAATCTGACAAGGAAACAGCTAAACCACATGCCCATATTTTTGGATGATAAAAAAAAAAAATAGAAGGCACCCCAGGCAAACTAGGGAGGCTTTTAGCATAACGTGGTTCCCTCCGCGCCAGCGCTCTATCTCAGTGTTAAATTAAAACCAGAAGTGTGACTACGGGGAGAAACCTGGGAGCTAATCAGAGACGTGTACACGGACAGGAACACCACCGTTTCCTCAGTGTGACTTCTGTCATCTTTAAAAGCAAGAAAGGGGAGAGGAGAGGTGCAGGAGGTAGCGGAAGATAGATGCCGGAGGGGTGTGGGTGGAAGACAAGTCGAGGGCGTAAAGACGAGGATGAAAGGATTAGGTGGGAGGCACGGCGGTGTCATTTCAGAAAGAAAAATAGGTGACATGGAGGCAGAGAAAAAACGTTTCTGTGAGTTTTAAGAAGCACACAGAAAGCTTTTCTGTAAGAGCGTAGCTGTCACCTGTTCGGATAATTTGTTAAAAAAGAATAGAGGCTTATTTAAAAGTCTCATTTTATAAGTTGAACTGAATGTAATTAATCCAGTAATACTTAAAGAATGCAGGTAAATCTGCAACATTACTCTTTGGTTAAGTAATGCTTAGGATGACTTTGTATCCTAGACTGTGTTTATTAATTTACTGCAGTACAGAGTCAAAGACAGCAGTAACTATAGAAACAGTGAAGTTGAGAAAAAAAGGGTTTGAAGTTTGAAGCCAAAGTGTCTAACGGCTAACGGCTACAAGTGAAATATTAACTTAGCCTTTTTAAGGTGGTAACCCCCTCCCATCCACAATTAATTAGACAATGGTATTCACCTAAGCTAGCTAGTTAGCTTTTAGCAGGACTAGTGTTATTTTTTTCCTCCTTTATGATTACATTTAGATACTGCCTCAGAAGGCTAGCTGTGACTGCCCTCCAGCTAGCTGCTAGTCTTAACTAGCTAGATGCTAATTTGTTTTTTTTTGTTGTTTGTTTGTTTTTTTTATCTGTTTTATATTTCCTGCAGATATTACATGCTTTTTTATTACAAATTTCTATGGCCTAATCATTTTTATATGATAAAACATTCAAAACAACAACTTATCTCAGATTTGACCAAATTTGTTATTAATTATTGTGTGTTGTCAATATTTTACTTTAAGTACCCCTATTTAGAATTCATAGCCAGTAAATATAAACATTTAAGAAATGGCTTATAATACACTATAATGTAGTAGTGTTGTCAACAACCGTGAGTCCTTCAGTGGGCACCCACATGTGGAGGCTGGTGTATGAACAGATAACTAATGTCCATATAGCAAAATACAGCTGTAATAAAATAAATAAATAAATGTTGATAAGTCAGGGGAAGTTGTAATGGTTGTCAATTACGTTCATTAATTAACACTTTTAAATAAAAATGTACCTGTGTACAACTACATTGTTGAGTTAAACCACTTTTAAATGTGTGTATACTGTAACCAGATTTTTTAAGGCAGACTTGTCCTCAGGTCAAGATAACACACTATAAAACCACCTCAGATATTTTTAATTAACTCTAAACCAGCTATCCTCAAATATAGACCTTCAAACTTCCCTAATGATTGTACTGTGTGTGTCCATTTAATGCTAGTTGCCGGCATACAACTATAATTAGCGCCTGTACAGTTCAATGCCACCCAGCAGAGGGGGTTTTTGCTGTAGGAATGCTGAACGCAGCCCTTTGACCTTCCACTTATCACTTGTTTCATCTGTCTAATATAACCGCCATAGTGGTAAGCAAGTCCACTTTTGAGGTGCTTGTGGGCTACTTTATTCCTCTAATATTTCCTCCTGACTTACACTTATACTACAGTTCAGAGGCAAATATTGTACTTTTACTCCATTACATTTATTTGATACATTTACTTTGCAAATTAATAATATTCAATTCAAATTAATAAATTAAAATAAATAAATGTTTTATTAAAATAAATACATTAAATATTTTTAATATAATAAAATTATATTAAATTCATTAAATTACACTGAATCAAATGAATTAACTCAAATACATTTAATTTAATTAACTCAATTAAATTAAATAACTTAAAATAAATCAAATGAGTTAAATTACATTAAGTAAATTAAACTGAATGTCATCTCCTCTCTCTCTCCCATATTTCCTGTCTATCTCAACTGTCCTATCACAAATAAAGTTGCCCTTGATTTTAACCTTCGTTGGATAACTATGACCTGGATGACTGAGAATCTTCATAGACATCACAAATAAGACCCAAAATATACTTTTGTGGTAGTTCCCTCTACAGAAGGTTCCCGCTACAGTAGGTGTCTCCAGGACCACACTTTGCCATGACGACACACACACACAGACTCATAAGGAGAAAACAATACCAGCCTCACTGTCGCGGCTGGTGATAAAAGATAAGACATAATGGAATTCACAAGCTATGAAGCTGTAGATAAACAAATTAAAATTATTACCCCACTTTTACCAGGTGCATCGTTACAGTGAAGTACGCATTAATGCATCAATAATGATAATAAAATAATATGCATTATTCTGAGTATTCTGAATGGTATTTCTACTTTTAGCTACTTAAGTTAAATATCTGAGTACTTCTTCCACCATTGGTGGTGATCGTGGAACAATTGACCTACTAGAGATGTTTGGTTTCCTTATGTGATGCAAGAGTGAGACAACGCAGAGTCAAAGCCTCCAGATCCCTCCAAGGACACATGTGAGTGCTTCCATGGATCAGTTTTGTAATATTTGGCTGTGGTTAATGTTTACACCAGAGAACCTAAAAGACAGCCTTGATTGTCTAAAAACAGTACCAGTAATGAGCCAAACCAGTGACAGGCAGAAGAAAGAACAAACAGGCAGCACTAGTCCAACTTTCACAAAGAGAAGAGAAAGAGAGACACAGATGGAGGAAGAGATGCAGAAAGACTTGGTCTCCGCCTATTGCTCTTCTGCTGAATCACTCCATCATCTGAAGACTTGAACACACAACAGCTGCTCATCGTGCTGCTCATGTAATGGGCCAGGATCCGAGACGGCGAGAGATATGGAAATGGAGGCGGGCGAGAGGGAATGTATGTGTGAGAGAAATGGGATGGGATGAAGCAAATGCAGAGAACGGAGAGTGTTTGCTTTATGGATCTCTGCTGAACCAGCGTTGACCTCAACAGACTTGATGGAGGGAACAGTCTGGCTGTTTCAGTGTTTCCTTTATATACATACATATCCCCAAGGATCAGTCCTGGGTCCAATTTTATTTACTATTTATATTAACAACTTGGGTCAAGACATTCCACACGCTCATTTCCATTTTTATGCTGAGGACACTGTTATTTTTTGTAGTGCTGCTACTATCAGTCAACCATTTTCCTATTTACAATTTGCTTTTAACATTGTTTAGGTACAACTGTATCAGCTTAAGCTAGTTTTGGATGTTAAGAAAACTCATCTTTTGCATTTTTCAAAAATGAGCAGATCGAACAAGTCCAAATGTACTAATACTTGGGTATTTTTATTGATGATCAGCTCTCTTTTAAATTGCACACTGACGCACTTGTACAAACACTCACACAAAAATAGGGTTTTATTTTAGAAATAAGGCCTGTTTTTCTTTGACAACCACGTAGAGATTGGTTGCTGCTACCTTTCTCACTGCACTTTATTACGGTGTTCTGCTTGATAGAAATGTGCCTAACCAATGTTTATCTTTCTTGGATACTGTCTGCCATGGTGCACTGAGATTTATAACTGGATGTAAAGCTTTTACACACCATTGTAAGTTGTACAAAATGACAAACCTTCATAATCAATGAGGAGTCATCTAAATTACGTCTAAATCTATCCTTGGTATGCTCCCCTCTTATCTTTCACTTCTATATCATGCAACTACTACGCCTTTAATAATTTCCTACCCGATCCCTTTTTGTGTTTTATACAATGTGGATCTTAGATTTCTTTTACAATATGGCCATAAGTATGTGCAGAAAACTGCAACTAACAATTATATTAATTATCATTTAATATGCAGATCATTTTACTTAATTGAGTCCATGTTGGCATCTTCAAATGTTTTGTTTTGTTTGTTGTTTTTTGAAGCAGTTAATTTCAAAAATAGTTTCCGAATCATTTTCTGTCCATCGACAAATCAGTTAATTAACTAATTGTTTCAGCTCTACGGCCTTTATTTAGTCTGAGACATAGGTTTCAAATTGGTTTCAGTTGCGTAACTCTGTCCATGTACTTTGTGCACTTTGTTTTTCATGATTTGGCTCTGGGTTTCTTTTCAGGTCAGGGACGTCACTAGGATTGAAAGGGTTTAGCTCCCAGGGTATGCGTAACTTTTGCTTGCATTTAGGCCAGACTGAGTTCTTCTGTTGGCTGTGACTTAAATGCTATCTGTGTGCTCATGTAAATATGTGATAAACTACTACGACATATAATTCCTCTCTCTATTAGATAGTTGCAGGTCAAAGGATGCTATTTAATTACACTAATTACTGTTACTGCACTGTAGACTGATTTAATCAGAGTGTGATTTTGCTCTGTAGTTTTGCTTGCATACAAGGAAACAATAAATACTTTATCATGTAAGCTGTTGATAAGGATCCTATTTAAAGTGGCTACTGTTTGAATTTGATAACCTGATGGTGGAAGGAATAAAAGATTTGGAGTAATGATTACTATATGCATAGATGCATGATTGCTTTCATTTATTTTCATGTGTGTTTATCTGTGGGTGTATCATATAAAGCCTAGCCTACATTTAGGCAACATCTACATATTTATTTAATTTATTACAGCCAATGAATGCAGAAAGTTAAGTGGGTCAGAATATAGCAAATATAATAAATATCATGAAATAAAATAGTTTAGACTCTGCCTTGGTGCCCACATTTCCTTAGACCTGCAGACTACTGACCTCAGAATCAGCTGCCCTGCCAGTCTCTTGCTTGTCTCTCTCTCCTAAAATATCTTCCAGTATCCATCTGATCAACGAATTGAACAATATACCAGTACAACAGCATTAAAAGGGGCACTATGACATTTAGTTTTCACTGACAACAACATTCAATGGGGACTGATGTTTTGAAATACAATAGAAATTGCGTTCACGCTAGCTAGACTAAATTAGTGTTTGCCATAGCCAAATAAAATATCCCATTACTTTCAACTCAAGTAAACGTAGCTAAAGTTCAGCAAGTAACAGTCATTAACAGTTCCACTTTGTATCACTCCCTATGTTGAAGGCCTAACAATGTCCATGGTTAAGGTAAATCTTAATACTACAACATGATGATAATATTTCTGACAATAGTGTGCTTATGACTTTTTGGCAATGGTTTCAACATGACAATGCAGTAAGGGCTACAACTCATTGGTTTTCTGTGTTGGTGGGGAAGAACTAGACAGGCCTGTAAAGAGCCCTGAACTCAGCTTCATCCAACACCTTTAAGATGAAGTGAAACGCCGACTGTGAGCCAGGCCTTGTTGGCCACAGCAGTGCCTGACCTCACTTACGCTGTTGTGGCTGAATGGGATCAAATCCCAGCATCCTAAAATCTTGTGGAAAGCCTTTGCAGAAAAGTGGAGGCTGTCACAGCAGCAGATTAATGGAATGAGATAGGTGTAAAGATCAGGTGTCCACCGACATTTGACCATAAACTGCATATTTATTTATCTTTTAACCGGATTCCTACTTAAGTTTGTGTCATGTGTTTTCTGTGAAGTGCTTTGTAACATCAGTTTTGAGAAGTTTTATAAAAATACTATTTTCATTATATATAGAATATGCTTTCAGCCACTTTTACACATCCAGCACACACAGGATCTAATCTAATAGAGCAGGCCCAGAATTTATCTTTTCACCCATAACATACAGGATAAAGCATACAGTATGTGAAGTGTTATGTAACATTTCTTTTTTAGTCTATGTCCATCTGTGTGCTATGTGGAATGCCCTGATAGTTCTGGTTGTTTTTCTGCACTAACTAATTGTGACTTATACATTAAAGTGCTTAACATTTAGATCCAAAATGACCTCCTAGCCTCACTTCTATAAAAAACAATCTACAGGATATCCTGGAGGCCTCTCAACATAACTGAAAATGCTACTTGTGTGTCACTTTCTGTTTCACCCTCTTCCTCTACCAACTGATTTTTAGTTATTGCATTGCCTGAATTCATTTTATATTGCATACTGATCTCTGAACTTAATGCATTTTGATGGACTGAGCATACAGGATGCTACTGGAGTTTCATCCGCAGAGAAAAAAAAAACAGTTCCTGTGTGAGTTTCTGACTTATTTTGACAGGCAGAGAAACTAAAACCCTTGAGATTATTAGAACAGATCCAAGTATTCTGCGAAATTCATCCCGCAGTCATTCAAGCCAACAGCGCACTGTATTGGACACACCCTTGTGTGTGGGTGAGCGTGTACGTGTGTGTGGCCCCGTATTGCTGGCATGTGACTGTAATGGGTGGGTCCAGTACAGTGTGTGTACATTTCTTTCTCTCCTTTGACTTTCCACAGCAAATGAGTAATGAACTCCTCGTCATATGAAAATGTATTGCAAGAGTTTTCTCTGCAGTTACTTAAATTAACAAACAGATTCCTTTCGCTGCTGGATAAAATAAAACCAGAGCAAACACAAAAGATTGTTCAACATCACCTTGAGCTATTTCGCTGCACGCATCTCTGGCTTTCTCATTCTGCTGAGGACAAAAGGCACACAGGCACAGATAAAGTGCACACAGATGTAATAAGATGAGCTGGGGCCGAGGCAGAGCTGTGCTGAAGTAGGTCACTAGGTATGCCAGGTGTGTCAGTAGGGGGAACCTTTGATGGTGAGATGCAGGAGTCATCTATTGACAATGTAGAGCTGGGCAGTATATCAGCCTTTATCCTTTGTCATCTGTCACAGTATAAATATTGTGAATCTTAATAGAAAATTTTGTGGTGGTAATAAACACTCTGAGGCAACTGCAAAATCAGATTTCTCCCATGGCTGAAAATAACTGTCCATCTTGGTTTTGTAGCTGTCAGTTCATTTAATATAATACTCAACATGATAAATACAATCATATTTTACAGTCTGATGGGATGACCATGGATTTATTGTGGGATGACTAAAGCACACACAGTAAAATGTGCTGTTCTTAAAACATCACGGGTTTGATTTAGAGTCGTGACCTTCAGTTACCCTCTACAGCGCTGTGCACTGGAAAATGAAGCAGCGGTGCCATGAAAACAAGCAAGCAAGCATTATTTTACACATGTAGCTGTCCAGTGAAAATCACGTATCCCGACATTTTAGCCATGCCAACAGCGTGGCTCTGGGGATGTTGTTGAGGTCCAGTATGTCTTAACAACTACTGGATGGATTGCCATGAAATGTGGTGCAGAATTTATGTTCCCCTCAGGATGTGATTGTAATCACTTTGGTGATCTTGCTTTTCTTCTGAAGTCACGTCAAGTCAGAATTTTCCTTTGTCCTATATTTGTTGGTGAAATACCTTCAAAATTAATGTAATTCCCATCAGCCTCAGCTGTGCCCTGTATTTATCTCTAGTGATAACTAGCATTTGTTAGCATACTGACACCTTAAACTAAAATAGTGAACTACATCAACATGTTTACTTTGTCACTGTTATCATGCTGACATTAACATTTAGTACGGCTTCACAGAGCAGCTAGCACGGCTGCAGACTCTGGAATTAAATGCTCCTTTACAGGTTGAGAGGAATTCTCCCACTACTTAATCGAATAAAACCTTTTAACTGTTTAGGGTCTCGTCTTTTAAGTAACTGTGGTCATGGTCAAAAAGAGCTTCCAGGTAAATGTACAGCTGTACACCTGAAACCTTGAAAATACAGTATGGCAGTCAGGTCTTTGTATTAAATTTAAAACTGCATGTCCAAATGAAGTGCAAGGGTCTAAGAAACAAAAAATAATCTATTTATTTTATTATGTAGACAGACGGCTCTTAGATGGCTTTAATGGGGTGGCAATGGCGCAATGGATAAGACACATGCCTTTGGTGTGAGAGACCTGGGTTCAATCCCCCATTGTGACCCATTCACCATTGTGTCCCTGAGCGAGACACTTAGGCGTGCGACTTCTAACATGTATAGCAATTGTAAGTCGCTTTGGATAAAAGCGTCAGCTAAATAAGTAAAAATGTAAAGGGTTAGCTCATAAAAAGATGACTTCATGGAGATACTGCACATGGTTTTCACAGGACAGACACGATACTGAACGCCTCTCCAGCTGGATTGGCTGAAGATAAACCCCAGACATGCTGATGAATTGCATGATGCACAGCAACATGGATGTACTGGTTGCCATGCCAGCATCTTGTTATAGTAACAAGATGTGCCTTCTCCTGTTGTATAAAAGCCATAATACCCTCAGGCTGTGGTTCTCAAACTGCGGGGCGGGCGAGGAACATAGTGCCACTGCGGGGGGTGGCATGGATGTTGAGCAGACCTAAAGTTGCATGAATGGGATTCATGTGGTGGCATAAACAAAAGAAAAGGGCTCTGATGCAAAAAAGGCTATTTTGCTAAACTGAATCCTTTTTATATTTCAATCGCCCGTGTTGTCAATGATTCATAGAAATGAAATCCACTTTTGCTGGAGTTGGGGGATCTTTGTACTGGCGTGGGGGAACTGTGTGCTTGCGTGTTTGTGTTATAGAGACGTAGCGTGGAAAATTACCTTGAAGGAGCTATGTACGAGGGTTTCGTCCAGGTCGATCACCACACAGTTCTTGCCGTAGTCTGCTATACTGACCTCTGGCAGGAGAAATTTGGCTGGAGGCTGCAGAGACAACACACACCCTTTATAACAGAGGTTAAATACAGGTAGCAAAACACACCCACTCACACACACAAACACTCACACTGAGAGTGTGATGAGGCTAGGAGTGTTGGAGATGATCACTTGGCCGCTTTGGGGGACACTAAAAAAACACTTAACGGACTGAATGACTTGCGGGTCACGAGGCTCGACTGAGGAGCTGAGACATGATCAATGCACTGATTAGGTGATATTTTACCTATGTTTGTAATATTGCAAAATAGCTTAATCTTTTTTAGTCTTTAGAGCTGACTAATTAATTAGAAAAGAAAAATAACCTGCAACAATTTTGATTATCGATTAATATTTTAAGTAATGTTTTATAGGTTCCAGCTACTCAATTAGAAGGATTTGATAAAAAGGTATACTCATTGACCAGATTAATTGACAATAAAAATATTCATTAATTGCACAGCTTAATTAGTACTGGGCCTAAAATCAGTATCACAATATTGATGAGATATTCATCTCATTCCACTGTTGTGCATTACATCTTTAATTACAATTTGCTTGGAATCATTAAAATAATTTTGTAATACCATAACATGATATGATCAGAGTTATTGCTCCAGCCCAAAGCTAGGAGATAAAATTTTATTGACTGCTCTACCTGAGTAAAATTAACAATGTCGGTCTATAGTTAGGGTATCGTAGCAAAAGAATCATGGTACTTCATGTAAAGTAGGGCTGCTGCTAATGCCTATTTTCATTATTATGCAATTCAACCAACAGCCCAAAGCCAATTCATATTTAATTTAAAATGATATAAGACGGAGGAAATGGTAGATCCTCATGTGTGAGAAGCTGGAAGGTGAGAATGTTTGACATGTCAGATCACATGCCATCACATGAAAACTACCTGTCCAGCTGGTTTAATTACTTATACTTGTTGTTATTGTAGTTCTGTGGGGTTTGACTGCAAGAGTCCCTGCTGATATCTTCTGTATTATCTCATGTTGACTGAGCTCTGTGATTGTGCTGCCTTCAGGGTCAGGGAGGAAAAGGAGAAACACTCACGTCCTCTGCCAAGCAGGCGTGGGGTTACAGACAGGCACGGGGCAGATGGCGCGGCCATGGGGGGCGTGCGCACACACACACACACACACACTTGTACATTCACGCATACATGCACACACAAATCTATATAGAGGTGACTAGCAAGGACTCTGTCAATCTTACACATACACACACTTGCGCTGCTGCTCAGTATGCCAGCCATTTCCTGCATGTATCTGTGTTTTAGTGTGTTTGGCCTGGCTCACTATATTTATCATGTCTTATCACGGGTCTGCATGCTGATGTATCACAGGAAGGATTCCCCGTGAGCAAGGACACTGAATGACAACCTGACAGGCTGTGATGAATGTGATATACACATGCGGGTTGAGCAAAGAAGAAAAGAAAGACTGATTGGGACCATAACATTTTCACCAGGGAGCTGCACTGTGATAAAAAATAAAAAACCTTCACAGAGGCCGCTGATAGGGCTCAGCCACAGCGCACCATGCTTGCTGATAAGAAATCATTTTACTTGATCAAATCTAACAAACTGGAAAACTGTTGTTGGAAGTAAAAATGATGATGTAAATTCCAGTGTGTCAGCTTATTCACTGTGCGAGTGTTTCCTATAAGGTGTAACAAACTAGCTTGTGTTAATATAAGAAAGCAGCTTAAATGATAATAATATTTCTACTTTTTTAATACAATGATGATAAATCTAAGCGATGGGTGTGTTTCACTGGCTGTTTGTGTTTCATGGTTATTTTGGTGTTCAACATTAGAATAAATGAATTAATTAAAGATACGATAGGAGAAAAAAAAATATTTTTTGAATTTTGGGAAGTATATATGCAGAATAACAGGAATATGGAGTAACTAAATTGTGATACAGTATATATACATTAAAATTGGTGTTTCATCTTTTCACCTTTTTTCATTCCATTTATTAATAATTAACTTATTTATCAATGAATACTTCGTGTTCTATCATGTGACAACTGAGCACTCAACATCCGCTGATGAAGGCCATGAGATGCAGCTAAAAGTTTCAGTGGTAATCAAGTAATTGGGCCTTTAGTTAAGAATTTTTGTCAAACTACTATTTCCAAAATATAGTTATAGACATTATGGACATTATAACTGTTGTCAGTTAAAATTACCTTCTGTCTGATTAACTCCATAATCATAATTCCATTATAGTGTGTTATAAACCATTCATTAAGTGTCTATAAAATGCTTTTAATGATAAATAGGGAAGGTTAAAGTTAAGTGCTCCCATTTATTTGGATGCCTTTCTATGTCTTTATATATTTGTGATAATGTTTTTGGTTTTGTAATAAGAAAAAAGGATTTCTTTGATGCTGTGGTTTTTGGTATTTTTGCAGTAAGACAAACAACCTAACAACGAGCTACAGATTTGTTTTGTTTGTCTACTTCCTGACGTCTCTCACTGATTAAACTGCTTAAACAGTGATGCAGATGTAACCTGTCCAGGTCAGCTCAAGTTATATAAGTCCTCGCCAGGGAAAATAAAGGAGCCGACCTCATCGCCACATGCGCTTCCTGCCATTGAAAGGAGGTGTCTGCTGGGTGGTGTAGTTTAAAGCTTGGCTGTGATGTGGGATGCTGTGAGTGTGAATATCCTAAATTACATCAAACCACAGGCACCGCGGAGATTCCAAAATAGCTAAATGAATCGCTGTTTCAGCACAAACAAAGATAAATCCGCCTTACTGGTGAATGTCTGACGAAGTACAAATCATTGAAACAAGACCTTTTCTACTGGACTGACGGTAGTTCATTGACCACTGAGTGCATAATCACAATCTAATTGTTCTCCACACAGACAAATACCTAATTTAATCAAGGATTTTAAGGGTGAGTCATCCATTTGTTGATCCAAACTGGAGAGTCAATAAATTTTATCTAATGTGAAAATCAATCATCTCATGACCTGTTCCAATGATTGGAAAAATAAGGGAGAAACAGACAAATGGACAAAGCCCCAAATAAAACATATGATAATAAATGGATTTGGATTACATTTTTGGAGGGTAAGCAGCACCAAGCAATGCGTGATTATCAGAAATGGACGGTGCAACATTTCATCTGAGAGCAAAGAAAAACCACCCTTGTGTCAACATCCACATGCAGCTAGAATGATGAAGCACAGCAAGCAGAGGGAGGAGGGATGAAGAAAAATGAGAGATAATAATACATACACTGGGGATGGGGATGACCTGGACCTGGTCACACTGGAGAACAGAGAGAGAGAGAAAGAGAAAGAGATTGACTAGAGACAGGGTGGAAGGAACTGAAAAACTGGAAAGCAAAAGAAGGAACAGAGAAAAATCTTTGCATGGGAAGAAATCGACATCGTCAATATTCTAATCAACAAATGCGTGGGGAGGAACGGGAGGGAGAGGGGCAGAGAAAAGGGAGGTATAGTAGAAAGTGAGAACAACTTGCTCAAAAACAAACAGAGCTGCCATAGTAACAAATACGGCTGGCCAGAAATCCAGCAACAGTACACTGCTGGGAGGGGCCGTGGCATGGACCCAGCTCAAAGATCAGCCCCGCACCATAACAAGGCTTTTTATGGCGAGGTTCGCTAGGTTCACTCCAATTAATGGGAACTCGCTTGTTGAGGAGGGGGTCTGGAGCGGGTCAGAGCTGACCACATGTATGGTGTCTGTAAAGGGCCACACATTCCTCCCCTGAATGAGAGAGATTCACAGGTAAACAGGAGTGGAAACGTGATATGATTTTGCTCCATTTATAGCTCCATGTACCTGCCTTGGCAGCAGAACACCGCGTTTGTGGAGGAGCTCCGGGGTTTTGGCACTTTTTCCACGGCCAGAACGGTCGCTTCACACAGCCTCACTACACTGGTTAAAGTGTGTGTGTGTGTTAGGAGAGGAGGGGGAGGGGGCGTGGGTGCCAGGCAATCCATCACACCGGACACAAACAAGGCCCACTTTATGGGGATTAAAGAAGCAGCAGTGTGTGTGTGCGTACATGTGTTGCCATGGGTATATGGTCAGACTTGCGTAAGCTTGTGCGAGCATGCGCCAGGAAGAGCGAGCGAACGAGCGAGTGTGTCTGTGTCTTTCGAGCTTCTCAGCGTGCTCTGTGTGTGTGTGTTATTTTGTGTGTGCGGTTGTGTGCGTAGGCAGATATCGAAGAATGCAAGATGGGAAGCGAGCCCGTATTTTCAAGCAGTGGATGGTAAACAACCTCTGGGTTCAACGGGTTTGAAGCAGCTGGAAAAATTTGTGGAGGGAGCTCAGCAAGGCTGCACAGCGCCTCAGCTCTCTGCAGGCAAAGGCAAACCCTAACAAGCCCTCTGTAACAAAACCAAACAAATGTTACTCGTTACAGGATCTCTCGAGTCAAAGTATGATTTTTGTCATACATTAACTAATTCCCACAAGGTTCTTTGGTCATGTGGATGTAAATGGTATGTAATTTGGCCAAGTATGATGTGAGAGAAAAACAAGCTTCACCTTGGGAGGACTGCCATTCTCCTCGGTCGGCGGGGGCAGAGAAAGTGCCTTGTTGTTGGCGGGCGGTGGCTCCACGTGGTAGTCATTGTAGTTGCGGAAGCAGCAGAAGAAGGGGCTGAAAATGCTCCGGCTCCGGTGCTTCTTTAGGCTGCTGTTGGACTGGGAGACTGGAAGAGATAATGACAGAAAGAGCAAGAGATGTTAGGCTGCTTTGCATGTGCCGACCGGTGGCGGATGACGTAGTTCTATTATTCTTTTATAATTTGCTTCTGTTTATTCAATATTTATATATTTTTACACATGTTTATGTCAACTGTATGTATGTACCACTACACTCACTAATACATACAGTATGCATGTACATGTAATAGAGAGCATTCTGAAGGACTGCTTAGGCTATGTGTTATCAACAACGCAAAGACTTTAACAGCCAATGACAGTTACAGGTGGGAAAGGGCGTCACTTTGTGTTCAAACGTGGTGGGGCCATTTTAGGGCTCAGATTAGAGTTGTGTAAAACACTTAGCATGTGAGATGTGACAATCCAGAATATTGGGGTCACGAGATCATGACTAGAAGATATTTTTATAGTATTTAAAGATTTTTATCATTAAACATTTAATTTCCTGCATTCTGGAGACATTTTCTGCACCAATTTATGGTAGAAATGTCTAATGTTTAGTGTTAATTACCATCTAACTCAGCCAGTTAAGAGCTACATTTAGCCTTAGATGTTATATGAATCTGGTTTTATCATCTGGCAATTTTCAGTGCACATTTCACAGTGCAAGTTGCAACTATTATTAACAATGATGGAAAGCTGAGGCTTTTCAGTAGCAGTAAAAACAATAAACATAGGCCTATGCGCAGTTCTACCACCAAAACTCATTCATTACAGAATATTAGCACTGAGGACACCAAAAGTGGTCCACATCCTCTCAAGCTCACTTATCTTCCAAAAACCATTGTCAAACATAGGTTATGTACTGTATCAGCTTAAATGCATGAGCAAGCATCCAGGAGCTTACGAAAACACTAAGATTGTCGTTTGAGTTTGATCGCGTTTCACATCTCCTTCAGTGATTCACATTAGTTAATTTTAAAGGTATACATACTGTATACATACTGTATACTGGTATGTGTACACAACTCCCCCGAAGTCCAGAAATATATTCTTTTAAACTTGCGTGTGGGAAGCTTGAAGCTTATATGTTTTGTTTAATTTAATTTGTGACGTGACTACAAACTCTTAACTGTCAAATAAATGTACTGGAATAACATAATCTTAATAGAATATTTCTAAAATTTTGTGGAGTTGAAATGGTAATACTCAAGTAAAGTACAAATAGTTCAAGTTTGCACTTAAGTACATTAAGTCAATGCTTAATTAAATACCACCGTCATCTAAAAGAAAGAAGAAGTAAGCACAAGTGATGCTCAGAGTTGAAGACAGACCGTGTTTTGCGTGCACCATCGCATTATCACGACAAAAGGGGGCTGAGGATGTATGTTGTCAACATAGTGAGGCATCGGTTCATGCAACAGGGAGCACAGGGACAAAAATAGCCATCATCAGAGTGCCCTCTGGGAAGGTAGTCCAGTTAATTAACATCAAGAAAGAAGTAGAGAGCAAGACAGACAGATTCTTATCCTATGTGTGAGAGAAAGAGGCAGAATATATGATAATATAGTCTATGAGAAGCGGGAGAAAAAGAAAGCTGCTTCATATTAAAGAGACCCTGAATGTTAAGACTGAAAATCACTGTACACATACAGTATAGGTTCTATATTTTATATAGCTTAGATGCATAACCATGTCTATTATTTGACAATAAGATCTAGGCAAGAAGGGTTGATCCGTGACGGAGGACTGCAGAGCTCCAGCGAGAAAACAACATAGGCTACACATATCCTAGTTCCCTATACATCATTCCTCCTTCACTGTCTCTGAAGCTCATGCCCTACTTTCACACTGACAGAGGAAAACAAAAAGACTCCAACGGTCTGTAGGCCTCTAATGTTCTCTCAGGGATGATTTTTAATGGTGAGAACGAGTGGATAAAAATAGACATTTTGGGCAGCTCCAGTACAAAGGCTAAAATCTGACAGCGCAATTATCCCAAGGTGTTCCTGAAGCAGAAATTTATGCCAGGTTAATTGCTTTGAAGATATTTTATAGGCATGGAAATCCCAAATCTGTTCAGGACTTTGAAGTGTCCACGGGCTGACTATAGCCAGAATCATCATTTCCATGCCTGGACGCAGCCATCACACTGTGCCCCTGTTTGCTGCCGTCTTGTTAACGTGTTCAAACAGCCGTGTGACACAGGCAGCCCGGTTAGCCATGCATGCTGTGGCTGTTTGCAGCCTGTTCCCCTTCTTAGAGTCTTCAGATTGATGCCTGGAAGTATCTTCGGATTGCTCCAACTGGATCTGACAGGCTGCGGGCAGTTCGTCGTCTTTGTTCTCTGCGTCTTTGTAGTCCAAAGCTGGCTGTGGCTCTTCCTCTTCCCAGATAGATGTTCCATAGAAGCAACACTTTGTTAAACAAACACAGCTATATGGCCAGAAGAAGAAGGCAACATGCTGTGTTTCTTTAACCTGTATGGTGATTGAAGGATATGTTCTGCCCTTGTAGACTTGATGCACTCACCGTAACACTGACTGAAAGTACACTGACTTGAAGTATACGCTATATCTCGCACTGTCTGCAGGCATAAGAGTGAACTTGAATGCTTACTGTTATATACAGACAAAGCATTAATGGTTGAAGCATGATAGGAATTCATTTGATAAGAGAAGAGGGAAACTCCATAACTCCATTTGGATTGCGAGGTTGTGAAAAATCTTGCTCACTGCTCTTCATCCTCCTCCAGCAGGATGGTTGCATTTTGGAGCTGTGACAATTAGAACAAACAATCAGCTCCAATTCTGATAACCAATTTCAGAATCAGAAGTCATAATCAGAAATATTTCCCAGAGGGTAAATTGTTGTGTTACAGTGGCTCACTTTGCAAATCAAGGCAATAAAGAAATAATTATGAAAAGTTGGCAAGTAGAAAATCTAAAAAGAAATATACATAATTTAAAAACCTAATTAGGAGTGTGAAAATACGCGCAGTGTAAGACGAGCAGGAACAACTGCAACAGGCTGCATGCATGGTCAACACATGGGCACATGGGCATTATCGCCAGTTAAAAAGCAAAAATGATATGGGATCTTGGGCCCTGGGAAACTGTAACAGGCATTTTTTCACAATTTTCTGATGTTTTCTAGACTAAAAGATTAATCTAATTAATAATCTATAGATTCATCAACAATAAAAATAATCTTTTGCTGCAGCCCTAGTTGCTTTGCATTTTTAGTTTTCTAGGACTTTTTGACCTCTGCTGTGGAGAACCTTACTAACATTTACAGTTAAAGACTTAAAGCTTTTCATTAATGTATTAACAATTATAGATATCCTAACCTTCACTGTTGAAGAATCATGTGACACTAATGACTTACCAGTACTAACACTTAGAACTGCAGACTTATTGTTTATTAATGACTTACTGACACTTAAAACTGCAGACTTGATGTTTATAATTGCTTATTAATGACTTACTGACACTTACAAATGCAGACTTGATGTTTATTATTGCTTATTAATGACTTACTGACACTTAAATCTGCAAATAGGATGTTTATTATTGTTTATTAATGACTTACTAACACTTAAAACTGCAGACTTAATGTTTATTATTGTCTATTATTGACTAAATGACCACAAATAATGTCAAATTGCTGTTGAAATTTTTAACAAACTTTGAACATACTGTAAGCTTCTGCTCACTTTCATTGCACTATGGGTGGCAACATAAATCTCAAGAGATTCAAGAGCCAAAACCTGGACAAATAAAACCAAAACTCTCTAGTAGAAAAAGAAGAGCTTGTAATTTCAGTAATCGGACCATTTAACATTGTAAGTTTCCAGTTTGGAGGTCCTCCCTCACACTCCCTAAAGTTGGCTTCAAACGCTTTGATGTCATTCTTCACTCCTCCATTTTGAGACCGTCTACAGTTTCCCGCCCTGGTCTGCTGCCCCGAAGCGACCGTCCCGAAAAAGCAGGTGGGAGTGTGAGAGAGAGAGGGAGAGAAAGGAGAGGGAACTTGGAGGGGGAGAGAAGGGCGTAGAATGGGTGGGGAGAGTTACTGTGGCGAGACAGCCTATACTTGGGTCTGAGTCTTACTCCACCCCCTCCTGCACCACCACCCTACACAAACAGAGCTTTCCTTTCTCCCTTTGACACAAACAACACTGCTGAGAGTCGACTGCTGCCGGAGGCCAAGCAAACACACGTATGCAGCATATGTTCACATGTTTCGGCAAAGGGGGCACGTCTACAATGATCAAAAAGCAGTATACTTCACAGACTGAGCCAAATGAAGCACACAGAAACTTTTTTCTTTCAATGTCCTTGATCAGGAATGTGACTGGAGTCAGCTTGACTCGCATAGTAATACCGCTTTCGTCAGCCCTGAGAATAACAGCAAAAGGTTAAAGAGCAACATTTGCTATTAATAACAAAGGAGACTTGACCTGAACAAACTGCAGCAACACAACAAGCTAAATCAGCTAAATCAATCAAACGAGACACTGAAGCGCTCACTGTAAAGAATTAGCTGAGAGCCTGCGCTTCTGTTAATAAAGGATACGCCTCACTAAAATCTAGGTAAAGGATGGTGCATGCAAGTGGTTTTATCTAACAAAAGCTCCCTGGAGAGAGTGATATATTAGGCCAAAGCTGTAGCCTCCTCAGAGCAGGTGCACATTATTTACCCACTGAATACACTTCATTCGATCAGCATATTCCCTTGATGTGAGAGCCGTGAAAACGGCCCTTTAAGGCAGTGCCCGTGTCAATGCTCCTGCTGAACGTTAGGTAACAGTGATACTGTAGAAGGCTCTCTAGTCAATCACAGCCAGCCGGGCCCAGGCTCTCTGTCACATGTTCAGGCGCAACCACTAACAAGGCCGGAAGAGGGAAAAAACGCAGGAAATTCTCAGCATTCCTGACAGGAAGAGATAATCACCCCGTGACCCACAGCGTGGAATAATGCCAAGCTCTGAGAGGGAATATGATCCTCGGCTTAGCTCAAGACATTTGAGGTGGCCTCCTTTACTGTAGCATTAAAAACACACATAAAGTATGCAAGCAGTCAAATCACAACATGCCACATTTAAAATAGTAGGTTTAAGTTTAGCTGGTTCTCCCTTTACAGTGGATAATGTCTCAAAGGTTCGCGTCAGGAGATTCATCTCTCTTGAGCCAAATGCTTCTGGGGGAAGCTGGGCAGATAATTAAAGGTTAATTAAGGTTTATTACAACTTGGCTCTTATTTTCATAGTTTTGGCCTTCATTTTGATTGGATTCATTGCAGTGTAGCCAGGTTTTCTAAAACAGAGGTTCTCAAACCTCGAGGCATGAACCTAATAACCTTTCCTACCATGCTGTGAGTTGGCGAAATCATGATATTATGAGGTACTTCTGCAGTTATTAACTTGAACTTCCTCATTGCTCCCAACAGGTTAGCAGGTACAAAACAAAACAATCAAATAAATACAAGATATAATTTTAATATACAAAAAAAAAAGATGTGGAACCCCTGATTGAAAACACTTTATTTGGTCCAAACAAGAGCACACCTGTAATAATCCTTTAGCAAGTACGTTAGCTAAACTATTACTGTATTCACAAATTCCACCATTTCCTCAATTTCTATAATTTATTCAAATAGCTGGTGGCTAGTAAGACTCAATGTGTGAATTATACAACATTGGAGTTACTGGGAGTCACATATCCCCTCTTTTGGTAGAGGCTAGCAGGTCCTCCAGACCTCCCGCCACTGCAGCAAGCTAACACATCCCTCATCAGTCCTCTGAACATGCTAATCAAACTCTTGCTAAGACAGCAAAGAAAGTGGAAAATTTGGGATTGCCCTAATGTAATTTAATTGAAATTCTAATCCCTACACTACTAAAAGAGTAATCACATTGCTGTAATACATTATTAAGTAAATGCTTCACTGACCTTCACTTAATTCAATTAATATATTGGTATTGGTAGTGCCTGTGTCACAGCCCTTGAACTGCAATCCAGCAGCAGTTCGTTGACCAGCCAGGCAGGTAAAGTGTACAGTACCTGGGGGGCATGTAGGTAAATGTGAGAGCAGTCTGTGTGAAGGTGCGTTTTAAATAATTCAGATGGAAAACAGTCCGGTTTTAAATGCCGCAACCGGGTACTTAGCATACACCAAAATAAAGCAGCCGGGAGCCAGAGGGATTTCCATGCTATCTCTGCTATACAAAGCTTCTGTATAAAAGAATAACCGTCATGACACTGTGATAACTTGACATTATGGCAAGGAGACACCAAACAGCCAAAATGACATCCTATAACCCTGCCATGGCCTCAGGCAGTGGGCATGATTTCACAGATTATATGCCTCCTCCCCTAACTGAGATTTTGAAGGTGGGGTATTTGCATTAAAAGTGGGACCAGCTGTCTAGGGCTTATATAACACCATGTGAGATAAAACACTTCTTTGTCTGCAGGCAAAATGAGGAACAGGACTCTACACACATACAAAGCAACAGGTACTCCACTGTCAGCCTGGAGCCTGGGATCTAATGTCTTGAGCTAACAACAGTTAGAGGCAGAGTGAGCACCTGAAGAAGCTGTTTCTGTCCCCGGCTATCACTAACAGCAACAGGCAGCAGCGAGGGGGAACTCCTTGTGCGCTGTGTCAGCAAAATAACACAGTGGAAGGAAACCTTGCAGGAATACACTATCTCTCCAAATGGGATGAAGCTAAGAAAGGAAAGACTTATTTTATTGTAAAATTCATTGATCTCTTTTCTACTTTCTATTTTTAATTATCGAGTAGACTTTGTCTGCTAGTATTATAATCAACTATTTGTTTAGTCTGTAAAATATTAGTTATTGAGCTAGGGGGTGGTGATGGTGCAGTGGATAAAACTCATGCCTCTGGCGTGAGAAACCCAGGTTCAACTCCCCACTGTGTCCCTGAGCAAGGCACTTAACCCCTAGTTGCTCCAGATGCGTGCGACCTCTGACATATACACTGAACGATATTATAAATGCAACATTTTTGTTTTTCCCCCCTTCATCATGAGCTTAACTCAAAGATCTAAGACTTTCTCTATGTACACTAAAGGCCTATTTCTCTCAAATATTGTTCACAAATCTGTCAAAATCTGTGTTAGTGAGTACTGCTCCTTTGCCGAGGTAATCCATCCACCTCACAAGTGTGACATATCAAGATGCTGATCAGACAGCATGGGTATTGCACAGGTGTGACTTAGGCTGGCCACAATAAAAGGCCACTCCAAAATGTGCAGTTCCATCACACAGCACAATAGATGTCGCAAGTTTTGACAGAGCGTGCAGTTGGCATGCTGATTGCAGGAATGTCCACCAGAGCTGTTGCCCGTGAATTGAATGTTCACTTCTCTACCGTAAGCCGTCTCCAAAGGCGTTTCAGAGAATTTGTCAGTACATCCAACCGGCCTCACAACCACAGACCACGTGTAACCACACTAGCCCAGGACCTCCACATCCAACATCTTTACCTCCAAGATCATCTGAGACCAGCCACCTGGACAGCTGCTGCAACAATTTGTTTGCATAACCAAAGAATTTCTGCACAAACTGTCAGGAACGTCTGAGGGAAGCTCATCTGCATGCTCGTTGTCCTCATCGGGGTCTCGACCTGACTGAAACTTCGCACAGCCATTGAGGAGGAGTGGACCAACATTCCACAGGCCACAATCAACAACCTGATCAACTCTATGCAAAGGAGATGTGTTGCAATGCGTGAGGCAAATGGTGGTCACACCAGATACTGACTGGTTTCCAGACTGCCCTTCGAGTGGCCTTTTATTGTGGCCAGCCTAAGGCACACCTGTGCAATAACCATGCTGTCTGATCAGCATCTTGATTTGCCACACCTGTGAGGTGGATGGATTATCTCGGCAAAGGAGAAGTGCTCACTAACACAGATTTTGTCAGATTTGTTAACAATATTTGAGAGAAATAGGCCTTTTGTGTACTTAGAGAAAGTCTTAGATCTTTGAGTTCAGCTCATGATGAATGGGGGCAAAATCAAAAGTGTTGCGTTTATAATTTTGTTCAGTGTATATAGCAATTGTAAGTCGCTCTGGATAAAAGCGTCAGCTAAATTAATAAATGTAAATGTAGTTGGTGAATGTTCATATTTTCCATAGCATACATTTAGCAAATGCCTCTGTCTAAAGTGTGTTCCATTTTTTTCATTTACATACATCACGGGCCAGTTTAGCCATTCAGTGCCTTGCACAAGTATTCATAACACATGTGGACAACAGGAGTCAAGGATTGAACCTCCAATCCTGCAACAAAGAGCTGACCCTTTACACCAATTGAGCTACAGTCACTCGTTGTGTTTCTTCTTAAAAATCCCAAAACGCTGAATTCTACCCACACTCATCACAAATGGATTATTGATTGTTTCCACACAAGTGAAAATCCCACCAAGAGAGGCGATGATAATTACAACAGATCGGCTTCCAAAACAATATTGACACCAAAGAGCATCTGCAATGCACTTGAACACGTGTGTGCTTACACACACACACACACACACACACACACACACACACACACAGCAAATCCAAACAGCTGAGTGGAGTTAGGTAGCGTCAGATGAACTGAGCCTGACAGTTCAGTCTGTGTGTGTTCACTGTGCCGAGGTTATGTGTGAGGCCATTAAGGCAATAATAGCACAGTATGATAAAATAAACCCCCATTAAGCATTCTTACTTCCTCGTACAGACAGTTGAGGCCGGAGTGAAAATTAAAGGCTGTGGAGGTACACCCGGTAATAGCAGATGGCTGACTGACCCTCAGCTGCCCTTCTGACTTTACTTCCCTACTTATCCAGAAGGATTTTTATATACATCTATGCTTGCATCCTACATGACCTTATGTAACTGACATTTACTCAATAATCCAGTTACATTAGAACAAGACACTGCTTGCTGAGATATAAACACATAAACCACTCGGTTGGCATCCATGTCACGTAAGTACTAATTCTCCCCGGTGCTACTGTGAATCCTGACACGGAGATGTGGGTGGGTCTGCCCCTGCTTTCCTGCCTCCGCTGTGTTGGCAGTGCCAGCCAGCCTGCAGCCCCCGGGGGACGAGGGCTGCTGCTGCTGCTGCTGCTTCTCAAAATGAAGGAGATGACAAGCTTGGGGGAATTAACCCACTGAGAGCTTAGGGAGAATTAATGAGGGAGATCTGACTATTCTGCCGGAGTTACGCAACCAGCAGCATCACAGCCCACGTTGTTTGGGGCTGCAGCAGTTCATTATTTATATATCTTTTTACATTCTCATCTACAACTGTGTGCTCAGTGCCAGAGGCTCAGTGACTGATGGGAAATCCTACTTGCCTGTCGGTTAGTTAAGACAACATTAGAAGAATTAATGTCAGATGAAATTAAAAGCCCTGTCTTCAGGCTTCTCTTGAACGTACACATGCTCGGACACTTGGTGACCCCAGAGATGCTGTCCATGCAGCTGTAAAATTGATCCTGAGAGTAGATCCAGTGAGCAGTTAAGAGTGGAATTTAAAGGGATACAATTTATCATTGATCTACCATAAAATCTGAGAACTTACAAGAGACAAATGGTCGTAAGCTCCGAAATCACTACATTTCCCACAATGCAACCAACATTTTCTTTTTTTTAAGCCCATAGACTGTATAAAAGACATGGACGTATACACTGTGACGTCACTCATTGGTTTGTGGACTACAGTTCTGAAGCTTCGAGTTTGGTATTTGCTGCAACCAGCGGTACCGGACGTGATGATATTTAAACGAGACGGTGGAACAGGCTGCCTTGGTTAACCAGGTGCGTCCGTAATTATGTTAACTGTGATTTTAACTGGGATGCTAATTTTTGTTAGCAAAAAACAGGCTTAAAACAAATCAAGTCAACTCCTAATCAGTTTTTTCTAATGGCGCAGGTTAAATTTACACAGAGCAGCACATATGAGTCGTCACTAGCCTGACTGACAGGTCGCCATAGTAGCGACTTGTCAATCACAAGGTAGCCATGCCCTAAAGTATATCCTGCTTTATCATCTATTTCCCTCTAAAAGGGACCATCATTTACTAAATGAACATCATGCTGTATTGAAGAGGACTTGAAACTACCGACTGAGACCATAAACTCATTAGGCTCATGTTTACTGAGGTAATACATCAAGTTGGAAGTAGGGTCATTTTGCTATTAAATCTAATGGAACCGGACTTCTTTTTGCAACCGGTGGAGTGGCCACCTGCTGGTCCAGGTTAAGCATTGGCCTCACCTTTCAGACCCGCAGGTTCCCATTTGATTAAGCCCTCCCTGGCTAGTAAACTCCTCACCCACTTGACATCACTATGATATCATCAGGGTTATTCTTTCAGACTCCTCCAGACAGACATTATCCAACTGTTTCACAAGCTGAGTAGTCTCTAAAACTATCTGCAATGTGTAAAATCGGCGGAATTTTCCTTTAAGTTCTCAAATATAAAAGAACGCAACAACGCAGCATCAAATCGCATGTTTTTCAGCAAATCAGATTCATTAAAATGCCACTTGCTATGAATGGAAAGGAAGTAAACAAGTAGGTCATGTATTTGTGTGTGTGTTGGTGAGAGCATGTGCATGCCCTGCTTATGTATTGCTGCTACAGTTCCCCATGCCTCTGCTCCCTGAGAGGCGTTCATCTTACACGTTCATTTCCCCACACAGCATGTCCTACTTAGTGCCCCTTGAGATTCACAGTTAAACAGTATTCACCTTTACTTCTGGAGAGGCAGGGGAAAAAATGCCTCTTGGTGTCCTTTTACAGCCTCCATACCCGTGTAGATGCTTGTTGCTCATCTATTTAAAAATGTATTATGCTCTTCTGTCAAATATCTCACAAACTGGCACGCAGCATAATTCAGGAAGGGTGACAGATAATCATTATGGACAAAACATGATCTCCCATTTTAGATATCATCAATTACTGGTGATGAATGCCAGCCCAAAGAGGGCAATATATGCAGAAAGGCCATCGCCTTGTCAGAGTTAGGCTTCAACCTGAGAGACACACAGATGCTATGCTTTCTCCTGCTCTCTCTTCTCAACACTCACACACACCTCCACTCTTTCTTCTTTGACCCCTACCTTCCTCTGAGTGTATTGATCTGTTTTGACAGCGTCCGTTTGGCTGAATGGATGTTCAATTAATCCTTGCTTGTGGCCTGTTCTAGTCCACGCTCAACAGTCCTGCTAGGAACAGGCTTCAGAGCAGCAGCATCCAGGCTGTGGCCGTCTGGCAGGCGGTCCTTATGCTCCGCCGGGAATGTGGCTTTTGGAGCGTTAATAATGGTCTTCACTCTGTCACAGCCATCGAATGTGTCAAGATATACAGGAAAGGCAGAGTGATGTAATCCCACAACAGCTCTGTGCATTTAAAATCGAAGCACGACAAGACAAGCATGCACCAGAAGATCCAGAGTGTCAGTCTGTGCTCAAATAGAAGTTTAAAGAATTGAAAGTCACAGAACTGCAGCAAATGAAGCTAAAAGTTGAAAATGGACAGTAGACTATATATAGCCACATAGTGCTGATGGAGTTCTACTGTTATCTTGCACTAAAATATATATTTTCTCATTCCTGTCAATGTAAACTATTATTATTAACATTATTATAGTGTAATCACAACCGATCAGTGTTCAGGATGGCAGCCGACTGGGCAGAATATCATTTTCAATCATGATTTTATAAAGAATTTACTTGAAATCCTACTGTAATACTCTTTTCAAAGCCCACGGCGGACATTTTGAAGTAGTGTTTTTCTCCAAAACAAGCAACCACAGTGTATGAGCTACACTTGAGACAACATTTGGACATAAAACTTCCCCACAATGCCGTCAAACATACGGTCCAAAGCACACAGACATAAAAAGAGGCCCAGAAAACCCCAAGTCAAGCTGTGCAGCAGAACCAGCTCACAGTTACAAAATACCAGCTCACAAAATACTTCACTGAAAGCAGAGAAATGTTGAGTTTCTCATGCGGAATAGGCACACGTACATGCATTCCTTAATAGCAGCCAAACAAAAGACATTACATAAGAAGGGGAAGGTATAAATAGTTATCTTTATAAAAACTTAAACAAACAAGTAACTAAATTTAAATATATGTACTGTAATCCAGTATAAAAACTAACCATTACTCAAACACACCAACCAATCGTCAAAGCATTGAAACTCTTGGTATGAACAGGAACAGAAACAGGAACACATCCTCATGTGACTGTGAAGAACTATGTGTACTTGCTCTAGCAAAAACATGATCAAACTGAATGGTACAAATAAGATGATAAATAGGAGAGAAAAAACATTTTTCTTTTAGAATTTAAAGTAACATTTATAGTAGTCCGTGGTGGAATGCACATTTATTCAATCTGTTATTACAAATGTTTATGCTACTTTAAAAAGGTATTTTATGCTATTTTATTCTTCAACTTCACAACATTTCAGGAGTAAATATTGTACTTCTTTACTTAAAGAGCAAAGCTACTGTTATTCTATATTTTTCTTCTTCCACAAATCTCTTGAAAAGTCTCTCAGTACTGTCTACTGCCCACTGGTTGCTATAGAAAATGCCAATTTTAAAACAGTCACAGAAAGTCAAATGACAGACGCTTAAGTTTCTAGAAAATATTACTCAAACAGAAGTAAAAAGTGCATTTGTTGTGGACTATGCTGAATGCTGATAACTGACCTTAGGTCAAGGCAAAGCTAAAATGGTGGCTTTTGAATAAACTGTGCTCAGGTCAAGGCCCACTGGGGACTTATGCTGGCAGCATATCAACAATACAGTCTGTGACAAGATTTATAAACAAGTAAAAGGATGTAGCTCTATTCTAAACTGGAAGCCAGCACTGGGAGTTCAGAGCAGAAGTGATGTGAACTCTTTCCTCTTTATTTCCCAGTTAAAACTGCATTCTGAGTGAAGGTTTAAACTGTATTCAGAGTGAGCCAGTGTAGGAGTGAAGAAAGACTCAACCCACACTATTTTCCCCAGTGGCCTCTCGAGGACGGATTGCAGTGCGATTGCATCTCCTTCACTGTGTCTCTCAAATCCATAGATCTGCTTCCTAATTAGGGGCCACTTAGCTAATTTTTAACTTGAATCTTTATGTGAAAATCTCACATAAATCTTCCTAATGCATTCTGTGTTACAAGAGATAACCCTCATTGGCTTTGGAAAAAAAACTCTGCCAGCCATTATAAGACTTTATCAAATAAATTGACATTTTTATAATATGTTGTCAGGATCAAAGTCCACCACTGAGGAATTGCACAAAAGAGATGCAGAAGCTTACACAGCTGCTAATCAGCTAGCTTCCAGATGTCCCAATAGTTGTTATATTTTAAAATAGTTAGAATCTTTAAAATTGGATAGATGATCAGTTTGATCAGTTTCGTCAACATTTTTTTAAACTTTTGAATAAAGATATATCAGTATTTGGGTGGAGTTTATGTGACATGACTAAGGAGAAGGTTAGCTTAGGTTAGCTTAAACACTGAATGCAGGGGGGGAAAAGCTAGCCTTGCTATGTTGGTAGTTTTTTTTTACCTCTGTACGAATTAAACAAACAAGTTATTGTTATTGAGTGAGCTTTAGAGGTCGTCGTACATTTGGTTACCCTTGGACAGAACCAAGCTAACGTTAGTTTTTCCTGAAATAAGTGGCTCCTCCATTGCTAAAGGAAAACCTACACTCTTGCTTATTATGAACTAGCCTATAATATTCCATACATTCTCTAGAATTAAAAGAAAGTCTCTGGTTTTGAGACATAGATTCTGGGGGGAAGACTCCCCAATACATGGTTTGGTCAACATTGAGGCTATCATATCTGGAGCATGGCAAGTATCCTGATCACACTGATCTGACCATGATTACTGACTTGGCTTTTCATCTACACATACATGTGGCTGTGGCATGCAGGATTAAAGAGTGATGACCCCGACTCCTGCGGTGGGATATGACACAGAAGGCCTAAAATGAACAGACCTCCAACACTGAATCTCAGTCCAAACTAAATTGATAAGTTGACAGCACTACTTCTTCTGACTGCATATGGTTATTGTTATGACTGGATATGAGTTGTGTCAATTTCCTCATCTAACTCTCAGTAAGAACACAAATAAAGGTATTTCCTAAAAAGTCAAATGATTGTTTTTGTTTTCTTTTAATTTTATAAATTTGTAAAAACAATAGCTTTTCTAATATCACAATCAATATTATAGCTTTTTCTCTTGACAGTGATAGCTCTGTCCAGACAGAGCTATCACTCTTTCTTCACAAATGGAAATACTGGCACAAAATAGACATCAAAACGGAGATATGAACATAAACTAGGATTTTTAGGCATTGCTTCCAGAGTGAAACAAGAGATTGATACATCAACATACACTGTAGAGAGCCACAAATGATGATTGACCGTTTATGAGCTCATGCATACTGTTATTCAGTGCTGGCAAGTCCATCGTCGTTACTTACAATGCCAAATAAGCTCTGTGGAAAGCAATAACAACAACACCACCACGTTTCTACAATAGTACATTAGTTTGCTACAGCTGTAAAAACATTTTTTTCTTGTTGTGGGACCAAATGAATGTAAAAGACACAATTAATACAATCCCCCAACGTCCACTTCGGGCATGTTCATCCACACACCAATCCTGCACATACAGTTAACAAGCTTATCAGTCAAGGAGCTTAGGCTTGGAAGAGAAACATTCAATTCTTCCCAATCAGCTGCAGAGTATGGTTTTGCACTAAAGTAATGAAGATGTGTCAAACACTCTAACACTTCCCTGGAGGTACAGATAATCAGCTTTTCTGAGCAGCATTGGCTGAAATAGGCTCATAAATCTGTAATAAGGACCTGCACTTGAGTCCAGCTCTCCTCTCTTTCTCTTAGTCAAAATGGTGCACTCAATATTGACTTCACACACATAGCCTTCTAATGATCTAATCTCAAGAGAGGTGGAAGGCATGGGAATGACATACTGTATCCTCAAATTATATCTGTGAAATCGACGCCACTTATGATGGAGTGAAAGACTATAACCAGCCTCTACCCAACACTTGAGTCAAAAGTGCTGCACAGCAGAGTGGCAGGTTGTGCCAGGACCTCCAGGGCAGCCAAAACTCACAGTAGCTCCCCTCGCTAACTGCACACACCCCTGCAGGTGTGGTCCACACATCATAAACACTTTATTAATATACAGCAGCGTGTTCCAGGAATAACCTCAAAAGCCAAGTGTGCATGAAATTACAGGCCTTTCTCCAGATTTATATATAATTACAGCTGTAGTATTTTATTTCCTAATTTTTTTTCTGGCAATGCAAAGATTGTCTAACCACCATGCCTTTGAGGGAATCCTGATATTTTAACATGCTTTGTATCTTCCTCTTCATAGCTCCTACTGAAATTATACTGTAAATCCATCACCACATGAGATATTCACATGTAGTAGGACAGACGGCGTACCTTGATCACAGGGTTGTTTCAAAGGCTGAAGGTTAACAGGCTCTGTGGAAGACACAGTTCAGTGTCTAAACTGTCTTGTTGCGGGCTTGAGCTGCCATTAGAGTAATGACAGGGGAGAATGACATTTTGTCTGTTCAGGAGAGAGCATAATTACTCAGCCTCAGCCTCCTTTGTGTTTGTTGTCTTTCCCAAATATGTGATTTTAAAAACAGTTTTCCCCCTAAGGACCATGTACATTCTATACATAAAAATGAAGCAGCTTCATTGCTTAAAGGAATGGTCAGAAATTATTGAGAGACTGAACATAGTGTTGGTTTTGGTCTTTTCATTGTATTTTTTGATTATATTATTAAAATATTATTTTTGTACAGAAATTTGCATTTGCAGTAATATGTTACAGTCCGAATTTTGTCAGGATCACTCAAAAATGTAAATCAATATACATGTCACTGCTATTGACAACTGTTGAGAATGTGTGAAAGTGAACCACCATTTAATTCCGAAAGGTTTCCAAGTGAGAAAGATCATTAATATCATTATCACCGTTTAACTCAACACTTGTTAGTGTTTATGCGAAGCTGCAGGTTGGTTCCAAGTGTCATCACTCACCCTGCAGCAGTGAAGAGATAAACTCAGATTTCACCTAATCTGATTAAGGTAAACAGCTCGTCCATTGATACTTGCCATACTGTGTAGTTATTAGAGCAAAGCCTCACTGATTCGTCGAGTGAGACGGAAGCTGGCTGGCCCGTGACTCCCTGAGCGTTGTTAGTCCAGTCATTACATTTCATTGCATCAGATCTTTAAAAGTAAACGGCTGCCAAATGAAAAGCCTCATTTGGGGTCTAGAGAGAAGAAAAGCTGTTTTCACAGCCTCCTATGTCGGTTCCTGTGAAATGTCTGGCCTTAAATTAGTACAACATTGCTGTTTTATCAAAGAAAAACTACAGCGATACAACAAACAGTCTGAATGTGTTCACAAACATCCATTTGATAAAGCTCACATCCAGCACTGGCTTCTTAGTGCAAAAAAATAGCTTTGTATATCCTCCGTAAGGATGACACGGCTGACTTTCAACCAAAACATGTGCTCTGTCTGAGGAGAGAAACCACCCACATTATGATTCCAACCCTTACCTCATTTAACATAATCCATAATGTATAAAGATATGATCTCCACCTGACCAAATGTCTAAAAAAAAACGCGTCTCTAATGAGTTACTACATCTTTGCTTGGAATGAAACTGATAGGACTCTGAAAATAGCCTGCCCGTGCTCTGAAATATTCAGCGTGTCTGTCTGTGTGTGTGCGTGTATAATCAGTTGTGGCTTCAGTGCAGCCGGAGCAGGTCAGAGAGTAACTGTCCCGGACAACAAGCGCTTATTTGTTGTCTGCTTTGACAAAGCCAGCAGTGAAGGGCAGGGACTCCATTCAGGAAGCTCTATGGTGATCCAGCAGCTGTTTGAGGAACCTCACTGTGTGTGTGTGTGTGTGTGTGTGTGTGTGTGTGTGTGTGTGTGTGTGTGTGTGTGTGTGTGTGTGCCCTCTCTGGTCAGCCACTGAACCTGGATTTTATTCTGACAGATTAACTGTCGGATACCACATGTCATCTGGGATTTACCTTTCAAGACAAGGAGGATGTTGCATACAAGTGTGGGAATTCTGTACAAGCAATTAAATACGTGCTAAAAAGTAAAAAAAACAAACTGTTTTATTTCCTGGATGATACTACTTCTTTTTGTTGTAGCACATTCAGAGATGAAGCCCAATGTTTGCTGTTAGTGACTGTTTTCATTGATTTGTTAATAATGGTTTTAATTATGGAGGCAGCGCCTCAAGATTCGAGTAAGCAGATGAGGAAAAACAAATATTGGAAACATGCCGTGGTACATAAATCATGATTGATCTTGGTCACAATGATCATGCAGGTCAGTCTTAAGAGTTCAAGCAAATAAGATGGATTAATGAAGTGAAAATAAATGTTATGTCAAAGCCTCCCTTCTGCTCTTGAATTATATTTGCGTCCAATTACTTATCAAAGCAAACAAGTCTTCAATTCAGGCTCGGAGGTCAGTGAGTCAGAGTGGTTCCTGGATGTAAGTGGTGCTCAGCAGAGGGTGATACAGGAAGGTGACCTTTTCACCAACAGAGCACTGGGTGCAGCAGGAAGTCGTGGTCCCTCCGGCCTCCAGGCACCCTGTGGCTCAGTGGGATAGGTGTTGGTGGGGGAATGTCAGGGCCCTGAGCTCCAAAAAACCCTCCTGCTGTGATCTCCCATGTACACCTGTGTACAATACGCCATGGCCTGATTGCTTCTTGTGTGTGGACTTCACACTATGCAATATGAGTGTCACTGGTCTGCACAAAGTGAAAGTTAATGAAAACTGAAAGGCTTCTGACTCATCAGGGGGATTTGTCATTGATGTCATCACCACATGGTGAAACGGTGGCGACTCTTGTACAAAACAGCAGAGAGAAAATGTGTTTTCGTTCAGCCTCTAGTAATCTCTACGGCAGCTGTTCGGGCTGTTGTTTTCAGGCACTTTTTAAACAGCTGGAAGTGGACATTTCTGACCATGTAAACATAGATATCGGTTATATGATGATCATTTTCTCATTATCATCAAGCACTGTAATAGGGAGCTGATGATGCTGATAAACAGCAAATTTTTTCTACTGTAGAGGCACAACCTTTCAACGTTTTCATTGCTTCCATGAGGTGGTTTTATTCTAGGATGGACAAAATGTGCAAAATGAACATGTGTCTCCAACTGGCTTTTGGGCAAATACACTGATGAAGGGACTTCCAAGTGCACAAGTGTATTTCTTAGTTAAACTTGAAAAATTGTGGTTTTTCTGCGGGTACAACAGTTGATTTGACCCCTGATCATTGTGGTGTTTGTTACTGGTAGTACAGCAGGCATTTTACAGTGCATACAGGGATGTCGCCAGTGCAAAGGGAAAAGCAGAGTACCCGCCCCCTGTAGTAAACCCAGCTCACTCCACGCAGATAAGAAAATAAAAAAATTTTTAAGTCGCAAAATGTTATTTAAACATTTAAAATAAGTTCTAGTTTAAAAGCCAATATAATGCTCCTGGAAATAAAGTTACAGCGCACTCCAAACATTATATTGACAGGCTGGCTGAGCTCTTAATGTTTCTATGCTTCAGCTGAACAATGGAGGTTTTCCTGTCGTTACACTCTCAGGCTTTGCCGTTGCAGCCCCACTATCCTCTCTGCACTGACGCAAATAATCTAAAATTCAGACATGTCGAAATGAAAACTGCGACCGTGTGTGTATGTGTGTGTGATATTTAGCAATTTCTGTGCGCCTTACCTTTATCTTGACTTGAAGAAATGCTCTCCTCCTCTTTCGGATTTGCAACCTGTGTTATTATGGACGTGTTGTCCATGGAAACGAGATGTTATGCACCTTCGGCTACACCGTTTTATTCCTTGGCAAACATTACCAAGCGTACTACTGTCCCCTGGCTGTGCACAGGCTAGAGCGTCCGCTGTGTGCAGCATTAAAATCCCATTATATTCGAAGCATGCAGTCCCATTCCCCGCAGCTCACAGACAAGAGACGAAATGTCACTGAGAAGAAGCGGCCACCGCGCGCCCTACATCTGAGGTGACAGTCCGATGTGCAGGAGACGGACAGGGGGTCAGTCCTGCATTGAAGTCGTGTGTGTCCGCTGTGGTTGTTGCAGGCAGCATAGCACCGCGCCTGCTGCTTGCTGTACGGTCCGGTTTCAATCCACGCACACTACAATATCAACTGCGTGATACGGTTACAGTGTTTACCCAGAGATGGCGACCGTCCTCCAGCCACGGGGCCATGCAGGCTCACTACAACAACACGCCTTCAACGTTTTCTGTTATCCTCCCCAGTCCAAGCTGAAAAACCCTCTTAGTCCGCCCACTGCTCTGTTTGCTGGTATTCACTCGTATCCTTAAAGCTGAGGGGACATTTCACACGCAGCTTAAAGGCTACAATAAGCTCAGGACAGATTTGCAGAAAGTCGTTTCACATTTTCTTGAGAATGTGTTAACAGATGCTCCCAGATAGAGAAGATTGGGTTGTAGAAATACTGAGGTCAAGAGTCCACCAGCCCCTCCCACCCTAAAATTAAAAAGTGTAAAATATTATTTTCTTTTCTATATAGCTAAACTATATTTTGGGTACACTGTTAGATATTTCTGTAATTTCTACAGTTATTAACCACATAACACCCAGTATAAGTATATCCTCTTTCCAGTAAATAACTGTAATTTCCATTGCATGGGAATTTTAGGTGACGTCAGACACCATATACAGCGGTTTACTGTAATTAAAAAATCTGATGTATCAAATTTTAAAATTACAGTGAACCACTGTATATGGTTACAGTAACATCTTTGTTACTGTATTTTCCCTAACTGCCGTTTTGGCAGTAGTTTTATCTTTCTATCTATCTCGTTATTGTCTGTGCACTCAAACTGGTAACTTAACGTTAACTTTGTCAAAGTGAACAGAGTTGATGTTTAATTTTACAGAAGACTCTGAGTTTTAAAATCAAATGTATTATGTCAAGTGCAATGTTTAGCTCACATCAATAGCTTAGCTTATAACTAACATAGGCCTATTATAAATATGCAGTACATCTTACAACTAACATAAAAGGCAATATGTTACATGTTCATGTTTTATTGTAGTGTGACCCCATAGAATATTAAACAAATTAAAATATCTCATTATCCTCTAGAAGAAAATTAGCGTTAAGTAGTTTTCCTTACATTAGTTGCAGTGGCACCGTTTCTGGGCAAAAGCCACAGAAAAATGACAAATTTTTGCAGTAAATACTAACTTTACATAACAATGGAAAATATTTGTTGTTGTAAAAGAAATTTTCTCTTCCCTAAAGATTCTTTATGAGGATAAATCTAGGTGATGGAACCAAATGCACCGCAAAAACTGGAGTGAGTCCTAGGACAGGAGAAATGGTGAAGCAGAAGATGGCAGTCATCAACAACAGTGTCATATTTTGTCCACCAGCTAACAGAGTTTGAGTGGAAGAACTTCGATTAGGTGAGACACTTTTCTCAACAGGATATGTACACTATACACAGTACAGTTGCCTGTTTATTAGGGACACCCGCCCTGCAATTAATTCTTCTTTCACAAAGGCTACAATATTCAGTTTTTATTGATTTTAGAGTTTTAGAGTAAAGCTGATTGCACTGTGATCATTTTGCAAGATGTGATATTGATATATTTGATCAACTCTATCAATGTAAAAACTTAATTTATGACCAAAATTCTTTACCTACAGGAGAGCCTTCCATCCCTGAACAAGCTGTGAACAACAGACTTCTTGCCAGAAAAGGTCGGTTTAGATAACCAAATGTGAAGCGATGAAAGCGTGTGGTTTGTATTGAGTTACATGATTGGTACACCCCAGAGAATATATATTTTTATATGTACTTAAAGATTTAGTCATTTGACATGGATATTTCACTCCTATTCAGACAATGTTTAGTATTTTGTACCTAAAAAGCACAGTATCTATTGTTACTATTTCCTATGTTAATGTGGTTAATGATTATTTGTAAAACAGCATTCAGCAGATGAGTATTTTCTTTGCGTTCTTCTGTTGTTGGTAAATATACAGTTCTGTATCCCGTCCAGATACTTTGTTCTGCACAGTACTTTCTGCATTGTGTTTTGACAGTAACATTGAATGCACTTATAATTAAGGTAAGGTTTATACATGTAATTTAATTTATTATTATTATTATTGTTATTTTAAATGAATTTCTGAAAATAACATTTCTTGTAAAGTGCATTAAGTATGACAAATGTTTAAATAAAGAATTTGAAATTTTATAATTACTCTGTCTGTCTGGGTTAAATCATTAGTACGTGTGTAGGTTTAAAAAATAATGCATGCATGAATGAATAAAAAAATAATATATAAATAATCTAAAAAAAATGCAATTACAGTAGTGTAACTGTAGTTTTTTTTTACAGTAACAGTAACTGTACAGTAACTGAATTAGATAAAATAAAAGTGAAAAACGGTTATAGTATTGTAAAACAGTTATAGTACTGTAAATCTGAATTACTGTGACTACTGTGACAGTAACTTACTGGCAACAGTGTTGTCAAAACCCTTTGAAATGTGTAACAGTGTACATTGGGTAAATCCTGTTGTTTTAATGAATGCTTCTGGCCAACTGAAGGATTTTGACAAAAACAAAAGAAAAAAGAAATGTGAAGCTCTTCTCTTAATCAATACTGTATATGTGACATCCTCCATGTTAGCTACAGCCCTGCACAACACCTTTAAAAGCAATCCAACGTGTGTTTTTGTAGTTTTTTTTTATATATTTGTGTTGTATATTTGTATAAACACAAGGCCATGACTCAGTTTTGCATTTTCATAACACTGTGGGACTCAGAGACTTGTGGTATCACAAGATTTGTCCTTTTTGCACTTTAATTCATCATTAAGGAGGATTATTGTAAAAACCATTTAGACATTAATTTATTAGAGAATAAGAAACCCACAGGAGCATTTATTAATGAATTACCATCAACCTGGAAGCCCAAAACGTGGCTTCTAACCTACCTATAAAGAATTAGTAAATTTCTGAGTAACCATTAATAAAGCTATTACTTCTTTTTAACAAACCATTTACAAAGGGTACGTTTAGAAAGTGATAACATCTTTTTAAAAACAGAACGATCAAAATCTGTGCGATTTCTTCTGAATGCTTGATCCTACATTTCCCATAATGCAATTCTAGAGCTTTTGTCAGAACCTTCCTGATAAATGACCACGTCGTCAAACTCCATTATTTTTAAGTTAAAAATAAATACTCTCCAAGCCCAAGCTGAGATAACCCTGATGACATCACTATGACATCATCAGGGTTATTTTTATCAGACTTTTCAAAGCTCCTCCAGAGCCACAGAAGACTTTAAACAGCTGTTTTCACAGGCGGATAGTTTCCCCCCATGATGTATAACCTGACCTTTACAGCATGTGTAAAATCAGGGAATTGCCCCTTCAATCTGTTGTTTGCACCATGTAGTCTATTCCCCATCTCTTGAAATGATATCCACCTGTGCACAAGAGACCTACCACCCTCCACATGCACTGATAAACAAACGTTATTAATGCTATTTCAGCCTCAGTGGACCATAGAATAACAACAAGGGAGATAAAGTGGTTTTCTGGTCCGTTGCCAGCAGTCATGTGTCTAAGTGTTTGTCCCTCTTCACCTTCGCTGTCATTTTAATGGAGATGAGGCTCACACAGCCCTGAATGACCCCACCTGAGAGACAAGTGTATGACGGCATATGGACAGGAGGAAAACCACAGTAAGTGCAGGCTGTCATCTGTTGATGCTGCTCATAATTAGTGTGTAATCTCCCGGCCGACATGATACTCCCAATGTGGGTCAGAGCTTCTGTCCTGATGTTTACAATAATGTATGTGTACAACTGACACCACAGCACAGGTGTCTAAGCCACTTTGCACAATCACAGTCACTTTCCAGCACTTGACAGGACGTTCTCAGGTTACTCTATATGTGAAGACTGCATGGCCACTTGAAATCTGATGACACAGAGCCTGCATGGAAGCTTGGTTACTTTACATAGACAAGATGAATAATTCCTCACCTATAATCAATATGTTTATGTTAACGATGGCTCACATGACTTTGTATGTAAAGGGTATCTCTCACTTTGACAACCTCAAAGAGAATAATCAGTCAACTCTGCAGTTCCCCTGGAGCTTTTTGTAACAGCTTCCAGTTCATTGTTTTGGATTTCGGGCTTGTAGCTTTACTTTACCTCTTTAGCAATGTTTTTGGCTGCAGCAGGCATATTTTTTTCACCAAAAAGGACTAAAAAACAACTGTATACTACCAGCCGCGTACCAAACAGCATATAAAGCTAGCAACTAGCTGGTGAACACAGTGGAGCATTTAGCAACTGAAGAGCCAGAGTTTTCACTCAGGAGTTGGTGGCGACCTAAACAGAGCTAGAAGTAGAGTGAGTATTGGACTCATCAGGTGGCCTGAAACACGATTTTAAATAAATGCTAATGTTGCTTCGTGTATGCTAGATGTGTATGTAGTCAAGTGTTTGCCAACATGTTTACAACAACAGGTCACATCAACCTAAAAGGTGTTATATCAGTTTAGTGTCCACAGCTTGTTTCAGAGCTAAGTGTCCTTCGGGAGGCTCTTATTAATGGCTTATAACTGATCTGTAAAGCACTGGTAAATGCATTAATGAAGTCATTAGTTACCACACTTTATAAAGCATGACTTATTAGAAAGTGGTACCACAATGCAACCAATCTCTGAGTTTGTTGATCTCTGAAGGCTGGTTATATATTAAGAACATTCACTTTAATGAAACCCTGAAGTAAGAGGCAACAACAATCAGAATGAATGGTTGCCGTCTGCATGTTAGACTGAGCACAGCACTTAAGAGCTTACTGGGGACACAGATAATCGCTCTTAGAAAAATCACAGCTGCAGGGCACAAACATTTCCTCAACATTCCCTCAACCTTGTTGATAAAGGGAGTGGTGAGTGCCAAAGGGATAAAGAAAGATCCACACATGGTGGACCAACACTACCATAAAACATGAGATTAAACACTGGACAATTCACTTCTTAATCATTGACATCAAACATTGCTGGCCTCTGACATTTCTCACTCCAAGGGAACTGAGTGGCACGGCCGTGGGGCGACGCATTTCTGTGGATGAATAATTAAAATAAGTATGATATTAACTTTGATAAGACTCAGATGATCTTTTTCACTGCCTTCAAATACATCTGGTGTGCTGTCATACTGCGGGGTCCTTGAATGTTTTATGAACGTGGGTGTAGTTCAGTAAGTAACTGGAACCATATAATCCTCTCCCTCTCTCTGCATGGGCCTCTTTCACGTTGTTTCCTCAAGATGTGGAGACTTCGAGGTTCCACCCCACATAAACAATGACATGGTGAGGCGTGTACAGGGACTCAGTTTAGCACAGGAATGGAAGATTCCAGACGTCTCACAAAGCAAAGCAGTGTGTGTGCGTGCGTGTGTTTTGAGCTTTAGTACCTGGATACATATTAAAGGACAGAAACAATAAAAGATTTTAAAAGGAAAAACATTAAAAACATTAAAATAGTGAATGTAGAATTTACTTATGTAGAAACAAAATAATTACTTTGCCTGTGGTGCCACCTTGTGGATTAGGTCTAAAATGGCTAGAACCTATATTCATGTAACCTTTATTTGTTTGATTGTCATGTAGAAAGATTATGCAACATATATTCTGTGTATTTTATTCAGTAGTATATACCTAATATGAACGGTCAAAACGGTTAAAATTCAACATTTAATGTCATCACCATAATGTTGTATGAGACACCCTCATACAGGCATTTTATGTTTGACATTAAAAAAGGAGGAGAAGATCAAACAGTGGCTGACTGCTCTGTTTTTACTTTATAGTTAGACAAAGAACATGGTGTTTCTGAATCCAGCCATCTTTACTGTAGAATAAAAGGTCAGAAAAGCTGTAACCCAGATTTTGAATATAATATTTAAGTCGTACAATGAAAAGCACAGGCTTAAATAACTAAATGAATGACGGCTTGATTTCATTTAGGTGCTTCAGATCCAAGGTCCTGCATGCTGGCTCACTGTCATGACTTACTGGAACAGGTGAATAGATCAGAGCCATCATCAGTGTTAACACCTGTGCTTTTCCTGCTATGACCAATAAAAACGTCTGCCGTAAGAAAGGCCCATTCGATGAGTGGAATTTGCCACAGAACAAGTGAAACCGATCAAGTCAACAATCCAAGGTGACCACCTGAGCTTAAGGTTGTTCACTGTCTCGCAGCACACAAGCAAACTCCAACATGCTCACTTTGACAGCGCAACTGACTGAAAAGACATTGAGATGCCAGCCATCATTGATCGAATGTCAGGAAATCTTTCTATCAGTGAGAGTTATTAAAATGATTGAAACAGTTAAGGTCACATCTTGTCATTCCTCTGCAAAATCAGGACAGATTTTAATAAGGCTGAGATGATGAGATTTGAGCCCTGGGGATACATGAAATGTCTGGGATTTATCTTGTGGGAGATACGATCAACTCTTTACAAAAAGGCAATTCTGGCGAAGGAGTCAGGCAGAGCAGATTTCATAGGAGAAATTAGTATTGGGGATTCAGTGATGTCTGAGGGTTGACGTGAGGTTCGTATTAAATCTGCTTGTGCTCTCTTTTGTTCTCTTAAATTCCATAATCATAAGACTCTGGAGGAACAAAGAGGATCTGACTCCTCATCCTTTATTCCTCGACTACTGAACTGAAGGACAATACTTAGATTTCTGAGCTGTTGCTGCTTTGAAAATGAAATTTCAAACAAAGTGAATATATGCTTATATTAAAAACTTATTTTTTCACTGATGGATCAAACAGATAAACACTAGGTATAGGTGATGATGGATTTGTCCAAATCACAGAAAAGAACACACCACAATCACCTTGAAACAGAAAGTAACACCACAACAATAACATTAAATGTACCATGTACCTTGTACATCTAAAGAATGTAGGCTAGCTGTATTACTATTGACATTTCAGTTTTGTGATCTTTAAAATCTGCATGTGCATATTCTACCAGCAAAGAAAAACAACTTCAAAAAAAAAAATAATAGAAAAATGAAAAATAAGGAGTGATAAAATTAGAAACCGGGTCTAAGTCAAATTATGAAATAATAAGTAAAATTTAGAAGATAGAAAATCATATGGCCAAGTGAAAATCCCTAAGTCATCCTTAATTATTATTTTTTTTAACAATGGGGCTTTGTATAATTATGAGATAATAATTTTGTTGCCAGAATTACAAGATAGTAAGTCAAAATATGTCAAAATTATGAGATGATAACTTGTAATTTTAAGTGTGTAAATGAAAACTGTTAGATAATAACACGTAAGTTCGAGTGATAAGATGAAAAAGATGGTGAGTCAAACAATGTGCCTTGTTGTGATTAGACCTGCTCTTTTATGAAAAGCGCTATAAGATAACTGTTGCTGTGATTTGGCGCTATATAAATAAAATTGAATAGAATTGATTTTAACCTACATGTACCATTTTGTCATTCATAAACTTGATTTATTGTTTCCAAATAAATTGCCTACAGAAATACAATTTTAATATATACAATTGTGTTTGACGAATCTGCCGGTCCATCACCGTGTGCCTGTGCCGTACGTAGCGAAAGTGCTGGCGCGTGTCGGAAGCAGCGTTTACTCGCGGCCAGAGATTTCATCATTCTCCGCTCGCATTACGGCGGTCCATGCTTCGTAGCGCAGCATCAGCACTGCTGAGGTCCAGCACTGAGGTTTCCCTCTTCTCTCCGGTGTTCGCGGTCCGGTTTGTTCGGCAGTCGCTCCGCTACTCGCCCAGAAAGAGGCCGTTTTCAACGTCGGTCTGCTTGTGTAAGAAGAAGAAGAAAAGCCTGTGGCTGCAGCTGGCGGAAGGACAAACCATGGACGGCAACGTTGAAGAAATCCTCGCCCCTTTGAGGCTTGCAGTCAAAGAGCAGGTACCACATAGTATGTGACAGTCTCAGCTGATATGGAGCAAGTCGACTTGTTTTGGATTAGATGTGTTTCTGTTGCCTCAGACTCGGGCACAGCTCGGGAGGCTAACCGGCTAACATGACCGGCTGCTCACGAAGCTGTCAATAAAAGAGGACAGCCATTGCTTGTTAGCTAGCTGCTAAAGCTAGCTGGCAGGGATGTCTGCGCCCTTTGCCACGTTTCATTGTGCTGCAGCAGCAGACCTTTGTGAGCAGGGTGGGGTTAAGAGAAGAAGCCAAGTTAATCCAGCTAACAAAAAAAACATTGGTGTTGTAAACGCGCCCAGACTTGAGTTGAGTCGAAGTTGTAGCTGACCCTGGGGTTTTATTGAACATCTCTCTGTTTTAGGGGGAACTTGTGCGTCAGATGAAGCAGGATGGGGCTCCGGATGTGGATGTCACTAAAGCTGTGGCTGAACTGAAAGCGAGGAAGAGAACTCTGGAAGCCAAGGTGAGTGAAGTGTATCTGTGGATTAAAATGCATCTGATAGTGTGTTTGGTGACTCAGAAACCTGACAAATCCTCTGCACCCTCTTGCAGTGTTAGCGTTTAGTCACATCCACCCACTTCATCTTAAATAATCCCAAGATGCGGTTTTTATTTAGCTAGTAAATGAACCATTGAGCCTCGATTTTGTTATATAAGACTCTTTCAAGAGATTATAGTATTTCAATGCTGAGATATTCCAAACTTCATCATGGTCATCTAACTCTGCTCAGTTTGTAACTTCACAGCATTGTGGTCAGTAAATATAACTCTCATTGCAGGAACTGTCATTACAACCCAAAGATGACATTGTTGACAGAACCAAGATGGAGGACACCCTCAAGAGGCGATTCTTTTACGACCAGGCCTTTGCCATCTATGGAGGTAAGACTGAAACAGCAAATGTTAAGAAAATAAAGGTTTGGGTTGGTGCATGAATCACCGCGCACACAGTCTTTAAGCGCTCTGTTACCATGCAGTAATGCTCCCCAGGTGTGAGCGGCCTGTACGACTTCGGCCCTGTGGGCTGTGCCCTGAAGAACAACATCCTACAGACCTGGAGGCAGCACTTCATCCAGGAGGAGCAGATCCTAGAGATCGACTGCACCATGCTGACCCCCGAGCCCGTCCTCAAGTAAGTGCCCTGTAATGTTTTTCTCTGCTGATTTAAGTTTTTCTTTTTGTCACCATAAGATTTGTAAGGAATATCTTGTCTTCTGTGGGCATTTTTAAACAGTTTTTGTTAATTGTTTACATGTACTTAATCGATGGTAATTAAAGAAGCTGCTGAAGAAAGTGCCTGGTGGTTCCTAGAGTCGGCTCCGAAGTGCTGAACTGTGGGTTTTTGTTAACAGGCACATATTGATTCTGCAATTCTATGCATGGAAGCTGCCACTATAGCAGCCTTCCATAGCCCGGTTGCAGATACATTGTTTTGATGGAATAAAAACATTAATAGCACTTCCTTTTAACGCCTCTTGACAGATGAGATGTTTTGTTTCCTTTTTTTATTTCTTAGGACATCAGGACATGTGGACAAATTTGCTGACTACATGGTGAAAGATGTAAAGAACGGTGAATGCTTTAGGGCTGACCACCTCCTCAAAGGTAAGCCTTTTGTACACCTGCCCGTTTGTCTTTGAGGATATTTAGAAACTTGCCTTCCACTGCTGTGTAAACTAAAGATTAGTCATCCTAAAAGCACCTCCAGCAGAGGCCTTCACAAGTTTTTCATCTGTATTATTCATGGGATTCTGCAGAGGAAAGGGAGTACACGGTCCAAACTTGTGTTGTCAGTGGCTGCTGCTGCTGGTTGGCCCGGCTCTGAGTATCACTGTTGTGCCTGAGGGAGAATGGAAGTGGCTGGACCAGCAGAAATCACACAGGGCTTTCACAGCAATACAAGCTGCTGGGATGACAGAGGCTGGGGCTGTGCCAGAAAGCTGGGGGGTAATTTGAGCTATAAGGAGAACATGTCAGTTCCTGAAAGACTTGGAGACTAATTGGCTCAGATGCCAATAAAGAAAAATGCCATAATGAAACTTGAAATGTTAAGTCACAACTGAATGTCAAGTAAAATGAGATACCAAGTGACATCTCACGCCTTCTCTAATACAGTGTGTATGTCATCATGCTGCTTTTGTTTAGAATATTTTCTCTGCAGGTAGAATAAAATGAAATGTCAAAAATTGAAAATGTTTTCTCTTTTATTTGACTCTTTGGTCCATCCCGTATTATCACAGCTGTTTTTGTGTTCTTGCAGCCCATCTCCAGAAGCTTATGTCTGATAAGAAGTGTGCAGCTGAAAAAAAGGCTGAGATGGAGGAAGTCATCACTCAGGTCAGTGTTCATTGGGACAGAATTATCTATGGAGGAAGTTTTTAGAAAAGCTGTTACTGACAGGGTTTTAAACGTTTCACGTAGCTTGTTTTTTTTCCTATATTTTCAGATGGACAATTACACCCAGCAGGAGCTGACCGATCTCTTTGTGAAATACAACGTCAAATCCCCCACCACAGGAAACGACCTCACACCTCCCATCTCCTTCAACCTTATGTTTCAGACGTCCATTGGCCCAGGGGGGAACATGCCAGGGTAAAATGAAACGTAACACTGAGGAGCCCCATTTATTTATTTTTGACAAATTTGTATCGTTGTTGTTTCATTGCTTTAATCAATAATTTTTCAGCTATCTGAGGCCTGAAACAGCTCAGGGAATCTTCCTCAACTTCAAGCGTCTATTGGAGTTTAACCAGGGAAAACTGCCCTTTGCTGCTGCTCAGATCGGAAACTCCTTCAGGAACGAGATCTCTCCTCGCTCTGGACTCATTCGTGTTAGGTGAGAGATTCCCATTGTGTGTCGAGGATTTGGCGTCTGTACTTGTAGAGGTGTGGCTCCTGACTTTAAACACATTTCCACGCAGGGAGTTCACCATGGCTGAGATTGAGCACTTTGTGGACCCAAAGGAGAAGGTCCATCCTAAATTCTCCAATGTAGCTGACCTGGAGATCATGTTGTACTCCTCCAAGGCCCAGACCAGCGGCCAGTCTGCACATGTCATGAAGCTGGGGGACGCTGTGGAGCAGGTGGGAATCACTACAACAACTTTGATATTTGAACTAAGTAGATTTCATTATGTTTAGCTACAGGAAAAGGGCTGGGTCATTTTGACGCTAACATATTTACCAAATTCTTTGCTATCTATACATCAGTACAGTAGTAAAATCTTAAAGACGACTGTGCAGTTTCATTATGAGTAATGTGGATATGTAACCAAGCTCAATCATTTCATTTTGCACAGTAACATAAGCTCAGAAAATTGTTTCTTAACAGTAATTTTGCTTTTGAGAGCAGAAAATTGCACATTTTATACAATATCATGACTTTCAAAAACTGATCTTCCCAGTTGATTCTTACCTTCTGTCTCATTTAGGGAGTGATCAATAACTCCGTCCTGGGATATTTCATCGGGAGGATCTACCTCTATCTTACTAAAGTTGGTGTCGCCAAAGACAAGCTGCGTTTCCGACAGCACATGGACAACGAGATGGCTCACTACGCCTGTGACTGCTGGGACGCTGAAACCAAAACCTCCTATGTATGTTCATTTCTGTTTTTTCCCCTCGCGGCTTATCGAGTAGTCCACATGCTGTTGCTCAAAGTAAATTTATAACCCTTGCAGGGCTGGATCGAGATTGTGGGGTGTGCTGACCGGTCTTGCTACGATCTAAAATGCCACGCACGAGCCACTAAGGTCCCCCTGGTTGCGGAAAAGCCTCTAAAAGAACCCATATCCTTTAAACTGTAGCACCACTCGCTGCAAAAGAAAAATAAAACTTTTGTTCCATCAAACAACAAAGAAAAGGTTAAGCTCCCAGATGAGTTGCTGTTCCTCAGTTGTTCTCCTTAACTTATCCACACAAAGTTGTAAATGTTGTCCAGTTTGAGCCCAATAAAGGAGCCATTGGGAAGGCCTACAAGAAGGATGCTAAGATTGCCATGGAGTATCTGTCTGTGTGTGACGAATGCTTCATAACAGAACAGGAGCAGCTGCTGAATGAGGCCGGGTGAGCGCTGTTAACCTGGTTGTACAGTATGGGTGACTGATGAAAGGTTTCCAGCACAGTTGGTGTCTTTATTTATTTATTTTACTCTACAGAGAGTTCACCATCGAGACAGAAGGCAAGTCGTTCAAACTCACAAAGGACATGGTCAGTGTGAAGCGATTCCAGAAGACTCTGCATGGTGAGATTCGCTCATGAGAGATGTGATTTATTTATTTATTTTTATTGTTTCATGTTTCTTTGTTTGCAAATCATAAATAAATCATGACACATGATAGATGACGTTGGGGTATTAGGAGTAGAGGTTGCGTTAGATGGAACAGGGTCGAAGAATTCCGTCATCTACTATTACCCGTCTTTTCATTTTTATTTGTTAATGATACTGAGACGGGGCTTTTCCTGCATATAGAATTACGTGGCGGCCTCCTCCTGTCACATTTCGTCCCACCTTCAGCTCCTAACAAGTCTGTCTTCATGGTAAATACAATTTCCTAGCAAGCGTTGCACTTTGTTGACTTGTGTCATTTGTAACTGCAGTTGCACATCACGCTGATGTGGAGACGCTATATTGTAATCCACATAGCGCACCGGGAAAGATGCTGATGGAACCCATTTAAAACCACTCGATCACAATAACATTTAATGTACAGAACTTAAAGATTTTGCAATTTTTTTAGTGCACAGAGAGAAAAGATAAATGGACACATTTCATGTCATCACATTAAGCAGATGAATGGTTTTTACCTCCTTGCTGCCACCTGCTTCCCCTGCAACATTAAATGCTGCTGGCTGACAAACGTCATCAGTATTACTTACTAATCAAAATTATTGGGCTTTCTAAAGAAACCTCAGACACTCAGCTGCTGTGACATTTTGCAAAAACTAGGCTATGTAGTAATATAGCCTGCCAATGTGATGGCTAAAGCTAAACAGCTAATTAATATTCGCACTCGCCAACAATTGGACAGGGAGTCTACATGTGGTTATGTGACAATGTGATTCAATTATTATTATTTTTTTTTTTTATAAAGTTGACGGGGAATATTTGGTTAACAAGTTTCCCGTGTGTCTCTGTCTTCCACAGTGGAGGAAGTTGTTCCCAATGTTATCGAGCCCTCCTTTGGCATTGGTAGGATCATGTACACCATCTTTGAGCACACATTCCATGTCAGAGAAGGTGACGAGCAAAGAACAGTAAGTCTGGATGCCAAAAACGACCATTTAATAATTGTTTTAAATTGTTTTCATTCAAGAGCTTGTTTGCTTCATTACTGTAATATAAAAGCTCTTCCATATCAAACATAATGCATTTAATTCCTTATCATTTGAATACATTGAGACATAACTCAGGTGGAGGATTAGCTTTAAAGAACATTGTGTTGAGACATTGTTCAGATTTGAGCAGAATGTGCTTTGTGTTTACTATGTTCCTTTATAGGTTGGGATGCAATTCTGGAGAAATCTAATACCTTGACAGATATGACAAAGACACAGCTAGTAATGTAACTAGCGTCAGCTAAGTTGTGGGTTAGCAAACTGTTGCAACAGTTGCTGACCATAGCAGAGCAGCACAGCAGCTCCACACATTGATACTCACAACGCCCCTGCTAGCTAACATCACAACAACAGCATGTCTTGGCAAACTACAAAGTAAGCTGAATGTCTGTGGGCAAGTCATGTAATGTTACCTGACACACATCATGGCTGAAATAGTGTTGTGTGGCTCAGTGTGAGACTTTTTTTTTTTCTTTTTCTTTTCTTCACATTTACAGAGCCAGGGCTGTGTATAAACACTAGGTATTTTTAAACGCACACAGAACGGACTTTTTTTGCGTGAAAAGTCATTAATGTCACCACTATATGCTATTGTTTCATTTTGTAGTGTTTGCTGGTTGCCTGTAATGATTTGTGTTTCTTTTTTCTACAGTACTTTAGCTTCCCTGCTACAGTAGCTCCATACAAATGCTCCGTCCTGCCTCTGAGCCAAAACCAGGAATTCATGCCCTTCGTGAGGGAATTATGTAAGTCCCCACATAATGATAACGTACATCTTCCAGGGAAAACAGCATGTTCTCTGTTGTTGCTGTCTTTTTGTTTTTAACAGTCTTTTTTTTTTTCCTCCCTTTTAGCTGAGGCGATGACCAAAAATGGTGTTTCTCACAAGGTGGATGACTCTGCAGGATCCATCGGCAGGCGCTATGCCAGGACGGATGAGATCGGAGTGGCGTTTGGTATCACCATTGACTTCGACACCGTGAACAAGACGCCTCACACAGCCACTCTGAGAGACCGCGACTCAATGAGGCAGATCAGGGCCGAGGTACAGCACATGTTCCCTTGTTGTTGTTTGGTTTGTTTTCGGGTACATCACATACCCTTGCCTAAATCGACCATTCCTCTGTAGCACTTCACTGTATGGACTTCACGTTTGCATGTGAAGCAGGCAAATTATATGAATACAGTGTTTCTCTGAGGACAGAGTTGTAAAAGCAGAGGTTAAGTGACCTTTTTTTTTGTGTGCGCTCGCAAAGTGCACCCTGCTTTATATCTGCATATAAAACTCCATTATAACATCACATGTTGCAAACAAATTTTGGTCTCAGAAATTGTTTCAGCAGCTGTGCTGTTGTGTCTATGAGCATGCGATAGTTTGCATCTACTTTGCTAACCTCAACTCCTACATTGTTACAATCATTCTTTCTTTTCCAACTAACCAACCAACTAGGCTCTTCTGTGTCACATGCATGCTAGTTGTGTGGGTGGAAACAGTAGAGAGACAGTACAGTACCAGAAATGGTAATGGAGGCAATGCACAAAACACAACAAATTGACATAACAAATTCATAAAATAGAAAACCTAAACCACCTAACCCAACTAAAATAATTCAGCACTAAACAACAGTAAAAGCAGTAGCAGCAAAATCAATTTGAAGTTGGCATTCTTCAGCTTGAAACTTCACTGTTGGCTGTTGTATTCGGCTAAGGCAGAAAGGACTGTTTATTGTGGTTGCTGTGTTCTCCAGTGTTTGCTTTTCTAAGCGAAAAATGTTGCTGCTGGTGAGCATCAGGAGGTCGGTGAAATGTGTCATGCCTGTGATGATGCGTAGAAGCCTGTCAATCATTTATTTTTCTACCTGTGATTGGCTGTGGGAGTTAAGGGCCGCAGTTGTTGTTTTCTCTTGCTAGCGCGCGTGTGTGTGTGGGGGGGGCCTCAGGACAGAGAGGGTGAAGAACGAGAGATGTGACCTGGTGTTGCCCGCCTGCGGTTGATGGAGTACAATACATCAGTTCAATACTGAATCTCTGTATCAGTATACTAGAAAGGTTGCATGTTTTGGACTGTATGGAAAATCATTTCTATATACCCTGGTATGCTGTAATATTGTAACATTGTTATCATTGATAATGACTCTGCCGCTGCTAATTGAATATAGGAGAAACACTGAATATGGTAAACTGTTGGATGCTTTCGCACTTGCCACTTTAAGCAGTAAAAATCACCATAGATACCTCGCTTTTTTTCTTGTGTATAAAAAAAACAAACTAACTATAAAGCTACAAAATCCTTTTGGGCCATAATAAATGAAGCGAACGGTTTACTGTATGCACATGATCTTTCCTCCATGTTGTAATGCAAACCCTCCAAAGGAGGGCACAAACAAAAGTGGAGCGGAAACCTCAAGGGGATATTATGAGATTGAACCTAACATCGGGACACATTTCAGCTGTGTTTTTCAGTATTCAGTTTTCCGTTTCTCACATCTGATGGCACAGATACACTTTGATTCAAATCAATATAGCTGTGTACACATGCCGCATAACGGCTCACATTTCATGCACACAACCACTAGACATGGATGTGAAATGAAGAAGCACTACACAGTGTAGCAGATGTGTTTTCCCCTTAAGGTCCACCCTAGGTTTTGACCTTATTTGTGTGTTTGTTACTTCTCCTTACAGGATAATTCAGTTTGCTCACACATTTTCCCTTCTTGATGGTTATACTGTTGAAAAATGAATGGCATTCTTTCCTAAGGAGCTTGACATTGCTTCAAAAAATAAATGTTTCAGCTGTGAATACACACCATATAACAATCAAGTAAACATTTTCATCTCTCTTCACAGGTCAGCGAGTTGCCTGTCATTGTTCGGGATTTGGCCAACGGCACTTTAAGCTGGGCAGAAGTGGAGAGCAAGTACCCCATCTTTGAAGGACAAGAGACCAGCAAGAAGGACACAATTGAAGAGTAAAACTCACTCGTCTGCCAGTCACTCCATGAAAATCCACAGACTTGCTGCATATGCATCACCAGGAAGAATATTTGCAACTGTATTGTGATAAGCTATGGTGGTGCACCGAGCCCTCCTTGTGTTCTAAACCACTGCAATCACTAAAATGTCACGTATTCATCATATCTAACAGTTGTGGAAAGCTTGCACAGGACTGTTGTTTCTTTGAGCAACTTTTGATCCATGTATGACCATGTCGATATGTTTTAAAAGGGAGAAATTGTAATCAGGTTGTTGTCGTCAGTGGAAGGAGGCTTCCACCATTCCAGGTTTCAGGCAGATTGAGATATTTAACAATTTCAATAAAAACAGCCAGCACTTAACTGGACCCAGGCATACTACTGTAATGTTTTCTATCAAGTTGCCAAAGCTTCACAGACTGAGTGATGTGCAGCCACCAATGTCCGGTGGTCCCTGTCACGGTGGTCACTACAATAATGAGACCAACAGGTCACAAACAGAGGGAACCAGCAGACTCCCATCAGCTTAGGCTCAGAAACAAAAAACAAAAAAACATTCCGGTTTCCAGCACCACCAGGAAAATGAGATTGGATTAGGGGCTTTGAAACTCAACTGCTGGCATGAATGGTAATTTAAACATTTAAAGGCAAACTGGAGTCAAATCCTAAATTGTTCATTTAGTCATAACATTTGGGGACTGTCTGCAACTACATCATATATAAGATGGCATAAATGTCCATGTAGGGTTACAGTATAGCAGCCCCTTTTCTGTTCAGTATTTATTCTGAGCACCAGATGGGTCATCATTACTGGGAAGACCTAAGAGGAACCCCCTAGCAAGACAGTAGTAGTACTAGCTGGATAGCCCTCTATCAAAATGTGGGAATTCTGCCTTCAACACCACCTAATGAAATAATAAGGGCCTTCAAGTGACTCCTTTCTTTCAATTATTTTGGGCTTTTCAAGCCTTTACTATAGGTTCATTGTTTGATTACGCGAGTCAGAATCAAGGGCGTGTGTTTCCTTTAAACACTTTATTCCCTGCATTCTGGTGATTTTTTTCTGCATCAATGTATGGTGGAAATTTCATTTATATATGAGAAATCAAATTCAGCTGACACGTTACTATAATAGAATATAATGCAGTAAGGCTCTCAGGCATTCTGTGTTACTTTCAAACATATATTGTCCAGTAGATCAACACTTCCCTGCTGAGTCCCTCCTCTTTTGTGCCTGAAGAAAAGTGAGGAGTTGAATCCGGAGCCAATTCAGCAGAAGCGCACGGCAGGGAGCTATTTTTTATTTTCGTGTCAAGATGGAACAAGTACCCGCGCCTTTCAGGAGGCTGTGAGGGAACAGGTGAGATATTCTGTCAGGTTCCACAACTTTTGGACATTGTCGAATTTACAGCATGCAGTATCCATTGAGAACTTAATGGACAAGTGTTGATTGGAAATCTGGTTACATAGCTTCAAAATAATGGTAAAAAGGGGCCAGATCAAGTCAGATCAGGCCCAGAATATCACCCTATTTCAATTTAAACATAAATCCTACAGAATTAAGACTTTGCCACTGAAATCTCCTCCAGGATAAGTAAATGTTTGTAAGCAAATACCTATTTTTCTGGCCTGTTCTTATCCAAAATCTGGCCTATCTGACCAGCTCTGTCTTGTTCCATAACATGGGAACACAATTTGCGCTGATTTATAAGATGTTTTGGTTGGAAGATTTCATGGAGGTGTAAAAGAAAAAAAAGTATTCTTAAAATTTAGAATTTTTAAAAGTAAGTGGGCAAGTTGGATTGTTTTGCTAAGACTCAACACACACACACACACACTATACACAAGCTATAAATCAGTCTTTTTTTCTTTTTTTTTAAAGTGGTTTTGGCACAATCTGGTTTATGACTGGATCAGAAAGGCAAGCAGTAGTGGTGGATTTTCAGAGGATCAAGATGAGGATCTTGAAGGAAAGACATGACCTACATAAAAAACAATTGAGTTTAAGAGAGATCATTCTTAAATTTAATGCAGGATGTGAAATATTGTCTGTGAGCCCAATTGCCTTAACTAACATTTTAAGGAAAGCAAATGGCTAAACAGAGAAATAAGATGCTTAAACTACAAACAGTGGTAAAAATAAAAAAACTTGAATGCTAACATGAATTGGACTGGATGAAAGCATTTAGAAATAGTTAAAATTCCATACAAAGAGTCCATTAGTGTTACTGGATTTTAAAAAGTAAAGTTCTTTCGGTACATGAGCTTTAATGTAAGAGCGTGTTCCTCCTCCCTCGCAGGTCACACTGCTAGTGGGTGCAAGGGAAAGCAGAGATGTTGCAGAGGAAATGAAACCGCAGCCTGTGCAGGATGTACAATGAGGAAACAGGTGGTTGAAGTTCAACAAGTAAGAACAGAACGAAGAGTAACGTATGCAGAGGCAGTAAAAATTGGGAATAATGGAAGAAGAAATGAAAGCGTGAGTCAAAGTAACGAAGCAAGCACAGGGCTAGGATTGTTACATAACCATCAAACATTAAGTGACTCGCAACAGACTGACTGGTCCTGTTTCTAGCCTATGTTACCATCTGCTCAAGGCAAGCAAATACTAAAACTGAAAAAAACTAACAAAGGCAGAATCGATGTTCTTGAACATGAAAGACTTCTTGGAGAAAAATTACATGTAGATCTTAGTCCTGCCTACAGGGTCGCGGGGGGGCTGGAGCCAATCCCAGCTGACATCGGGCGCAAGGCGGGGTACACCCTGGACAGGTCGCCAGTCCATCGCAGGGCCACACATAGACGAACATAATGAATAGTTAGTAAAGTATAAACCAAAGAAGGAAGTCTGAAAATAATACATATAAAACCCAAGCAAACAATTAGAGAAAAAAAACATTAGAATCAATTTTGGAGCATTGGAGAGGGAAAGTAGTTGGGTGTGGAGACTTTAATGCCTACAGTACAGTATGGAGGAACCAAGAAGATTCAAATAGAGAAGTTCTAAAAGAGATAATTTGAAGAAAGCTTCGATCCTAGGAGACATCAGAGCCGAGAGGAAGAGTATTCATCTCCTTTCTATCTACCAGGCCCTGCAATGAATTTGTCTCCTTCACTGACAAAATTCAGAAAATTAGACAGGGGTTCATTGCCTCCATATAAGGTACAGAATATTTCTTGTCCCTGCGTCCACTTAAAATCAATTCAAACTGCATGACACAATTCAGTTCTATAAACCATAAAAACCTGGAGGACATAATACAACATCTGAAATCCTCCTCCTGTTGCCTTGATATCCTGCCAATGGATCTTCTACAAATTGTCAACACAGTTCCCACTTAAAATTGCCCTTAAAATCGGCAGTCATCAAGTCACAAGAGCAATCTAGACACGTCACTAATGAACTACTATAGACCCAAACCTCATGTTTTAACTAAAATCATTGGAAAAGCTTTTTTTCAACTTCTTGGATCTACTGTTTTGATGTCTTCGAGTCAGGATTTCGACCTCATCGCATCACAGCACAGAGACTGTTCTTGTTAAGGTCTTCAGTGACATCCACTTCAGAATTTCAGTCTTGATTTATTTGATCTTAAGAGCTGCATTCAACACTTTTCAACCACAAGTTATTATTAGACCAACTGGAAAACTGGTCAGGACTGGCACAGTATTAAACTGTTTTGAATCTTAAAGGACAGTGACCACTTTGTGTCTAAGGAGCTGACAAAAATGACCTGTGGAGTTCCTCAAGGCTCCATTGTGGGAGCTCTTCTGTTTAACGTATACTCGCGTCCACTGGCTCAGATTATGGAAAACCTTTGGCTCTCCTTACGACTACATGGTGAAAGATGCCAAGATCAGAGAACGCTATTCACTGATCACCTCCTCAAAGGTGACTTTGCGATACAACCAATTACATCATTTAGAGGATTAAAGTGGAACTCAAGTAGTCCAGTATCTCCCTGCAGCTTTCCTTTATTTCCTTATAGTAATTATTTGTAAATGTTTATGGACACCTGTGTCATTTTGGGTTTCTGGCGCTTTATACTTTGTTAAATTGACAAAATGAGAAATTGCATTTATAGCTGAGTTTGTGCTGAAATAGAAGCAGGTGGGTTCAGGACAGTTTAAAAGGTGCTTAACAGAGAGATTTTACCTAATTGAACCTGGACTCCAGGGGGTCAAAGTTAAGAATAAGAGTGTTGCTTGCAAAAAATAAAAATATTAAGAAGATTCTACTGCTTCTAATGCCCAAAGCCTCATAAATATGTGAAGTTTTAGCTTTGTGTTGTCTATGTCAGGAACTGTATTTGATGGGGAATCGTTATGGTTTACCTGACCTTTTCAGACCACATGACAGTTCCAGGCAAAACAAAACAAGCTTCTGCACAGCAAACTAATGTCATAATAAAGACTTGAGTGATTAAAAGTGTTTATCTAATCAAGATGTCAAGCTAAACACGTAAACAGACTAAATGAGGTGTTTGTTTCCTCACAGCTCACTTAAAAAGCTGATGTCTGATGAGAAATGCCCCGCTGAGAAGTTGACTGAGATGGAGGACGTAATCATTTAGGTGAGCGCTTGACAACCACATGTTCGACACATGTTTGCTGTTTTTGTGAAGATGCCAGATATACTGACATGCTGGTTGGTGAGTGATCCTCTAATGTGCTTGTTTGCTGTCTCTCTGGGACAGCCTACCACACCCAGAAGGAGCTGAGTCTCTCCTACTTATAAACCATTGTTTTGTATTTTAACAGAAGCAGTATTGTAGAATAACGTGATGTTCACCATAAACTCCAGCTGGTTGGTTTCATCTTTACACAGAATTCGACCTCACACCTCCTGTTCCCTTCAACCTTATGTTTCAGACGTCCATTGGACCTGGGGGATTATCCCAGGGTACTGACCAAGAAAAACTAAAATCATTTGTCTCAATTATCTTATAGCTATGAGAAAAGCATTTGCGTGTATTAAAACTGTGTCAGCTAATTGTGACTTTGCAGCTATCTGAGGCCTGAAACAGCTCAGGGAACGTTCCTCAACCACAAACGCTTACTGGAGTTTAACCAGGTAAAACTTCCCTTTGCTGCTGCTCAAATAGGAAGCTCCTTCTAGAAACGAGATCTCTCCTCGCTCTGGACTCATTCACATTAGGTAGTTAGAAACTCTTAACTCCTTATTCACTCAACTGCAGATTCAAATGACTGTACAGTAAGACTTAATCTTCAACTACTTGCAGAGAGTTTGATTGACTTATTATTTCATATTGAGTGTGTGTTTATTCTTAGTTTAGTCTTATTTACAACCCCAAAAACGCGCCTGGTCTTGACATAGTTGATTTATTGATGGTCACTGATTAATGTAGTAAAACGGGTAGCTCAAATCAAGGAATCTGTTTGGTTTATAGTAGTAGTATAATGAGCATATACAAGGGCTATGACATCGAATTCCTTTACACAGATCCGTATCACTCCACTTAAAAGTAATATAGTTTTAGGTATGCAGTACGCTAGGCCAGGTTTAGCCAGTTTCAGGTTTTCAAAATCAAAACAATAAGAGGAATATGAATTTACGTACCACTAAAAACTTTTTTTAAATTTTTTTATCTTATGTAAAGAGAGCAAGGGCGATCTGTAGCAGATGTTTGCTTTGGTATATTGGTGCATAAATAAGAATGATATGAAATAAAAGCAAATAAAAAGCAAGTAGCCTACTGTAATCACAACTGTAACATTACACTAACAATGTAGTGTCTATTTATGATAATAATAAAGCAACAAGAGTCCCCTTTCAAACTACTTCTGTTGTTTATTTATTTCAAAGTGCTTCTAAGTTATACCAGCCTGTCCATCAGGAGCCAGATGTTTCTTGATTAAAACATCACTCAGAATATAAAGACACTGGTACGACCATTTAAACTGCCTCACAGCTGAGAAGACCGGTTGTTGTTACCATAGACATTGTTACAGTTCTAGCGCATTGCATTATGGGAAACAGGACACGATTTTTCTATGGATTTTCCCTAATCAGTACGCCATCCGGGTATCATCTAGGCCAAATCAGCACGTACCTTTTTAAAATTTATAAGTTCTTTATTGCTCAAATGCAAGTATAAAGTGCAAACATAGACTAGGGGTTAACATATAAATAAAATAAATTAAAAATAAAGAAAATAATCAGCAGTTCAAGCAATTAAGAAGTTTACATATATCGAGAGTCTTTAAGGCTTTGGGGTTTGAAGAGTGCTGAATAGTTTGTATGTATTGTTGCAATTCACTCATAAATGCTTTAAATAAAGGTTTGCGGTTACAAAATTTACTT
>NC_060150.1:36461086-36624214 GCF_021292245.1 Micropterus dolomieu | reverse complement strand
GGTATGCAGTACGCTAGGCCAGGTTTAGCCAGTTTCAGGTTTTCAAAATCAAAACAATAAGAGGAATATGAATTTACGTACCACTAAAAACTTTTTTTTTTTTTTTTTATCTTATGTAAAGAGAGCAAGGGCGATCTGTAGCAGATGTTTGCTTTGGTATATTGGTGCATAAATAAGAATGATATGAAATAAAAGCAAATAAAAAGCAAGTAGCCTACTGTAATCACAACTGTAACATTACACTAACAATGTAGTGTCTATTTATGATAATAATAAAGCAACAAGAGTCCCCTTTCAAACTACTTCTGTTGTTTATTTATTTCAAAGTGCTTCTAAGTTATACCAGCCTGTCCATCAGGAGCCAGATGTTTCTTGATTAAAACATCACTCAGAATATAAAGACACTGGTACGACCATTTAAACTGCCTCACAGCTGCGGGTCTATCCTCTCACGTTGTTGCTGGACTCTTCTTCTGCGTTGGCTGCAGCGGTCTGTGTGGCTGTTGAACCAGGGGGCTCCGTGAGCTGACTGGCCTGGCTCATTAGCTAATGCCGCGGGCTGTAAAACAACTTCGGCTGTTGTCTTCTAAAGAGAAGACCGGTTGTTGTTACCATAGACATTGTTACAGTTCTAGCGCATTGCATTATGGGAAACAGGACGCGATTTTTCTATGGATTTTCCCTAATCAGTACGCCATCCGGGTATCATCTAGGCCAAATCAGCACGTACCTTTTTAAAATTTATAAGTTCTTTATTGCTCAAATGCAAGTATAAAGTGCAAACATAGACTAGGGGTTAACATATAAATAAAATAAATTAAAAATAAAGAAAATAATCAGCAGTTCAAGCAATTAAGAAGTTTACATATATCGAGAGTCTTTGAGGCTTTGGGGTTTGAAGAGTGCTGAATAGTTTGTATGTATTGTTGCAATTCACTCATAAATGCTTTAAATAAAGGTTTGCGGTTACAAAATTTACTTTTGTGAATGTGGAATTTTGCTAAGATAATGAAGAGATTTATGAGATAATATTGTTGTTTTTTTTAAAGTGCAGACATCATAAAAACCAAACAGCACATCTTTGTACAGCAGAGAAAAATGGGCAGAAATGTTACAGCTGATATATTGTGCAAAGTCTCTCCAAAAAATAACAGTACAAGGACAGCTCCAAAGTGTGTCCATAAGTGTATGGTTGTTTCACAATGAAGTCCACAGAAAGAGCAATGTCAATGTCATTTCTTAGTCTTTACAAATAATGTTTTGTTGGGTAGCATCGATGGAGAAGTTTGAAACAGATTTAAGGTCTGTTAAGGTTTATTTCTGATCAAGTATTTTGAGGGTATGGTCCAAAACTTTTTCCACTTGATATTTGAAACAAATCTTCCCCAGTAATGGATTACATATGGGATGGTGACAAAATCTTTCAGACATAGAGACCTAATCATTCTGTTCCCGATTGAAGGGCTGGAAAAACAACGTATTTTTCCTATCATAGTGTCATTTAACGACAACATACCGGTAGAAAGAACCGGTTCAGTGTTACCCTTAAATAACATCATCACACCTTTGGGAATGGTGTCCATTACAACAGCAAACTCTTTCGGAGTGACAGTTACAGCAAGACAAAAATTCAGAATAGTTCATTAGAAAACCTTCTGAGTTGAATAACTGTTTTACAAAAAGAATATTATTGTTAAACCAATTCTGGAAAAATATAGATTTGTTTTTGAATCAGCATGTACTACTAGTATAGTAGGCGGTTTCAAATACAGCCCTAGTGCAACGTTGCGCAATGGCCTTCCGGTTTGGTGGGCGTGTCAGTGGTGTTACCCAATCAGCTGCGATACTTTTGTAAACACAGCCTGGTTAAAAAAATGCAGTAAAAATCTTGCGTACACATCTGTGTGTTCAAGGCACCGCCGTTTCCGTTTAAAGATATATGTTTTGCTCATAGACTGTATATAAAAAGGTTTTGCTATGTTTTGTCGGCGCTTAATTCAGCCTAGATCCAGTCGCGACGTCAAGGTCCTCCAGTCGCGCCCTCGCTCACGCCACGCCCCCTTTATATTTCAGCATTATTTTGGCGCCAAAAAGTAACGTACGAAGCTCGGACGTAATTGTTCACGTGGACTGTCGTTTATAAAAGCGTCAGCTTTGTTAAATTAAAACGAGCGTCGACGCCTCCATGTCAAACATCCGGTCCTTGGACTGTGGTAAGTCTCTACTTATTAGACCATTGTTTTAACAGCAGTGTTGTAGAATAACTTTATATTGATGTTCACCATAAAATCCAGCTGACTGGTTTTATCTCTAAACAGAATTCCAAAAGGCTAACGTGACCGAGTTGATTGCTAGCTTAAATGTGCCATAAAATTGACAAGCTAACGTTACTAACATAACTAGTTCATGTCAAAGTAGACGTTTACATTGTAATATTGTTGTATTATTTGTAACGTCCATACATACATTTAAATGTCATAGTCCACGTGTGTGGAGTTGGCTAACGTTAAACTAGCTAACTTTAGCTTGATGTACTGTAGGTATCCTGTCTAACAATTCGCGGGCATTCCTACAAGGAGGTAGCAAATTAGTGTTGCATGAATTAATAACTGAGTAAGTAGTGTTACATTACTGATTTACCTTCACAGCCCTTTCAAATGTGTTTGGCAGTAATGTTAGCTAATGAAATTAAACTTGCTTTGTTGATGCTTGTAAAGTATGATGATCCTGAAATGTAAGTTGCTTTGGATAAAATCATCTACCAAATGAGTAACGATAACTTAAATTGTCTTCTCTCAATACTGTTAAAGAAATATGGCTATAGGTGGTGGTCTTGACAAACTGTTATAGATATAGTGTGTTTATAGTGTTATTATTCTTTTCGGGATGGGTATTAAATAAACCCTAGGGGCTTATTAATTATTATAGATTGTTTAATATAATGCACAGCAAGCAAAGTTAGCAGACCTTATGCAGCAATCAGACCAAACATGAATTTAATCCTCCCAACGCCAAGTAGGGTTGGACAGATGATGCCATTGTCCATCGGTGATGGCTGACAGATGGTTGAGCCGGCATCGTGAAAAAAATCAAAATTTTTCACATAATGCCACCATGTGAAAGCAGGTTTTAATCACCACGAACATTATTATAAATTTTAAATATGCTTCGCACCTTCCTCAGAATTCTCTTCTCCCTACACTCAGACACCCAAGAGGCCTAAACCTCAGGTAAACACACCGGCTTGCCCCCCCCCCCCCCCCCCCCCCCCCCCCCCCCCTCGCCTGTCTACTCCACTTTCTCCATCAGCAGTACGTCTTATAATGTCGCCTAAAAGACACAGAACTTGTATTTTTTTCCAGTCGTGATCTGTTATCACGGCAGCAGGTGAGCTGCTTGTGGGCTTTAAGTGTGAATTTATTAAAGGATAGCCTCTTGAGATGCATAATCTTATTTTCAAGAGGGTCCTAGGCTTAATGACGCAGCCTATCAAACAACCAAAACCAACGTCTGCACCTTGTGTGTTCACTGCTGCTTTACCTGGTCCGTGCTTGTAAAATTTCCACCGCAACTTGTAACGTCATAGGCTACCAAGTTTTTAACAGAGCAAAGTCTGTGCAAGTGAACATTAGACGACCGCTACGCGAACGGCAGAACATGACGGTGAAAGTTAGCGAAGGGAAATATTAGCAGTAAGTTTCTGTCACGTAGTAAACGTGCAGTGTAGGTCATTGTGTGTCCATTAATAAAGGTTTGTAGTTTTCCAGCCGCTGGAAAAGTTAAGGCTATTAGCGCTAGGTAACATCTCCCCTGTACAAGGGCGTGCTCTCTGTCCCCCACTCCAGACTTTTGGGGACAGAGCCTTCAGCGTCACAGCCCCCACCCTCTGGAACTCATCCCCACAGAGATCCCAAATGCTCCCTGTCTGGACACTTTCACAAATCTACTAAAAACCCAGCTTTTTACCAAGGCATTCAATCCTGAATGACTTTTTGTTGTTCTGTAACTATGTGTAAAGCATCCTTTGGTCCTGTGAAAGGTGCTAAAATATTTAATGTTTGCTAAATTAGTAACAAAGTAAAATTATCAGCTGTATGTCATTACTAACTTACCTACTGGTCAAGTGTTGAACATCAGGTACAAGCTTAGACTAAACTGGTGTACAGCTCTGTCCTGTATACATACTGTACATCCTGATAATTATATTTCAGTTTTCAGAGGAGTCTGACAACTGGTTGTTAAAGAATTGAGGGACCATGGAGATAATAAAGTAAATTAGGGATGCAAACTAGTCATTTTAAGCTAATTAGGAGAGGTTTCCTTTGGATTTTAATGTGCAAATTAAATGCTTAGTAATTATCCAGGGATCCTGTATAGGGAAAAAATGATGCATCAATAATCGTTTTATAATCGAATTGCAGCCCTCTGAATCGTAATCAAATCATGAGGTGCCCAGAGATTCCCACCCCTAGTGTTCACACACAACTAGATAATGCGAATAAACACCACTTGCCATTACTACAGTTGTATGAACCCAAAGTAAATATTTTGCTGTGATTAAATTGCAATAAACGGATCAAACTGATGCCAAAAAGTACAATATGATGCCGATGTGTTCGGGTCGATCAGGGCTATGCTAACTTGTTCACAGTAAAGTACAATGATAGGTGGAATAAAGTTACAGACTCATATTTACTGAACTCGCAAGGTAGTTCAACTTCCTTGCTTTCTTTTCTCCAAGTAATGTCCAGTTGTGTTTGTGTGGGTTTTTTTATTTTATAAATATGAAGTGCCAAGAGCTCTGGGTGCCAACCGACACGAACAACAGTGGAACCAGATGTGCATGGAATCTAGCTGCTGTGAAGATGAATCAACGTTGTAATTCCAAAAACTAAAGTAAAAAGCTAATTTAATAAAAGCAACTTGACTCCGTGCTCCTCCCGCGAGTAAACGGCATAGTTGTCAGAGCATAATCCAGTCCGACTACGGGTGTTTTATTTGTCCAAAAGCTGCAGCGCTGTTTCGGCTTCTCCCCCAAGTTTAGCAATCCCCGGCTCTGCCTGGCCCTCTCCTGACATCTGGATAATATCAACACTGATATTATTGACGGCTATCGTGACTCAGCGTAATGCACTTTCTCATGCAAGTTGAAAATTTTCAACTCGGGCAAAGGCCATTGCATTGCCGGCAGTGCCCCCTTCGCACCACCCAGCAAGAAATCATAATAAGTATGCTCATTACTGTAAGTGCAATAAAATATTCGCAAGTAAAAAGCCATAACTTAATCAAACCTGCTAAACTGCAAGATATTTCCTAGTGGAAAATCATTTTAATTTTTAATTTGCCCTTACGCTAGCACACTTGCATCACCCTACTTTATTATATGCATTCATGAGCCATTAAGAGTCAGGTGGTCCCAAAACAGCTGGCGTGCTGGTATCCTCCTGCAGCCATGACTCCATATTAAGGCTGATTAATTGACCCTTCACTAAGCCACACCCCGAACACATGGCTGGCCAATCACAGCAGAGTATAGGTTTCGCTTTAACTGAGGTCCGACACTTTCATGGCTGTGCTCCATTGACTCTAATGTAAAACGAGTCGTTTTCAAGCTTTCTTTTTCCAAGATATGGTCAAACACTGTTCCTGCAGAACTTGTTATAATTACAGTTCCTACCCAGAGAGGTTGAAAGGAGAAGAACGATTTATTACCTTACCAAAACTTAAATCAAATCCAGAAAAATGTAGGCTGTGGATTGTTCCAAATGTAAGGTTAGCTAGCGTTAGCTAAACTTACTACTGAATGTAACGTTATAAAGCCCTACTGTTCTGCTTTTAATGACTGTAATGGTGAACAGAGGCCTACTCAGCCGTACAAGAGCAATGTTGATCCTTAATAGTGTTGTCCTCTTAATAGTCAGGTGATATGGTGGTTCACTTTTACTCTGCGATCAGTAGACTAACTTCTGTAATTTGAATTTTTTTTTTCACGTCAGTTGGACAGCCTGAATATAACCTTCAAATGCACAATTTGCTTCTTTTTGAGATCGTTTCTCAAGGGAGTGCAGTAATAAACAGTGGCAATATAGTTGTGTGCTGTACATAGTCTGTCTTCATATATAGATTATATAATTTACTGTTATAGCCTAACTATAATAAATTAAAGGTACTGCTGGTAAATATGTATCAGATTGGTTTAGCATTTTATTCAAAAAGAGAGAACAAATATTGTGATAACAGGGAGGATGTGGTTCCACTTAACATGGATAATTAGCATAATCATTTGTTGTAATTAACTGAGATTTTTTTTTTTTTGGACAATTGTCATTATAAAATCTTTGAATCTTCTTTGTGTATGCGATAATTCAGTGTTTGGTTGCTTCATTGGAAGAATCAACCTCAATCTAACTAAAGTGGGGCTGTCCAAAGATGAAGTGCACTTCCGTCAGCACATGGAAAACGAGATGGCGCACTACGTATGCGACTGCTGGGACGCTGATTTCCAAAATATTCTTTGTAAATATTTTTCTTTTTTATTCACACAATATAGACTGAGAAGTTTGGAACTGTGGACGCAAGTCAAGACAAATCTGTTTTCTCCCTCAGGGCTGGCTAGATATAGTCGCCGTTCTGACTGATCCTGCTATGACCTCCAGTGTCACTCCAGAGCCACCAAGGTCCCTCTAGTGAAGCCCCTGGAGGAACCCATATCCTTCTATTCTCCCAGTCCTACAACCAAACTATGGTCTAATTATAGCCCTCTTTTTGAGTATTATATTTAAGAATATATAAATCTCAATGTAATGTGGTGATGTTGTGTTTATTTCTGTAGGGAGTTCAGCTTTCAAACACACGGCAGGACAGTTAAAATGAAAAAAGATGTGGTTGGTTTCCAGAAAATGTTGCATTGTAAGAGAACTCAAAGCTGCAGAGTAGAACAATGAGTTATTCGTGTGGGAAAACAATCGTCTCTATTTTTCCCACAGTGGAGGAAATTGTTCCTCTAATAATCAAGCCCTCCTTTGACATCAGAATCACGTACTCTTCGAGTACTTGTTCCGCCTCCTTCAAAACAACATGAGTGGGGAATTATGTGCTTGTTAATATTGTGCTGTAATTGTTTCACTGTTTTTTAATTGAAGATTAAATCTTGATTATTTCTTGTCCAGTATTTCAGCTTCCCTGCCACTGTAGCTCCATACAAATGTTCCTTCACTGGGGAAACGAAACCAGGGGTTTATGCCATTTGTCCACCAGTTATGTAAGTGTGATGCTAACTTTTAGATTTCAATACAGTACTATTCAGTTTAAGCACAGGGGGCAAATAAAGATTTTACATTTTACACAGTAATTGTTTTTTGAAAAAGAAAGCTTCTTAGCCTATTATTAGACAGGAAAGAGCTATTTTCATTAATTGGGAGTTTATGATGGTACACAGGTCTAACAATATGATTGAGAGCATTAATTCCTAGGATTGCATCTTTATCTGTAGGTCTGTCAAGACATAACAGATACAGCAGCATCTGGAGATTCAAGCTTGTTTCATACTGTAGACTGGAGGAAAGCTCTGCCAGTCACAAACATGCTGGAGGGCTCACGTGGTCCTCTGTGGCCTCCCTTGAGCAGTGTTACTGTCACTTGAGCAACTGTCTTAACAACTCCCAGTGGATGTGTAGTGCTGATACTGTGAAAGTAGAAAACCTAGATAAAGTCAAGTGTAGAGTTTTATAAATACTGTCTGTTTTGGTTGACCTTTTCAAAAACACCACATACTGTACGGTTTTCTTTTTGTGAACATGTCCTACAATTTCCCAGCTGTATAGATAACGCTGCATCTCCATTGTATTGTCACTAGACGGCACTACATGTTTTCATAGTTCATTGTAGAATTTGAAGCATGGCGGTTTGGCTACCACTCAAAATTGCAACAGGCTTAGACCCTCCCAAAACAGATCTGGCAAGTGGCAACCAGGAATATGGAAAATAGCAACAAGAGAAGAGACAGTAGGTCTTTTATTCTGAAAATGTAAAAATAACTACACAGCATTTCTTAAATGTCTCAAACAAGGACAAACCCAATGCAGACAAGCATAAATAACATGTACATTTGATGGTAAATCATGCTTTTTTTTCCTTTTTTTTTTTTTTTTGCATAATGCAGTTTGGTGCTAAATGTGATTAACCTAATGAAGACAAATTCTATTCTGCACATGAACAGACTATATAGCTGCCAGAAGTAGGTTTACCCTCGCCTTCCGAAATCAGTCATCTGTAAAAGCAAGATAAAAGTCCTTTAATGGACTTCTAATGTTGTTAATGTTAAACTGATTTAGCAGTCCTCATGGCCCGCCCCCTCTGTGTCAGTGGTCAAAGTATAAATACATCATGTCACCTTTAACCGATGGCAGCTCCCTCTCAGGGAGTCAGAGGGACCCGCAGCCCACCCTGCATTCTGTAGATGCACAGCACATGTAAAAGTTTACAATTCTTTCGTGCCTTTATTTTTTTGATGACACTTTAATCTGTTTTTTTCCCCCCTCCTTTTGAACAAATCAAAAAGGTGCTGCTATTTATTTTTTTTCTTTCTTCAGGGGCCCACAACTGCTGCGTTCAAGGTCAGTATCACAACAGGTGCTGAGGAGGACAAACTGACATGCATGACCGGGTGGCATTTCAACAGCAGGCATCTCACTCAGGCATTGTAAAGAGCAAACGGGCACAGATTTTAATACAGCTAGAAAAAAAATAAGTGCGGTGTTGTCTGTGGACCTGAAAGACGATTTAAATTTTAGTTTCTGCATTACAAATCAATATGGCATTGTTTTGGGCTGATAACTTTAGTGGAGAGAAATATGTTAAATAGCAGGCAGCTGCACTTTGTTGTCTGTGTCCATCAGTGGAAACTTGCCCTCCACTGTTCATTTAACTTGATAATCACACGCAGATAAGGTTCCTGATTTATGGTGGCTTTTAGGACTTAAAACAATCATTTGACAGAGACAAGTGAGCCACATGACTTTGCATTATTTGCTCTGGCGTCTCAAATGTAAAAGAGAAAACGGCTAATGTTACGGAAGAGGCATCAAAATAAAGCATGCAGTTGTATCGGTTAATGTAGATAAAATGTGGCATGTCTACATGAAGAAGTAGCCGAATTATGAAGTGCATTTACTAAAGTACTGTAGTACAATTTTAACCATTACTGCCATTTGATGCTACTCTTCCACTCCACTACTGATCACAGTGGAAATAATGTAATTTTACTCTTCTAGATTTATTTGATAGCTATAGTTGCTAGTTATTTTGCATATACAGACTTTTACATGCGGTGAGTTTATAAATTATGATGCATTCTGTATTTACAGATTAAGCTCGCCAACATAAAAAGCTTCACCTCAACCATCTACAACATGCTGCTTACACGTTAATGCATCAGTAACAAGAAAAGAGCCACTCTGCTGCCATGAGTACTTTCACTTTTGATAGCCTACTTTAAATTTCACTACTTGCGTAAATATTTGAATGCAGTGTTTTTCCATTAAAGTATTGCTACTTTTTCTTCCACCACTAAAAGCAATACCCCAGTCTAAAAACACATTTAGTAAAAACAACTACCTACCAAAGCCAGTGTAAATGAAATATTAAGTTTTACTATACAGTAGTCTAGGTAGTACAAGTTTGACCAACCACAATGTTCTGCATTAGCATGAATAAAATGACAATTTTGAGTGTAGGACTTTCAGTATTTTTGCGTTGTGTTACTGCTGCTTTTACTTAAGTAAAGGACCTGGAAACTGCTACAGGGTCTAATTTTCAGTATGCATAATCATTTATGGACACATCTCATTACAGCCATCAGATAAATGGTAAAAATGCAAAATCTCTCTGAGGTACAGTTGAGTAAAAATAGTGTCTCAGAAAGGAAATGTATACTGCATGAATGTAATTTCAGGTAAAACCTGTTGTAGTTGTACAGAAAAATGGTTCACTGGTCTGATGTCTGTTCAGGAGCCTCCAGAGCGCCCCCTGTCTGTCACCATGGGGATCAAAGCTGCTCTTCCCAAATATGAGATCTATTTCTACAACACAGTGCTGTGTCTGGCCATGTTCTGGGCTGCCAGCTGGATCTTTGAGGTGTCCAGTTGTGAGTATGAGAAAGCGCATGCTCACAAAGTATTAAAATATCATGCTTGTGAAGTACTGGTAAGTGTCTGCTAATAAATAAAACTCTGACATGCTATGAGCACCAAATGTGTCTCAATATGTAGCATAAAATACCCGCCCCAAAATACAGTATTTCCTCCTGTTTGAGTAATTGTTGAAAACCATAGTACTAGCTGCTCTATAATTACTGACCCTTATAAGAAAATGATATATTAATATATATTTGACCAATTTTATTAAAAAGATGTCTTCAATAGGAGCAAATGGCCTTTAGGTCTGTGCCACGAACAGGCTGCAGAAGTTGAAACATTTTTAGTGACGGACTAACACTTTGTTGGTTTGGGCTTTTCGTGGAATTTGTTTAACTGATACTGGATTTTTAAGGCCAATAATCGACACGGCAAATGTTTTAGACAAGTGTGTGTGTGTGGGGGGGATGCTTCAAAGTAGACATGTTAATAGATTATATTTATCCACAAAACGCAAAGTGAGTGAACGGAAGAAAAATCTAAATCAATATTTGGTGTGACCTTATAGCCTTCAAAACGGCATCAATTCCTCCAGGTAGTTTTTAAAGGAGCTTGGCAGGTAGGTTGGCCCAAACATCTTGGAGAACTACTCACTTTAGGCAGTCTCAGTTGCTTCTTTCTCTTCCTCACCCCAGACAGACTTGATATCAGGGCTCTGTGGGGGCCATACCATCACTTCCAAGACTCGTTGTTTTTGCTGAAGATAGCTCTTAATGACTTTCACTGTATGTTTGTGGTCGTTGTCATGTTGAACAATAAATTTGGGGCCAATCAGATGCCTCCCTGACTGTTTTTGTCTGCCTTTACTTCTCAACATTGAAGTGACCATTAATTCTGGCCAAATCCCCAACTAGGTCTGCAGAAACTTGCAAGGAACTTTCACCATGCTTCAATGCTGCTTGCAGATGCTTATTCTTGTACTGCTTTCTAGCCCTCTGGCAACAAGCTGCCTTCTGCTGCAGCCAAATATTTCAGATTTTGACTCCAGAGCACCTGCTGCAATTTTTCTGCACCCCGGTTCCGGTGTTTCCGTGCATAGTTGAGTCCCTTGGGCTTGTTTCCATGTCGGAGGTATGGCTGCCAAGTTCCTTCAAAAACTACTTAGAACTGCTGCTGTTTTAAAAGTAAAGGGTGGTCGCACCAAATATTGATTTGATGTATAGATTTTTCTTCTGTTTACCCACTTTAATTGTTAAATATAATCTATTAACCGGCCAATCCTTCTTACTTTGCAGCTTTTTCCAAACCTGATATTTGTGCAACTCTACACCATAATAAATCTAATTTTACTGCTCATCATGATTGTTTAATATATAGGGAGAATTAAGAGGGAAAGAGCGAGTGATTTCAGACAGCTGTAGTTTGCACAAAAGAGATCTAATCAGGCAATTAAAAGTAAAACAAAGTAAAAACATCTGAGTGGGATCTTTTACAGTTGAAAAATAAACTTGTTTCTGGTGAACAAACTATTTAATGGTGACATTTCTGTAATTTCTTACTATTATATCCGTGCTGATCTCAAACCAGCTGATATTACCCATGCCGACATATTGGGCCGATTCCACTATGCAACAGAAAAATATAGTTCAAAGCAAACTTCGATCAAATTTCTTCCTGATTGTGCTAACTGTAGGCGACTGCAGAAGTAAGGAACTAAAGCAAATTCTATGATGTAAAAGTACTATAAAAAGGCTGCTCAAAAGCAATAATACTTTCACATTTACACACATACTCTAATGCAGATGTGCAAACACAAAACCATGTATAAACTTAAGTCCAAATATTTTATGTTTTTAAAGAGATCCATGCATTAGTTTACCCAGAAATGAGGCTAGACTGTGAACCCTATGTGGCACAAGTTATAACTTTTGCCTTGTAGTGCAGTCACGTACAGATAACACAATGTGCAGTATACATATAGGGGCAGGATCACTGTGTGAGGGTGAAGAGTGGAAGCTATGCAGCCCACGCAGAGGAGATCAGGTGTCAGTATTAATACCACATAGAAAGAAAATAGGTCCTGTGTTGGCCCTGCATATCACTTGTAACAAAAGTTTCACATCTGCAATCAAGGACAATAAAAATATAAAAAAGATAATAATAAAATATATCAAGCAGCAGCAGAAAATGTTAATGTATGTGTGCTGATATGAGATATCCTCTTATGCCATATGTTCTATATTATATGCCATACGTTTTGTTTCTTGCTGTGTTGCCATTTTTCATCAACTTTCATTATTTCTATTTATTTTTTTTTCTCTTTCCCTGTTTCCAGCAAGTGCAAACAGAAAGACGTTCAAAACCAGTGTGAAGCCAGGATGGTACTACTTTGGGAGGAGAATGGTGAGAGAACATTCATAGTTTATCAAGACATTTGTCATTGATGTAAAAGAACCCAAAACATTTTAATATGTCTTTTTCTGCTCATTCACCTACAGGACACGGCCGATGTGGAGTGGATGATGTGGTTTTCTACCTTCAGAGAGCACATCTTGTTTGCTCTCTCTGGTCATGTGCTGTTCGCTAAGATCTGCTCCATGCTGGCTCCTCAGGTGCTTCTACTGAGTGATTCATTGATTAATAACTACTTGAGCTGCAGCAGGAGGTAAAGGACTCAGGGTTTAATGATCTGAGCAAAACATTGAGCCACTATGAAGAGACAAAAGAAACAACCAGTTTTCATCTCTCATTGCATTGTGTTGTCATGAGGACTTGGTGACATTTGAAAGCCTCTTTGTCACTATTTATTTTTACAACATTGCACAGTGGCTTTTTATATCGTTAGCTAAACAGCAGCTGATGAATGGGACCAGGTGAAGAGAAAAGGTCTGAGTGACAGTCAGATGGAGGGATGACTGTAGATGAAGAATGAATGAGACAACAAATAGAAATGGAGCTCTATATTTAGCAAGATCACTTATGGCAGCTTAGTTTGGTTCACAAAAATAGACCATGTGTCAGCAGGGTCCACGAGTGTAGATCTTTGAATATTTGTCGCTTTGAGTAAACTGTACAAATGTTTTTGTGATAATTAATCAGTATGGCAGAGTGAAGGAGTGTTTCTTTGTCATCAGTTGCCCTTAAACAGATGTTATCTACAGCATTGGAGGGTAATTTATATTTACAACTGTCAGATAACTGTAGTGGAGGGAAAAGGACAATGTTTCCCTATGAAATGTATTAGTAATTAGATGCCACATTTCTCTCCCACAGTACAGGTCCTTGGTGTATATGGTGTATGGGCTGCTGTCTGTGTGGACCAGTATGGGCTGGACCTACATCACCCTCATCCTGTCCCACTGTATCCTGCTCTACAGCATCTCCTTAGTGAAAATCCGCTGGCTTTGCTTTGTCACTGGTCTTTGCACCCTCGCTACATTCAAGTGTGAACCCTTCGTGTCCTGGCAGGTAAGCTGTGTGCACTTTGTAAGTTACATTACAAAAGTTATGAAAATTATTGGGCTTGTCTCCTGAAGCAAGACGAAATCTGTCGTCAAAGTGACCAAATTTCGTTAAACTCTTTCATGTTTTATTTTCCTCGTTTCTATCCCATGTAGGCTGGTTTTGTGGAGGGGGACTTTGATCTGCGGCATGTTCTCTTCTATGGAGGCTGTGGGTTTACTATAATGCGCTGTATGAGCTTTGCTCTGGAGAACTGCGAGAAGAAAGATGGAAACTACAACATCCTGGAGCTGATCAAGTACAACTTCTACCTCCCCTTCTTCTATTTCGGGCCCATCATGACCTTTGATAAGTTTTATATTCAAGTAAGTAAAATCAGGTATTTATTCCCAGTCATTCAGCAGCTCAGGCGTGTGGGACTAATGCAGTACTCTTGATGGTCTTGTATTCTTAAAGCAGTAGCTCTTTCCTCTGTTTTGTTTAAATATGTTTAAAGGTCTGAAGAGGTAAAGAAGTAACAGAAAAAGAGAGAGAGAGAAAAATGTTAGATTGACATCTGAAAACATAAATATGGTGGGGGGGGGGGCAACTGGGAACAAATGTCACAGAGGAGGAATATTGTCTTTGGGGCCTGGAAATCCTCTAACAGTTGGATGTTTTCTCTTGGAAAGCCATCACAGTACACTAAAGAAGACAAAGTCTACTGCTGCGTTCATGCAAATGATAAGCTCTGTAGCCTGATTACATACCATATGTTTGTTTCTGCAAACCGCAAAATCAGAGTGACGTTTGTCTGCTGCCCCATGCAGGTCAACAGGTTAGACCTGACCAGGAAAGAGGGGGAGATGTGGAATATCAGTCTGCACGGCATGACTCACCTGGGAGTCGTCATTATAGTGGACGTCCTCTTCCATTTCATGTACATCCTCACCATCCCCACAGACATGAAGCTGCTGAAGCACCTCTCGGACTGGGCTCTAGGTTTGTGCCATCTCCCCGAAATACCCTACAGTTATTATTTTGAATGAATGCTGTGGGGTGTTAACCAGATCATTTGACCAGGTTTCTTTATAGAAACTTTTAGCATGAGAAGAGGAGTGTGATAAAATGTGGATAACATATTATGTGCCTGTATGTATTCCATTTTATACTGTATAACAATACATTGACTGTGTAAATAATGTGACTGTATTGTTTACAGTGGGCCTAGCTTACTTTAACCTGGTGTATGACTGGGTAAAAGCAGCTGTTATGTTTGGAGTCATCAACACAGTGGCCAGACTGGACCATCTGGACCCTCCCAAGCCACCAAAATGCATCACTTTGCTCTACGTGTTTGCTGAAACGTGAGTTTACACAGCTTGATCACATTTGGATTATTACAAATCTGTAAAACTAATCCTGTATTGTTGTATTTTCTTCTTTTATAGCCATTTTGACAGAGGGATCAACGAGTGGCTATGCAAGTGAGTGTCTCAGAAAGATCAGTAAATTCAAGTCTTATTAATGTTTACACATTTATAGGTTCTGATGTCTGATTATCTACAGGTATGTGTACAATTACCTGGGTGGAAAACATGAGAATGTGGTGGAGGAGCTGGTTGCTACGCTGTGCACCTTCGGCGTCACCATCCTCTGGCTAGGACCCTGCAAGGTGGTGCTGGTCTGGGCTTTCTTTAACTGTTTTGGCCTCAACTTTGAGCTGTGGGTCGCCAAGCTCTTCTCCATGGAGCCTTTTGCTTCTTTTGAGGTTTGTTAGTGGAAGATGCATTCACATTTCAGTAAGGAAACTGAAAATTTTTATATTAGTTATGTTACATTTTTCACAGATGGCAATGTCAGAAGCAACGTCCAGACGGATCAGAGCCGTCTTCAATACTTTCAACTTCTGGAGCATTGTGTTGTACAACATCCTGGCCTTGAACAGTTTGGACTTTGCCAAGTTAGTCGCCAAACGGCTGCTTCTCAAAGGTGACGTAGTTATTATTTTTTATTTTGCAGAGGGTTTACTTTTTTCTCTTAACAATTAAAAGGTAAGTTTTTCTTATCTTCCCAGGCTTCCCTATAACCACCACCATTGTCATGTTTGTGACCTACTGCCTGATTCAAGTGATTAAGGAGAGAGAGAGGAGGCAGGCCCTCATTGATGATCCTGATCCTCTTCCTCCCGCTCCTCCTCCGAACACCATCACCGGCCCAACCAGCGCTGCAGCTGCGCCTGCTGCTGCTCAGCCTGTCACAGATCCCAGCAAGGAAAAAGCTGAGTAGATATTTCATTCTAATAGTGAATGATATAGAATATAGCCAACAGTATTGTCACCAGTCCAGATTGTCTCATGTGAATTGTGAACAAATGTTTGCTATCTGTTAATGTAGAAAACTGTAAATAAATTAACCATCATATAACTGTGTTTATATCTAAAAGGGGAAAAAATTGAGCTTAATGAAAGACACTCAAACGTCTGAAGATAATGAAAATGACAATACAAAGTATTCTGTGTAACAACACTCCAGGGATGCCATTTTTCTGAAACCTTTGTCATTAATGCAAAAAATAAATTGCAAAATTTGTTCAAAGCATCAAGTTTTGTGTCTTTATGGTGAGTTTACTTTCTGATAAAGCTGTATGAATTAGAATTATTAATGAATTAGAGAAGTTTTTTTTACAGTCCATGAGTCAGTGCTGAGTCTTGTCATTAGCTGTGTTTCTGTAGCATACATCAGCATAGCAGCTTAATTCCTGTTTGATGCCTACACTGTTTAACCCTTTTAACGCTGTCCAGACATGGCTGTGGTCCCACCTGTGGGGAATCACTACCTGGACCTGGAAAGTGTGATCAAAATGGCATGACTACTGTATGCCTATAAAAATTGGTTTTGTTTTGAGAATGCCACATAGGTCTAATGAAACAGGCTTTTTAGGTTTCATTAATGTAATAAGTGGTAGAAGAATTACTCATAGTACTCAAGTACAAGTTGCTATACTACAGTGTAGAAATACTTTGTTACAAGTAAAAGTTCAAAGGTGTCAGCATTAAAATATACTATCAAAGTAAGTATCAAAAGTAAAAGTAGTCATTATGAAGAATGCCATATTTCGGAATTATTTTATATATATTATTCAATTATCATTATTGATGTATTAATGTGTGCATACATTTTAATTTTTCATTTGATTAAGTTCATTCAGTTTAATTTATTAGTTGATGTAACTAAAAATTGTGTTAATGTATTTGCTTTTTTAAACAACATTTTTTGTTAATTAATGAATTAATAATGTCATTTAATATAATTAATATCAGTTAATAATTTTTATTAATTTGACATTTTTATCTATTTGTCTTATTAAATTAAATTTCCATCCATCCATCGTCAGTCGCTTATCCTGCGTACAGGGTCGCGGGGGGCTGGGGCCAATCCTGAACAACCAATCCTGAACAACCACTCACGCTCACACCTAAGGACAATTTTAGGGTCACCAATTAACCTAGTCCGCATGTCTGACAGTGGGAGGAAGCCAGAGCACCGGGAGAGAACCCACGCAGACACGAACAAAAAGACCAGACTTAGCCTTCAATTCAGAAAAGCCAGAATGAGAATAGTCGATAGGCGATTTTATAATAACTGTTTAAACGATGCAATTTCATCACATCAGATTGTCGAGGAAGGAGTGAAGAATATCAGCTTAATAAACCAGCCGTAAAAAAAAATATTTTCTTACAGCAAAATCAACCAACGCCAAGATAATTCTTGTGTTGCATAATTGCACTTGTTGAATAAAATAATGTAATCTGAAACACAGGTGATGTGTATGTAGGGAGGAAACCACAAAAAAGTTACAACGTTTTGTTCTGAGATTGTGTGCGTGTAATAATACAATGTGAATATCATGTAAATGTAATAACAAAGAGACACTGTTGACCCCAGGGGGCAGCCTCTTACACAGTCTTCTCCAGATCCCCCCATGACTCAGGATGGACATATTTCCCATTAGGCAATGTGTCAGCTGTCTGAGAGTGGGTGGATGTTCCTGGGGAGTGGGTAGGGGTGGGGTTTGAAGCGTGGATATTGCATTTCATGTTCCAGAATGAAGCCCATAGCTCCACACCGAGCACCCAAGCTATAAATAACCTGCCAGTTGGAGCTCAGTTGAAGGGTCCGGACAGCTGCGGAAGTGGGCAGTCCCAGGGTTCAGCTGGTGTGGGCAGACTGAGTGTGTGTCTGAATCTTCTTTCCAGGCTGGAAACTAAACTTACTCTGCTATAAAGAAGATCCACTTTTGTTTGATTTGAAGGCCCTGAAAGGCTCCTCAAACTCCCCCTTGCCAGCAACAATGGCTCTACCAATAAACCCCATGGACGAACCCAGGATGTACCAGCAGACATTGCTCCAGGACGGCCTGTACGACCTGCTGGAGAATGAGAAGCTGGTCGACTGTGTGCTGAAGATCAAAGACAAGGAGTTCCCCTGCCACCGGCTGGTCCTGTGTGCCTGCAGCTCGTACTTCCGCTCCATCTTCCTGTCTGACCTGGAGGAGAGCAAAAAGAGAGAGATTGTCTTGGAGGATGTGGAGCCAGGGGTCATGGGGTTGATCCTCAAATACCTGTACACCTCCAAAATCAATGTGACAGAGCAGAACGTCCAGGACATCTTCGCAGTGGCTAATGTGTACCAGATCCCTTCAATTTTCACTGTATGTGTGTCTTTCCTACAAAAGCGCCTGAGCCTCAGCAACTGCCTGGCTATCTTCAGGCTCGGCCTGATGCTGGACTGTCCCAGGTTGGCTATCTCTGCTCGAAACTACGCCTGTGAGCGTTTCCAGCTCATCTCCAGAGATGAGGATTTCCTCCAGCTGCTCCCCAGTGAGCTGGCAGCCATTTTAGCAAATGACAAACTGAACGTAGAGACAGAGGAGGAAGTGTTTGAAGCTTTGATGAAATGGGTGTCCTGGGACACGGAAAGCAGAGAGAAAGAGCTGCCAGGTTTGCTGGATTGCGTTCGTTTGCGTCTGGTCAACGAGGATTACCTGAAGGAAAAAGTGGAGAAACACAAACTGATCTCCTCTAATCCTGAGTTGCAGCAGAAACTCCAGCTGGTCTGGGATGCTCACGCTGGGAAAATGCCAGAGGTTAAAAAAAGCAAGAAGGAGGACGGCGGAGCGGAGAAAGCTGGAGAGAATGAGGATGTAGAGGAAGAAGAGGTTCTTCTCCCAGGTATCTTGAATGACAACATGCGATTTGGCATGTTTGTCAGGGACTTGATCCTAATGGTGAATGATACAGGTGCAGTGGCCTACGATCCGACAGGGAACGACTGCTTTGTGGCATCACTGTCCACACAGATTCCCAAAAACCACATCAGCCTGGTCACCAAGGAGAACCAGATCTTTGTGGCAGGAGGATTATTCTTTGATGAACAGAACAAAGAGGACCCACTGTGCTCTTATTTCCTACAGGTAGGAGGGACGCTAGATAAAGTTGTGAGATAAAAGAAGATGACATTTTGCAATAACAGAAACTGATTCAGCTCAGCCTATTTTTGGATACGATATTATTTGGAGCCCTGCAGCTCTTCTGCCATTAAGGAAGTAATAATAAATATTTACGTGACGCAAAACACAATATCACCCCTCTACTGCTAAATGTCGCTCAATATATATTTTAAACATTTTAAAACCCGATCAGTAAAAAAATCATGCTGTGCAGCCCAGTTTTGTTTGGTTTAATGGCGTTTTTAAAGAAACCAAAGATGTCAGGGTGAATTTTTGGGACGTCTATAAACGTATCTGTTTGATAATATAGTGCGGCCATACAAATCAGTACAGTATTTATACTTCACGTGGTGTAAATGTAACCCATTCACAAATGTTTGACTCCCGTAACCTCAGTATGACCCGGTCAGCGCTGATTGGCTGGGGATGCCTCCCATCCCGTCTCCCCGCTTCCTTTTTGGGCTGGCTGAGGCCGAGAACTCCATCTTTGTGTTGGGAGGGAAGGAACTGAAGGAGCAGGAGCTCATGCTGGACTCAGTTTTGGTCTATGACAGACAGTGAGTATTTGTTAAAGTTCATGATGAATTTAGTGACATTACTTAATGGACTGCTATTCTCAGGACTGACTCCTAATTAATTTGCACCATTCCTGTGTTTTCTCATTTACAGATCTTTTAAATGGGGTGAATCAGAGCCAATCCCTTATCAAGTCTATGGACATGCAACCATATCACATAATGATGTTGTTTATGTGATTGGAGGAAAGGGAGACAACAAGTGAGCATTAAGTGTGACCAAAATATTAATATCCATCTGTGGCCAGTGTGAAGATGCTTTATTCTTCAGTGAAGCAAAAGACAGAAGGAATATATTTTTTCATAATATAGACAAACAACTATGGATTACATTTGTATACCACTTTATTTTATATATAAAGAGACCACTAGAGAATGGTTGACCTCATATGTAATATGTTCTCCATCTCTCTTGTGAAAAGGAGCTGTCTAAAGCAGATGTGTGCATATGACGCCAAGAGATTTGAATGGAAAGAGCTTGCACCCATGAAGGTTGCTCGTTCTTTATTTGGAGCCACCGTTCATAATGACAAAATATATGTGGCAGCAGGAGTCACCGACACTGGGCTGACGGACTCTGTGGAGGTCTACGACATCGCTGCCAACAAGTGAGTTCCTAGAAATCCTAGGAAAGGCAGCATAAATGAATGTGGGTTCTACATACAGGCTTGAGGCACGTGCAAACAAAATGGTTGCTTGGACCTGTTTGTGTGTGCACTTTGCAGAATGAAGACACAGGATATTGTTGGGTTTACTGGGTTATTGTATTTTACAATTTGTTTCAGTCAATTTAATTGTAGCTTACTTGTTCTTCATAATTTCACATTACTAACTTAATTGTAAAGCACTTTTTTCTTGTGGGAAAAGAGATTAACATGACAACCTTAATTGAAAGGTTAAATGTTACTTGGTGGCTCCAAAGATTTCCGAATCGAGCTACTTGAGCCCTATTGAAGTCTATTGCACTTTGCTGAGCTGTACCCCTGTGTCTGTGTGTGTGTGTGTGTGTGTCTGTGTGTCTGTGTGTGTGTGTGTGTGTATTTACATTTTTCAGGTGGTCAGACTTTGTAGCGTTTCCCCAGGAGCGTAGCTCTCTGAACCTGGTGTCTTTGACTGGCTTCCTCTATGCTGTAGGAGGTTTTGCCATGATGCCTTTAGAGGACAGCGACGAGATCCTTCCCAAAGAGATGAACGACATCTGGAGGTGGGTCATAATATCACACAGTTCCTTTCCTTCACACATTCATACATTGACATGCTCTTGGTACTTTCTATAATTAGGACTAACATCTATAAAGATAAAGTCACCCTTTGTTGCATTGGACGGCATGTTAATAGAAAGTACAACTGGAAGTTTGGTAGGAATCAGATCAACCATTTGCTCTGTTATTTTAATAACATTGTTATTCACAATATATGCAAAACATCCCAGGTTATGTGCTGCTCACCTGCACTGTTGATTACTATTTTTTAGGTTTGATGAGACAGAGAGGAAGTGGAATGGGATCCTCAGAGAGATCCAGTACGCTTCAGGGGCCACTATTCTGGGGACCCGCCTCAACACCCTGCGTCTCACCAAGATGTAAAACCCCCTCCAGTCCCTGCTTGTTAACAGAAATCTGTGCTTGTTAATAACTACTTCATAGTAGTCCAAACTGGGCTCAGAGTCACAGTGACATCTAACACCAGTAGACGTTAAGAGTCAGCTTAGTATGTTTGGTGTTCAGGTTGTTTTATTTTACACTATGCTACAGCAGCTGTAATGATTAACATCATGGACAATCATTTTTTGATTGAAGGCATTTTTTATATATGTGTGTTTCAGTGATTTTAATTGAAATTGTAAAACTGTAAACAATCTGTAGCCAGCTGACATTTGACATTTTTTTTCACAGTATGGAATAAAACTGAAGTATTTCACATCAAAAACTGTCCTGATAATCATGGAAAATGTGTTGGCAAGAAGTTCTGCATTTCCCAACAGATGGCAGCAAAGGCATAATGGAGGTGCCTCTAAGCAGGACTGGCACATGACACAGTTAAAAAACAATTTCAGTTTCTCTGGGCAAAAACAAAAACACAATACACATCTCCATTTGCAATAATATATCTATAATGTTTAATATTGAAATGATTTCATTACGCTCTGCTGTGTTACAGACAGTAAACACTAGTCAATAATACAATAAAAGACAGAAAATACAGTCTAATGTTATTAGCACCTCTAGAAACTAATGTCCTTGTACGGTTTTTAGTATTTTAATATAGCTGAACTGGACAACTACTGCCTACACATGGTCTTTGTACACCAGAGTTAACTAAGACATAGTGTTTACATTATAATGTAGAGAATCAGCAAATAACAGTACACATTATGATTTCTTTAACACAACTGCAGTGTGAGTGAGTATGGAAAATGTAGAGGGTATGTGGATTTACATCTTCATCTGAATTAACTGCAGCATTGGTGCCCCTGGTTAATATCACATGTATCTTTGCTCAAAAAGCTGAAACATCACAATTGAACATATTCATTAGAACAGCTAACCAAACTTTCACATGCAAAATAACCAACAACACTTGTTTTCCAATTTTATGTTGTAGTTTCTATGGAGCCCAGAAACTGACCAATTGTAGTGAAAGACTGATTTAAAAAATACAACTGAATACACATATTGAATATTACTGCCAGTAAAAACATTTAAATAGAGGTAAAAAGGAATTTTACTTTAACCTCAAAACAGTTGGTAAAAACAGCTAAACATTATAATTTACGTTCTTTTTAGAGGACTGTGTGGCTGGCTATCTTAACTGACAACACTGGTGGCTAAACACACTGAGCACCTGCATTGTTACCTAGCTACTTCATTAAACTACAGCAGCCAGTACACGTAATGTTAATCATCCATATACTCAACTATACCTCTGTCTTGTCACTTTATAAACTTGTGTAATAGTAGCTAAAGCATTAGCTTGAATATTTGATATGTTTCTGAGTTTTATCATCCCACTCTTGCAATTTTTGTTTTTTTATTGTCTGTCTATAAAATTTTGGCAAAAAAATAAATCAAATAAAAATCCCGGCACCAAAGGTGACATCTTCAATCGTCTTGTTTTGTCTGACCAACAGTCCAAAATCTATTACCGCAGAATATTTTTACACTCCATTTTATTAATTAACTAACATTTATTGACATATTCAGTTATATTTTTGACTCATCTAATAACCTTTTGCTTGTTTTGTGGCTCCATAAAAAACAACAAAAAACTGCTCCTCCAATCTTAAAAAAAGAAATACTTTTCCTTAGATTCTTACATACATATAATACTTTCTCTCCAATACCGTCATGGAACTTCAGTAACTGCTACTAAAATAAGACAGCAATATTCCCAACACTTTTCTTGAAGCGGAAGGCCAAACAATCAAATCCTTTTTGATACACACTTCGGCTCTAGAAGCTAAACCCAAAACTACAAGTCCCAGTAGAGACACCAACTTGGCAATTGCGTGAGCACTCTCCTCTGTACCAACTGCCATGCTCAATGCTTCATTATGTGAGAAACATTTGCTTTGGGTGCAGTGCAGAATGCACTGTCACTGTGTCTAGGCACCCACTTAATCACTAACAAACCCTCATTTAAGGACAAGGGCAGGTCCACCTTTGCTTAATCTAATACAAGCCTTTGGCTATTAGCCTTAGTAAAGGAGAATTTACTAAGGCTGCCTTGAATATAAGACTCTAAAACAATGTGCAAAATTTCCCTTCTCAGTATCTAGAATCTCAGTTTACTGCCATTAAATTTAAAAATGAATGTTTAAAAATGTCCTTGTTATTTTCTTTTTTTAGGATTTGAGAGATGTCAGTGCATAAATGTTCGTCTTTGACACATTATTAATGTACAGCTTGATTAAGTGTAATTAAATCACTTGAAGTCACAGATGGGTTTTTTCTTGTTTGCAGCTGGATTTAGGGAAGACTTGTTCACCATTAATCCAAGACAAAGGATTAACATTTAAACCATGCTTTCTAGGGTGGATTTAGACTTTCATAGCCTAATAACTCTCTTCACTTCCTCTGAACTCTGTGTCATGAACTATATATGTAATACAGTGGGCAAAGTGTGGTAAAACAGACAATTTAGGTAGATTATCATTTCATAAATTACAGCCCTTCAAAAATTCTGACCCATCTGCCCAGTGTCATTCACCTCGAAAATAATGTTTGATTTACTATACCAGCAAGTGAATAATACCACACAGGTTTGGAAGCTCGCAATAGATTCTAGTATAATATTTCAATCTGATTTCAAGCAGGTACATACAGTAGGATCAATTTTTGTAGGCTCTGAACAAACCGTTCTGATGTCCCTCTGGTATAAAAAAAATATTGTTTCAGAATACTGAACATCTGCCAAGGAGACTGCATTTTTGTAATTTCTTATCTTATACCATGGAAAAATTCAAAATTAAAAACATACACCTGCCATCAGCACATTTCAATTCAAATAACTGCAACTGTATCAGCCTTCAAACCTTGCTAGCTGAACTGGAGTATAAAGTGCTCACAATAATGAATATCTTTGTCATTACTTAATTTGGCAACTGACACCTTCCTTTACACTTTCTTATGGCCTGAAATAATTATAAACATATTAAGACCTTTCAAAAGGAGCAAACTGGTAGTTTCTCGGGTTTTGTTAGTGATAGGAGAACCAACCAAAAACAGCCACAGCTGCACTATGTGCACCCTCAGGAAGGTGTCACAAACACTTGTTAAAGAAGTGCACAGTGCCAAACAGGCAGACTGAAACACCAGTTTAGGTGCGCTGACTCCACACCACAGCGAATAAGTTATTCTAGGTAACAAAACACAGGTCAGGCCGCTTCTGCAACTTACCAACCACAAACTCTGATAACATTTGAACAGTTAACTCAAAGAAATTGACTGCAATTTGTAGAGTATATCAATTAAAGTATCAATATCCACACAGTACTTTTAAATATAATGTATGCCTTTGAAGTTTGATTTTCCTGGAAATGTTGGAAAAAATTTTTTCCAGTACACATATCTGCTACCTATTTTTTACCTTGTATCTGCATACATGTTCCCCATTATGGGCTAGTGTGGCAATCAAATTCAAAGTGCATAAATCAGTAGTATAACCTACTATCTCTTCTCCTTTACCATTAGCTACTACCATCATCCTTAACACAAAAACATTCAAATCCCTCCAAGTAAGGCGAATACACAAACTATAACCACAGTATCTCAGTATTGTCTCTTGGGCTAGAGCTTCTTAAAACAGTAAAGTGTGAAAATATATCTTAGCCATCTTTAATGAATGATAGTGTACTCTTAAGGGAGGCTTTTCTCTTTCTTAAGTGTACGATTACTAACAGAGTGCAGTTAACAAAGATGCCACAAGAGAGCAACAGTCCATGTTTGTGTGCCACGTTGCCTTTAGTCCTCTTTCTGTCAACAACCAGAAGCCCTATCTACCAATGACCTCATCAAACCTTAGATGAGTAGAAGATGCTGGCAGTTACCTCATCAAACTGCTGAAAATGTCTAAACTGAAGCTTGTTTCTGACCCTGGAGTTCAATTGTCCAGTAAGGCTAAATTGGATTTATCAAAGCCAGAATATATTCAACAATTTAACAGCTCTATACTTTTCATTTAAAGGGCAGTCTCAAACTGGACCCTGTACAAAAGCAGCAAATCAAAGTACAAAACATATGTTAGACACACAAGGAAAGTACCATTATCAAATAACATCTGATGTGGCCCTAGCTTTTTAACAATGGCAGTTTATAAGAAATACATGTAAGTAGGGTGAGCGAAGACTTAAGACTACACTAAGGTGCTTAAATTTGCCTATTAAATAAAAAAAAAAAAAAAAAACAGCTTATTACATTTACAAAAGCTTATCCACAAATTTCAACTTAGTACCAGCCAAGACACACGTGGGGGCACATTCAACTGACTCTCCAAATGTAAACATGAGGAATTAATCACAAGAAGGAAACATACCTTAACAATATTTACAGGTTAATGCTAAACTACAAGTAGGCTATCTATAGATAAAGTGAGCAGGAGTGCATCGATAGTGCACAGAGAGTCTTTTTGGATTTAATTGATTGAAATGTCAGATTTTAAAGGACTATTCTGACATTTTGGCAAGTATGCTTTGTTGCTCTCTTGCAGAGTTATATGAGAAGGTTGATGCCACTCTCATATCTGTCCATCCAAGATGAGTAGACGCTTAGCGTAGCATAAAGACAAGAAACAAGGTGTCACATTTAGCCTGGCTCTGCCCATAGGTAAAAAGATCTGCCTATGTACAAAAACCTAAGTGTAAAAAAAAACAATTGGGATTTACTGAGTGTTAAAACACAAGCTGTTTCCCCATTTCCTGTCTTTCAATAACTGAACAAAAACCAAAGTAGTAAAACCACAAATTGGTGTTTTTACTCTGTTTTTTGTACAATAAAACAAACAAGATTTAACATTTTAATTAGTTAGCTTTAGAGGGGCTGCTAGGTGATTTCTTTTTTAACCTTCAGACAGAGCTCTGTTTCCATCAGCTGCTAGCCGGAGCTTCAGATTTTCTCATCTAACTCTCGGCAGGACAGCAAATGAGTGTATTTCCCTATTCCTTTAAGAGAAGAACTTTTTACTGACAATGATTTGATTATATTCTTTCAGTTCTACTGCCAGTAGGTTCATGACAAAAATGTCAAAAGTGCACGTTGAGCCACACATTTTTGGGCGGTTTTACATACTGCATGTCCCTAACTTTGCTCACCTTCTACAGATCCCTGTTATAAAAAATTGACTATGGATAATAGTGATGTAATCATAAGGAGCCCTTTTAGTGATGCACTAATCACTATCAGTGCTCTTTGAGAGATTTAGGCATTGGGATATAATGTTTATCATTTCACAATATACATCCTGATGAAATGTGCACACTCAATCAGCTACGTAAGCAGGTTTTTGTGAAGATTTTTACACCTACACTCTTAATATTCTGGAAACTAATTACACAGATTGGGTTTAGTTTGGACATGAGGCGGAAGGTAACACTGACATTTGATTTTAAACCTACAAATATACTGTAGGTCAGAGTACATTAGGTTTTACAAGTCACAGAATAGTGCGATATCGTGTCAAAGCCAGATCTACAGGAGAAGGGTGCGCCTGCTTAATGTAAGCAAAAGATGACAGTCAACAAATTACTCCATCTCCTGAATCAGGGAAGCTCAAGCGTTGATTAGTTGAACGTAGATCATTATCTCCCGTCTCTGCTTCACATCTCTCTCACTCACACACACACACACATAGTCACAAACACCACACGCTGCATTGCACGGCCGACTCTCCACGTGTCACAACTTTTCTTACGTCCTTACAAACTGACGTAACAGGTCACAAATTACACGCTATCACAATTATAAAAATGAAGACAATTAGGAGTATATTTTAAATATCACTAGAGGTAAATGTAAGGTGCAGGATCGATTATAAATGCTATGTAACATTATCTAACTAAAGCGGGTGAGCTAACAGGATTTGGTTATTGGCAATGCCATATACATGTATATGCTCAAAGACAAATCAGCATTTGGTTATTGCTGGGTTGGACCAGAACCACTCGCTACATCTTGGCAGGGAACGATCAAAAAAAAAAAAATTATCTTAGTGTGGTTCTCACTCGATTAATCACCCCAGTACAAGTTAAGATTTAGGAAACTCTTCCTCCCACTTTGAAAAAGATGCTACAATCAATGCATTGTGCAAGGCTCTGGAGAGATGTGTGTGTGTTAGTGGAAAATCCCAAATGAAACCAGAACAGAGTTGTGAAATTCATGAGGAGAAGCGTTGTGACAACATGTCCTACTGGACTCTGAGGTTATCTATTGTATTTAACAGAGTAAAAAATAACTTTTTCTTATTGTGGTAGGTGTATGTGTGTTTTTTATGAGGCCTCCGTGTAGCCTTCAGTCAGTTTTTCTCCTCAGTGTAAATGTCACTGAGGTGCATCACTCTCCCGCCGCAGGAGTCCTCTTAAATGCTCTAAGAAAAACAAAGTAACAAAAGTGCTTTAGATGCTACAGAGATTTGTTAGTTGTTGGAGTTCATCCTACCGGCAGAGAACAGGGGAGGCGGTGGGGGTAAATGAGGGGTGGGAGGCAGCCCCCCCATGGAGTGCAGCAGGGGGAGGGACAGCTGGGTGCCATGGAGGGGGTGTGGGCTAGAGGCAGCAGCGGGTGTGGTCACAGATGTGGCAGGGAGCGCCGCCCCCAGCTGCACCTGACCAGAAGAGTCCACAGCGGGTGAGGCCAGAGGCTGGTCGAGGCCGAGGGGGTTGTTGCCGTCTGTAACCATGGGGTTGCTGACGTGGAAGCATTTCTCCCTGTGAGCCTTGAGCATGTTAGAGAAACGAAAGCGCTGGCCGCACACCTCGCAGGGGTAGGGCTTCTCCCCGGTGTGGGTGCGGCGGTGGCGCTTCATGTTCGGCCGGCTGGTGAAACTCTTCCCACAGATCTCACAGATGTACGGCTTCTCTCCTGCACAAAGAGGGACACAGCTGAAAAACATACCTTCTTGATAACATTTATCTTAACATTTTAAGCTGCTATAATCAATATTTTTCTATCAATCTATTCATATGATTACAATGGTAATTTAGGGTTTGGGGTGTTCTTAAAATGGAGCTTTTCAGCATCTTTAGCTCATTGTTTTTTGGTGCACAACTTTATTGTTTGGTTCAGCCTCATTGCTCTTGTAGCATCGTATTCTGACACAGCAGGCAGCTGTTTTCACCAAAAAAGTTCTAAAAACCAACGCTACGATACGCTACCTGCTCAGGACCAAACAGCAGACAGATACAGTAAGCAACTACTTAAATAATGTTTGATTTAATATACCAGCACCCCGTTTAGTTTTTAACTACCACCTGTGCTATGGCACTTGATTTCACACTATTCTGATGCTCTGACAGCTGGTGGCAGTAAGGTTCAAAGTCCTTACATGGAGAGAGAGGGGCTTCTGGGGCGCTTACGCTATGGTGCAACTTGAGCAGTGTGAATGCTGTTGTAGTCTTTACATTGTATGCTTGTTGTATGTTGGTGTGCACTAATTGCCTCTAGTGGGATAAATAGAGTTGTTTGAACCTGAACCAAGCAAGTCCCACCACTCGGCAGCCATCTTGGTAACACCTCTGGGCAGTTATTTCAGACTAACAACATCAGGCCCCTGTGTGAATGAATCGAGAGAGCCATAACTGCACTATCAATGGTCACCAGGACAAAAAAACTGCATGTATAGAATCACGAATAAAATCTGATAAAAACAGCTGAAAAAGTTTGTTGACTTTGCCTTAAAGGTTTTTCCTCATGTAGTGTACAAACAATGTGGATTTGTGGATTTTATATTAAATAATTTGGAGACTCAAAATTCCTCCTCTCTCTCTCTCTCTCTCTCTCTCTCTCTGAGAGAAGGGGGGGGGTATCAACTCTCAACAGACGGCTGAAGAGACCCCAAAGGAAGAGGTGAGAGGTTCGCTCTCCCTAAGTGCTGTTTCTGGGCAGTCTGATCATAAAACTGGCCACCTTTGGCAGCAGCCGTGATAAGCCTCGGTGCCTGACTGTTAAAATGACAAAGAAACACTGACCAGAGATTAGCATTCTCCTGAACAGCCTATCAAAACTCTTCTTAAGAGAGGGCAGGAAACCCTAAACTGCCCCCCACACACGTAACCATGGCAACTGACCTTCCTCTTTGTTTGATTACCTCACATCAAAGGATATTCTCCTTTCACAGCCAGATGTAAATTTGGGAGAAACTCCAGGACACCAGAAGGACAGTCCTAAATTCCTTTGTGTAAACAGAGTACTGTCTCCTCAAAACTCAAAGCATTACCTTGTTTAATTAAATAATCTTTAAGTTACTCAACTAGGTCTCCCCACTCCATTTTAGTATTTATTATGTTACCATGTTGTTGTTATTTGTTGTTGAAAAGAATCTAAACATGTTAATTTTGTAGTGTTTAATTTTCAGCAAGGACCCCTGATTTTTATTCATTCTATAATAATCTGTAATCTGTAATTCTGTAATCAATGCTTTGTTCACAACACTTTCTGACACTTCCTTTAGAAATGATGATAAAGAAACGTCATCCTATACTCGAGCAATTTTCCAGCTCGAATTTGAGGTTAAATTGACTAAATAACTAAAGCTCCTGAGCAACAGATTGTTTAGGGTGAATCAAAGCTATCCTCATGTAACCCGAGCTCCCCCAAGTGGACAAAATAAGTATTACATGCTATCGTCTGAAATACTGTTTAATGTATAAATGTCACTCTGTATTTACCGGTCCATAATCTAATGCCATTCGTGTATCTTGCTTATAATCTCTAAGAACGAGTAACAGCCAATATATCCAGAAAGCTAGTTAAGTTCCTCTCATCTGTGATTCTGAAAGGCTAACCTTAAGATCTAACTACTGACAATTGTTTTCCTTTTTATCAAGTGCTTAAAACTAAGAACGGTACAACCGTTTGACAGAAAAGACAGTCTCAGGAAACCAGAAACAAGCCCTCCCTCAGGGGAACAAAGGACTGCCCTCTGGGAACCACGCCCCAACAGACAAAAGCAGTGACCCACGTTGTCTTGTCCTCTCTTGTCCTCTGCTTGTTCCTGGCTCTCCAACGCCCAGCGTGCCCCCCCTCCCGGCAACGCCCTAAGCAGTCCGACCCGGCGGAGCGAAGGCTTGTTCGTTTTCAAGCCACACACACGAAGTGCCGCGACCTCAGCTTTCCCTCGTTTCCAGCAACTGTGCGTTTTATTTTCTTTGGTTTTGTTTTGTTAAAAGTTATCAGACCGTTAAGTTACACTAGTTTAATTCAAGAATGACCAAGTTCTTTTTAAGCTTTATCCTTCGAGCTAAATTACACTGCTCCCACTGAGATCGGACCCTGCTACGTGGTCCCGCCAGCAGTAACAAAGGACAACCAAACCTCTGACCCGAGCCAGGGTTGGAAAGGCCCCCCACTGCGAGTTTCTTCAGTAAGCCGACAAAAGACGGACCTCCGGAGCAATTCCCTGGCAGAGAAAGTGACTGGCCGACGGCTTTAAGCTGTCCTAACCGAGAACGCACGGAACTCAGCCAGTGTGAGGCCGTTTAACAGCAACCGGCTGGGAGAAACAACATCCAGTAAGAACAAAACCCTGCATTCTGTGATCAGTGATGTCCCATAGTTGTTAATAGATTATCTTTAACTCTTAAAACTCTTAGCTTGCATTCATTAGCTGCCCCTATGAGTCAAATACTCCCCACAATAGAAACCCACATTCTCATTGTTTATTTCTTGGATGTATATTTTAACCGCATTTTTATATTCACCTTAATTAGTTAATCAATTCACTGTAATCAAAGGAATTGTGTGTGTATTGCCTATCTCCAAGTCCCTGCCACAAGAATTTACCCCTTTGATACTTTCACAGTCAGCCCCATGTCTACCTGCTTGCAGCTATTAATGATTCAGCAGTAAGAATCACAGTCCATAGGGTCTCTTTAAAAGGGGATAGTATGTCAATGTTATGTTTAAAGCTTTTTTCCACTGCCCCCAAGTGGCCGAAAAAATAAAATCAGATTAAGGCCTTATGGCTGGTTTAAAATCACACATTCTTCTGTCAGCAACACTCCTCCTCCTGAACTCCTGAACTCCTCCTGAACACTCCTGAAAATCCTCAGAAGTAATGCAAGAAGTGACTCACCAGTGTGTGTCTTCATGTGTTCGTCAAAGTACTGTTTCATGTTGAAGTCCTTTCCGCACCACTGGCACATGAACTGCTTGTGTCCGATGTGGATGCTCATGTGGGAACGCAGCTGGTATTTGTACTGGAAGCGTTCACTGCAGTTCTGAAATGACACACAGTGAATATTTTTTACACAAAAGTCTTAATGATCATAAATAGTCTCATAATTGGCAGTCACAAAAAGAGTACTTGATGGCTATTATTCCAGTGCCTTTAAGAAGGAAAATGCCATGCTAAATGAAACTGATCCATAAAAGTAAAAACCCAAATTTCAGCTGTGAGAAACTTTCCGTAAAAACAGATGGATTTCAGTGATAAAATCCAAACTATTCAATGTGAAATATAAACTGCATTATTGGTATTACACATGTTACGTTATGAGACTTTAAATATGAGAATAGGTCCAATTTTGCAGGAAGCCCAACGCTTCAGAAAATCTGATTATAGTGTTTCAAAAATTAAATTGTTGGAAAACACAAGATATATCAAAGTCTTTACTTTAAAGGAATAGTTCGACATTCAGGTAAATATTTGCTTTTGTGTCGAGAGTTAGATGGAAAGATCGATGCCACTATCATGACTGTACTGTAAGTGTGAAGCCAGCAACAGGTAACTTAACTAGGCCCAGGCTAGTTGTTCCACCCCTGTTTCCAGTCTTAAGCTAAGCTAAGCTAACCCTCTCCTGGCTATACATACTGTACAGACATAAGAGTGGTTTCAATCTTCTCATCTAAAACTCTGCTAGAAAGTGGATAAGCCTGTTTCCCAAAATGTCAAACTATTCCTTTAAGCGATTAAATAATTCTATCAAATATTCTCACACCACATGAATGCAGCAAAACTTGGAATCACATTCAGAAAGGGAGAGGGGCTATTTATTTAAGAGTGTGGTGTTATGTAAGAATGATGCCAGAAAGAAAAACTTATAGACCAAACAACAGTTTAACTTCTTATGGGGTTTCATGTGTCTAAAGATGATTTGATAATGATAATGATTTCTCTTTTATCTGTTTGGATCGGCACATCTGGATCCTTGCCTCATCCGCATTCTTTGACCTCGATTTAACATGCATATTTTTTAGAAGCAAAGGCCATAAAGGGATGTAAATTACATTCTAGACACCAATAATTTCAGAAATTACAGGTTTTCAACTGGTGGATATCGCAGTCGGAATATAACTCTTCTTGTGAGTGAAATGGAGAGCAGCAGCAGCGTATAAAAGGAGCTCAAACCTCACACTTGAAGGGTTTCTCTCCTGAGTGCTGCAGAGAGTGAACCTTCAGGGACATGCTGCGCTTGAATGACTTCCCGCATGTCTCACAGGTGAACGGCATGTCCTTCGTATGGGCTAAACACACACACACACACACACACACACACACACACACACACACACACACATTAATGGTATAACTTTATAGTATTCAATATTGATACCTTAAAATAGCACTTTAAGAACACTTGCTTTTTCATTTGCTAATTATGATGCTGAGGACAATGGATGTGTCTGATCTAATAAATAATATTTTTCCTCTGAAGTTTCCATTTCAAACTCCTTAAGTAGGAAGGATAAATCCAACTCAATGAAATATGGTACAACCCTTCTTTTACAGCTGAGTCACACATGTAGACAGGAAATGAGGTAAGCCCGTCTGGGGAATATGATGCTTATCTACCAAAAAAGTGGAGCGGAAAGCAACACCCAAAACAAATCCTACTCAACAATCAGTGTGATGTAGAAAAGAAAGCCTAAAGTAACAAATGGGAACAAAGCGACCAACCAGGATTGTTGATTTCACTGCCACTCACCGACCATATGCTTCCTGACGTGAGCCATGGTGTAAAACTTCTTCTCACAGATCTCGCAGGAGAACTTCTTCTCAGCGTAGCCGTGGACGATCTTGTTATGCTCGTGTAACGACCACAGCTTTTTGAAAGCTTTGCCACATGTCACACACTTGGCCAAACAACAAACAAAAACAGAAGAGCGGGGAAGGCAAAATATAGTTATTACTGGAGCTGTTTGGGTATGAGATATTAAGAAGATTATTATCTGGAACAATCTTTACAAATACAATCCAGGTGTGTGAGCCCACACAGATACTTGAGCATGCACTGTACCACCAAAAGCAATTAGAGTCATTAGATTAAAGCAGCAAATGATCTTCAAAACCACAGCAGGAGTCCAGCTGCTCACTGCAGAGTTGTAGAGGTAGTCAGAATTTATTATTACCGACTACTAGTTGACTGAGTTACTGAGTCTGTTTTAATATATTTACATGGTTGCATTTGTGCTTAATACTAACTGGTAACCAAAAAATAATAAAAAAGCTGAAAATACTACAATAACATACTTAAAATCAGATTAAGTTTCACTGGCTTTACTGTTGATAATAGATGATGTTGACTGGCATTTTTAACCAAATATCAATTCTGGTATCAAAAGTACTATTCTGCCCCTCATGTCTGTTTAATTTAACCATCTTCTGCTGGAAATTATTATTATTATTATTATTATTATTATTATTATTCCACCTCTCAAAACATAAATTCAATGATTTTCCTCTAGAACATGCAGAGGAAGGGTGTAATGATTTTCTTCAGCCCAGAGAAGTGTCTGCAGAGCTTTGTATCAAGCTGCACACAGCCCCAACTAGCTCCATCGACCAGGGTCTTGGAGCAGCCTGTATGTAGCCTGGAAGGCGACACCGAGAGCAGAAATTAGGGCCAAATAATTTGCTGCTGCTCATGACGCACATGTTGACAGTAAAAGGTGCCCCAGATGAGTGTGTCAGAATTTTTATGAACTCTTTCTTCTAGCTTAAACGCGCTTCTTTCATCCTGCTAATAACAGCTGGCCAGTAGCTGGTGCTGGCCAGCCAGGAACATGCTAACAATAGTCAGTCACAAAAGCTCCCCAAGCTTCCTCTTCTGTTTTCTCTGTAATGGACTGTTTACTCTTGACCAGCTGGTATTTTGCCCTCAGGATGGTACACAATATAGAGTTTTACTGAAGATGGGGAAAAAATCTCCAAGCTAATTATAAGTTTGCTAATTGGCTAACTAGTTTATTTAGCAAGCTTGGTTGCTAACAAGACAACAAGTTTGTACAGTTTATTCAAAAGACATATAACTGTCTGCAAACCATTCCTCCTTTGTGGAGCAGTTTATATTCTGACAGAGGAGGGTTAAATAAAAGTGCATGGTGCAACACAGCTAATAAAATACAATAGTTTCCTCCATTTTGGAAAATCTGGCACAATGGCTTCCTATTGGTCAACAACGCAAATTTTGCATGTCGAATTTCACCCAAGTTGAACTCAACATGAAAAATGTGCCTGGATTTCCTTTGTCCCCACGCTCCACTGATTTATATACTATTGAAATTAACTACTTTTGCTAAAAGTGAGGGGGATGTCTTTCACCATAATCAGGTAATCATACCTGGATGCTCTTCTCACAGTCAGTCTGCTGGTGCAGCAGCAGCTCGCTCTCCAGCAGGAAGCGTTTCCCACAGTTATTGCAGATCTGCATGCGGTTGTGAGTGACGTTCATGTGTTTTTCCAGGTACCAGCGGTTGTTAAAGACACGGGGGCATTTTTTGCACGGGAAATGTTGCTTCTCCTCCAGCCTCACTTTCTGGCCCAGGCCCTCTGCATCCAGCGTCCTCTTCCCGCCCTGCCGCTGATTGGCCAGCGTGCCCTCTGTCAGTGTCTGCCGCATGGATGCAGTTGTACCCACCATGGCAAAGGCTCTGGTGCCCCGGCGAGGTCGATCCATCAAGACCGGCTGCTCCAAGCCTGGAATGTTTAGGGTGTTCTCCTCCTCTTCCTCATCTTCCTCCTCATCGTCCTCCTCACTGCTCTGCCCAAGGATGTCCGCGCTCTTCAGGTCATCGTCATCTTCTTCTCCAACTGTGTCGTCATTGTCCGCCTCATTCTCCTCATCGTCTTCTGAATCTCTCTCGTTGTCATGGCAATGACCAAAGATGGTGGCTGTCTCTGTGGCGGTCGCCGATTTGCCTTCGGATCCCTTTGACACATTAAGGGTCTGGTTGTTAAGGTTAACTTCAACAATGATCTGGTCTCTGTTGAAGGAGATGTGGCCATCTGCTGTCTTTGACTCCTCTCCATTGCTCTCAGCTTTGCACAAAGACTGCTTCTGCTGGGAGGCCGTCTTGCCTGCCTCCTCCACTCTAATAGAGAACGGGCTGCTGCCTTCCCTCTTGTACACCCTCCCAAGCTCTGACTCCTGTTTGATCTCCGGGTACAGTTGGCATGGGGGTATCGCTACAGCAGCTGGATCACCGCCACCCAGGCCTTCCTGACTGGCCATATCTGCGCAGGTGGTTCTCAGCGAGTGGCTACTGATGAGGTCGCGACAGGAGGCCGCAATGTCGCTCATCTGAAGCAGGGTAGCGGCGTTGAGCACGTCGCGGACAGTACGGCTGCTCACCAGGAGTTTGGAGGTGTAAATGAAGTTGAGGATTTGCTGCAGGCCCTGTGAGGTCAGGGCATCCAGTGACAGGTCCACCCGCCGCAGCTGTTTGCTTTGGGCGAAAAGAGAGTGGAAGAAAGGGCTGTAGGCCGCCAGCACGCCCTTGTGGGCCGGGAAGGTGCTGTGCTGACGCACCAGAACGATGTCGACGTCACACAGGTCAGGCTGGAAGAGGCGCTGCTCGTTCAGCCTGTCCATCAAACAGGTGAAGTGCAGAGCCACATCCTCTACCAGAGAGAACTCAGCAGAGGGGAAGTCTGTTGTCTTCTCCACTATGAGCTGGAGATGGTGAAAGAAACGTGATGGGAGGGGAAAAGAGAGAAATAGGTTAGGTTGGAAGGGACCTTATTATCACTTAGTGAAATGTTTCGGGGACAAGAAGCCAATTAATGTATTGATGACAGTTTGTTGTCATAACGAGACATTTTTCTTGTTAAATCTAGATACCATATTATTCAGTTTTTACATCAAACATTTCCTGTTAACAACATGTGACTTTATCTTTACATTCTCGTTTTCTTTCACAAAAAAACAAGGTATTTTGTTATAACAAACTTGTCTCATAATAACTTGATAAGTTGGTATGTTATTATGTCAAGAAACTTCGACAGGGTGTTAAAACAAGAATAAGATGCATGATTTCCTGCAGAGACACTGTAGCCTATTGAGCAATCATATACCAGAATCATCATCATCACCATCATCATCAATAACCACTTATCCGGGGTCGAGTCACAGGGGCAGGGAATCCCAAACTTCCCTTTCCCGAGCCACATTAGCCAGCTCTGACTGGGGGATCCTGAGACATTCCCAAGCCAGTGTAGAGATAAAATATCTCCACCTAGTCCAGGGTCTTCCCCGAGGCCTCCTCCCAGCTGGACATGCCTGGAACACCTCCCTAGGGAGGCGCCCAGCGGGTATCCTTACCAGCTGCCTGAACCGGGCAATCATATACCATGATTGATAAACATTGGATCTAGACCTGTAGCCAGGTGTATCATTACATGTGTTTTTGATGTCGGTGAGTCACTGACTGGGCTGTGACTCTGGTCAGCAACTGACATTAGGGATGATGGTGCACTTTAATGTGGTTTCAGAATAGCGCCTCTCCCTCCCTCATCAACATCAATGTGCAAACCCCTATCCAAGACCTGCCTACCCCAATAACACATTTAACTAGTAACCCTCTAAACATTGCCTGTGGATGAGAGTATGATTGTACGTCTGTCCGTGTCAGCACTGTGGTAGATTGGTAATCTGTACAGCGTTTACCCACCCTGTTGCCCTGGGACAGGCTCTAGTCACCCTGCTCAGGATAAATAGCAAATAAAACCGAACATTGCAGTCTTCTTCTAGCCGATTTAAGTGACAATCTCTCAATCTTCTCATTTTAACACCATATGGAAGTTTCTTGACACGGGGGCCTACCAACTTATCATGTGTAAAAACTGGATAATTTGGTATCTAGAGAAAATATGTCCTAATAACATGAAAAGGATCTTGTAAAAACAGGAAAAGTAACTTGGGGTGAATCAATGTGGAACCTTTTACTCAGATCAATATGTCCTTACCCACAGAGTTGAGAATTCAAAATGGATCATGAATGGGATCATTAAGGCGAAACGGTGTTTGAAGAGGGATCAGAAGTGTAGCCATGGGTCATTAGGTTTTTATGGCATCTTTTTTGTGTATTTTTGGTGTTGCTGTTGAGCTGTGCAAATGTGCATAAAAGCCCATCTAGGGAGGGATGCAAACTATCTGAGGCTATAAATGCTGTGGTATTTGGCACTGGTAAATGCTATGTATTTGTTCCTTTAAAAATAAACATTAAAATAAACAAAAGTTTGACAAAAAAACAATCCTAACGAGTTCTACTTACAAGCCTTTTTAAGGCTTTTAATTACATCTTCATCTGTACATGGAGCTCGAGAAAAAAGCTAAGTTTCTTTCTTTTTGGTTGGTTCATTTGTTTTTTGTCAAAAGAGGCACAAATAGTGTCGAAATAAATTCAAAATTTATGTCATTAAGTTTGTATAATATATTCATTTTTTAGTGTACTGCACAAAGTCACAGACTACATGTAGGCTGCACGATACGAGTCAGAGGAAAATCAAAAGGTGTAACACTCAGCGCTCTGTGCAAGGTCCTCAACTTCCCAAGGTGGGTTTATTTTAGCACAGGAAGGGCAGGGTTTCGATCCAGACGGGATGTGAGTGGGGACAGAGCAGCAAACAGAGCAAACACACACCCACACACTCAACACGCATGTGAGTGATGTGCAATGACGCACAGAAAAAATACAAATACGCACGCGTGCGGGGACACACACGCGCGCACACACGCACACACACGCATGCACACACACACACGCACGCACACACACACGCACACACACACGCACACACACACGCACACACAGTGTCTGGTCTCTGTGAGGACTGACTGGTCTGAGCATTGGTATTCAGTGCCATCTCCTTCCCATTAGCTGGCTCTTTCAGCACACCCACTCACTAACACTGTCCCTGAGGAACGGAAAATTATGCACAAGACAAAACATGTCGGGAGAAATAATTAGGGAAACCACGCCGAATAAATACTAACCAACCCTCCAAACAATTAGTGGGACTTATCATTCTAGGCATCAATAGGCAGAATAGGACCAGTATTGATAAGAGCCTTGTTTTGGCTAAGATGTTGATGGAGATGATAGAGCTGTGAGCAATAATTACATCTGTACATCTCTTATTTTTACAGTTACAGGTGCAGAACAAGAGAGGGGACACGTACAATAAAGAAAAATGGCAAGAGATTCAATTATTAATTAATTTTGGGACAATAACCATTATGGCATTTATGTAAAGCTCTGTAATAAACGAGTATGAATCACACTACAAAGACTGTTCATTGTTCTTTACATTAAAAACTGTTCTTTGCCTTTCCCTGCTGCCCAACATATTCTCTCTTTAAGATTAATGAAAATTACTTTTCATTGTTAAGGCTGGAAAATGGATTTGCATTTGGGCCCAACCTTGAAGAATTCAATTATGGAGTGTTAGATTTATTCATAGTTTTGAGCTGCTAAATTGGACTCAGAGCCAGAGAGGAGTGGAGATCGGGTTATCTCTCCCTGTGCAAGGCTACAGACATCGCCCAAGGGCAAAATGCTGCAGCCCTAATCAGATCAAGTATAAGTTGCAGACTGGAAGTTATGCTCCTTTAGCGATAACGATCGGCTACTTTTTCTGGGAGTCAAATAGGACAGTGCAGTCAAAGATTCAATTCAACAGGATGAACATCAACTGATTCAAAATCAAAATAAAGGACCCAACAATATTTTTTAAGGTTTTAGGTGTTTACGGTGTTTTTCCATCCCATGTTGTAAGTTGTAGATTTGGTTCATATTTCTTTAAACAATACAACTGTGTGATCACATTAACCCCTTATTCTTCTACCTCTTCAGGATTACAATGTCAGCGCCATGATTATTTGGTCTGAACATTTTATCCTAGGGATATGAAATGCAAAATAATGATGTTCGCCACATGCACCTGCAAGACAGGACCCAGAAAAGAGTTCCCAAATAATGTTTTTTAATAATATATTTTTTTTGCATGCACACTTTTTTTTTTTTTTTAAATCAAGAATCATTTACTTTTGAGGAAACAAAAATCAGTTCTGTGCTCTTGCACGATTTCTATCACCCACATAAGCCCATCATGATAATTTGTCCCACACGTTATTCATTTGCCTGGAAACAATTAAGTAAGTTATTTTCAAGTTTCATACAGGTAAACTATGCCTGCTTACTGTTCTGAAAGTAATCAGCTATGCTACTAGCAATCAGATTGGAGACAAAAGAGGCATTTAGAAATTACCTACTTCATTCTCTGATTGGCAGAAATTGTGGAATATTCAAAAATCAAATATATTTCTGTTATTTTGTTTTCTCTACAAGATATAATCACTGTGCTTACTGCTCATAATGTATAATCGTGTGCTCAGACTGAATATTATTATTAGCAGTAGTATCTTTCTACAGTGAAAACATAGGAATACGGGTATTCTAAAAGTTTGCCTGTAGTCTTCTGAATTAAAGAAGGGTTTTAATTATTTTCATCTAGACTATCGCTTTTTAACTTTTTAATCCAACAGCAACTGGCTGTAGGAACTATGCAGATGATTTGTCTGTCACAATTTGCAACAAAAGACGAAGCCATCTTGTCACATTTCATCACATACTGTAGCCAAACAAACTGCGTTTAAAGACCGCATCCAACTCCCTCCACCTTTGTCTGTCATTATCTCCCTCACCCCTTTACTCTCCAACTCCCCCCTCTCCTTGGAAATGTCAGGGAGAGAGCTTGTTTGCTGTCATTAGAGGGAGTGCCACCTTTAACCAGCCTCTCAGTCAGATGTCTTCCAATACATTATTCATTTCTGGCCTGACCCGTGACAGACACACAGCGGGGGGATTACTGATGCAGCCCAACAAGTGGTGTCATTTAAATGGGCTTCAATCAAAGCTCTGCACACCCTTTCCACACTCATCTGCAAAACAAAACATGTGAGGGGATCCTCTTGCAATGTAGAGGCCTCAGAGGGCCTATTTCACAAGGCAACCCTCGAGGCTGTACGTTAAATGTTATAGAAAAGGACAGTTCTGCTTATAAGTGCAACAGGAAAAACTGTGTGTATGTCATGTTAACATAGGAAGGTCAAAATCTGTTTAATCACTTGCAGAGAAAACAATCTCACCATGAGGTCCATTTAGTAGGTGTTCTGGAGCTTTTGCTCACATGACATGATTCTCAACGGCAGATGGAGTTTGCACAGATGTCATGCAGGTGTTCAAATTTCAAACTTTTTCTGAACACTTTAAGGTCTTTAAGGTCCACGTTAGCTTAAAAGCTGATTCTTGACCTTCACAACAAAGTCTATTTAGTTGCTGTTCTGGAGCTTTCAATCAAGTGACATGGTCTTCAACAGCAGATTTAATAACGGATTCAAATTTAAAGGGATAATGCACTTTTCCACTGCTTTTTTTCCTACCTAAAATTATACTAATTGGCTGGATGAATGTGTTCTAATCAAACGTCAGAATTACCCACTCTGAAAGGTCACAACTGACACAAAACCAAATCAAGCTTTCCATTGTTTAACTGGTCTAATGGGGTTTCACTCAAGCATGTGTCAGACATCACATTTGCCCAACATTGGAAGGCTGATGCAGTTTGGGAAGATAATCAGGCTTTTAAAAAACATTTCCGTGATCAGCCTGATCGCAATGCTTTAATTAAAACTGAAAGTTTCAAAGTTTCAAACTACTTTACCACTAATCCAGTTTTGATGAAGCTGTGATGGATGATGCACAGGATTACTGTTTGGCCCAAGAGGTGCCTGCATCATTCATGAGAAGAAAACAGAAGTTTTATTTATCATTCCTGTTGAATAGCTGCTGCTTTGGTTATCTTCAGTTATAGTCAGACTCACTGGTGCAAGAAAAGCTTACAATCAAAGCTTGTGATAAAAAAGGGGATTTTGTGAGTAACTAATGAATCCTCCCACAGCTCAGCCATGTCCGGGTCAGTGGTATGCACTTGGCAGAGGCCTTATTCCTGGACCTGAGCCAGACGGAGTCTGCAAATGAAATCCCTCTTTCTAATTTGACTTTCACTGGTGAGAATGCCCTTTCTCGCCCACACCTTTGCACTTGACGGCCCATGTAGATTTACTACTCCGTAAAGTATGCATCTACCTCACTCTGCACCTCAGCTACAGACTGGGGATGTGCCATTTTAAACGCCCCCTTGTCTGTTCACTGTAATGTAGGTGATGCTTATCTGTAGAAATGACTGTGAGGCCAACTGTAGCATCAGTAACCTGAGTGAAACTGAACAATGGCTTAAAATAAAGCTGTTATTTCTCTAAAATGTTTTACTCGTACTATTTTGCACACACCATGTATGTCAGCAGATGTACGAGCAGGAAACTAAACATCTACCTTGACTGTCTTGTTTGCTTGCTGGCCAGTGAACAGACTGAGCCATTAGCGGGGGCCAATGTCAGAGCACAGCAGAGAGTCATGGACACATCAATAGTGCGAGGGATGGCAGGTTGTATTCAGGCAGGAGGGAGACCCGAGGGAAAAGCACTGAGGGGGGTGAAGCTTTCTCTCTGTCTGCCTACAGACTGCTCAGACTGAACTCAGTGTCCTCATACATCACCATCTTTATCTTTTTAAACTGACATATGTTTGATTTGTCGATATAGACAAAATTAATATCACTATATTGTTGTATAATATTAACACCTTTCAAATTATTTGAACAGTTTTGAACTATTTCGAATTACTCGCTGTTTGAATGCAGTGGCTCATATTAATACAAATATCTAAATATAAAAATACCCGGGAAGACGTGCAAAATCATATGTGGAAATTACAAGAGCTAATTCAAGTAAGACTAAAAATATACATCTCAATTTGGGATAATTCAAAATTATCATGGAATTTTCTGTGATATCATACTGTGATTGGATCCTTTTATTGAGTTATTGTTGTCCAAACTATCGATTCTGACTGATCTGTTTTTAGGTTTTTGTGCTATATGTGGAGTTTGGTCTCATAAGACAGTGCAACACATGTAATAGCTTTGAACACCAGTTTTATTGTTTCATAAGATTTTTTATTTACATATAAATTGGAAAATATTCTTATTAATATATGATCATTGTTCACCATTTTGCCAAGCCCTAATCCCTAATATTATTGGGAACATTATTATTATTTGACAAAAACATTAATATCACAAGGTCCAATTACAGCCACATCTCATGGCCTTCATTAATGGATGGAGTTGGCTCAGTTGTTATGGAGATGGAGATTCATCCCCCATATACCTCCAGTTGTTGTTTCATGACAAATGTTTTTCATATTTAATTCATATGATAACAAGTAAACCATCATCAAGACTTCTGAGCAAATTCCATCCACTAATTAAGGCCACAAGATGTGGCTAAAAGATCAAAAGAAACCAAGTGAGTGGACCTTATGATAAGAGTTTCTGTCAAACTGTTACTTTCAAGGTCAAAAATGAACATTCAAACTCATCGGTTAGTATTGCCTAATTTATTCAAACCTCATTTTGTTTGATAATTACATTGGAAGTGATTATATTTATGACTGATTAATCTGTTTAATCAATTGATGTTTTGAGGTTTTGTCTACCAGATGAATGAAAAATCACAATTTCCCAGCGCACAAATTTGTTTGGCATTGCCATCAGCCCCAAACCTAAAGATATACAATTTTTGCACTTAAATCAATTGACAATAGCTGATTTTATCATTTATTCAGACTAGAACTGAAATGATTAGTTGACCAACAGAAGTCAGTTCAATAACTGCTTAAATATTTAAGGCATTTTGTTCTAGCTTCTCAAATGTGAGGATTTGCTTTTGTTTCTTTGTCTTACATGATAGTAAATTGAATGTCATTTGGACTCAAACCAAAAATGCAGTTTGAGCTTCCCTAATTCAGAGTTATGTTTTATTACGACATCACAAGACCATTGCAATAACTGAATTACACTCTCCCTTCAATCTCAATAGAAATCCACACTCTATTGCAAAGCAGTTCTCTCAACTCACTCTGACAAGTCTCATTCAGGCCACAAAATGCTCATTAAATGAATTTACAAACAAGTGCAACTTGGTACCAGCCAAATGTCAAACTGCTCATATGCACAGTGACGTTGCTCTACTTGGAAAAGACCATCGGGAACAAAAAGAGATCACCCATCCGTCCAGAGTCATGAAGACAGCAGTCCCATGAGCTCATGTCCCGACCCTCTTGTCACCCAGCGGGGAGGTGGGTGGAGTGTGAGGGTTGTTTAGGGGATCTGCCACTTCCACCCACCGAGCACTTCAACCTACAGTAAAGAGCACACTCAGCATCCCTCTTCACAGCGCGGCCTCCTGCTGAGGGGCCAGGCGCAGCGCTCGAAGTGACTGACACTCCGAGGAAGGAGAGTGGGCACCGTGTCAGGCCTCATCTCACTCACTAGAACAGAGATGGTAGGAGAGCAGCGCCCTCCCCTACACACACACAAATCCCTGAGTCATCATCAGTGCAGAGGAGAGCAAAGCGTGACAGGCCCGAATACAAACTCTCCACAAAGATATCGCCCCGGTTACCACAGCATGTTTAGCCTCACAGTAACATGAGAGTGCTTTTACGTGGCGGGAAATTGATCAGGTCACGCGTAAACACAACTAAACGGAACGGGACAAGGGCATGTCATTTCTGGCCAATCAGACAGCCATTAAAAAGTCATCAGGGTAATGACTGACACTGTGTCCTCTGTGTGCTCACCAGACCTTCCCTGCTGCTGCTGCTGCCGCCATTCGACAGACAGGTTTAGTCCCAGAGAAGCAGAGCCAGAGAAGTGAATTCTGATTCTCTGGGCGAGGATCATGGCGTGGCTTAAACCTCTGGGTGTTATCTGGTCTAGGATACAGGCTGAGCATGACTGGCATGGACAGGAAGCAGTCTGCCAAGTCTGTCTCCCTCCTTTCAGTGCTTGTGTCTAGTCATGGATGGATTACTGAATGGGCTTACTGGGTACAAGACCAGGGGCCCAAGGTCTCAGGGAAGAGTGACTGTCAACATTCCTTGTTCGAGAGACAAATCAAATGACTACAAAGAGTCAAAACGACCACAATGACGCAAACTGACCACAAAGAGATGCAAAAAAACAAGCACAGTCAAGCCAAACGGCCACAAAGAGACACATAACTACTACAGAGATGAAAAATTGCTACAAAAGACCACGCAGAAACGCAAAACCACTACACTACATAGATGCAAAACAATCACAGAAAGACCACAAAGAGTCGCAAAATAACAACAGAGATTCAAAATGCAAACGACCATAAGGAGATGCAAAATGACTACAAAAAGACACATAACCGCTGCGGAGAGATGTAAAATTTCTACAAATAGACAAAAAAAGACCACACAGAAATGCAAAACCACGACATAGAGACAAAAAATCACAAATGGACAAAAAAGACCAAAAAGAGATGCGGAACCACTACGAAGATGCAAAACAATCACAAAGAGATGCAAAATAACCACAAAGAGACACAATGTCTTGCTCCAGTGTAAGAGGGGTGGGGGGACTCTTACATGTCTGTGGGGTCCCCTCTCTCATAATCTGTCCATGTGTCTAGTGGAAGATTTCTATTCTTTCTGCAGTCTGCACTCCTTCCTCTCCTCTCTAAATCCAATCAGCACAGAGACCCAGCACTGACCTTGAGGTAAAAGAAGCATATACAGTAGCAGATGCACAAGCACATCCACCCACACGTCTGCAACCTTTAACGCCTATGCATGCATCCCTGCATCATAATCATGCATTTCTGCCCACGTCAGTCGACAGAAAGTAACTGAATTTGACGTCAGTGATGGCATGACATATGTTGATGCATGCATGAAAAAAGAGGACCTAAATGTGCCTGGACATTTAGATCCTGTTATCAAGCATGTTGCTCTTGCATAGATGAGCCAGATTGCTAATAGCACAAGTGACAAGGTCTCACTTTTAACAAACCCCGCGGTGATCATTACAGCACTATGATAAAAATGCTAATAAAAATCAATGTGTAATGACTAAAGGGGGGGGCCACAGCGGTGGGTGGCAGCACGCTCACTGCTGAGGTCAAACACGCCATGGTCGCAGACACAGTCACATTAAAGTGGAGTTAAATGCTCACTGGGGCAGCACTGGTTTTTGGATATCAATGGTATTAAGGCTGCACTTTGTGATATTAGGCTATGAGATTATATAATCCAGTAAATTAGGGTGGAAAATTAACCCTCATACATCATCAGAAAGCTTATGGGAAATCTGAATTTAAAACTGAGGTATATACATATAAAGTGGCTCTCCACTAGGTTTACACATGAAGGTCATGAGAAGAACTATGTTACTGAGAAAATCATAGTGATGCTCATTTGGAGAACACTTGAAAACGCTTTTTTGTGAAGCTTTCTGCTACAGATTTGTAGCAGAAGGAGAGCTTGAAAGACATTCGTTTACCAAGCAGGGGTGATGAATGAATGAAAGATGGTTTTGGCACAGGAGTTCCCCTTTAATAGAGAAAATAATCAATTTTATATTATAATAAATGTATGTAAAGTTATTGATGAATATTTGCAAATGTGAAAAGGAGAATAAGTAAAACATTTCATGTAAAATATACAGCAGGACAATTTCAGATAGAGCAAAAGACAAATCCTAAATTACTTTAAAATTTGCTGCTGGTTATTCAGTTCTCTCTTTCCACTACTTTAGCTAATTATTTTGTTCCCCTCAGTCTATTAAAACATTTAACTTTCTTAACCACAGCATTCACTGCTGGCTGCAATTAATAAAGACAATATTATCAGCATTAGCGCTGCTCTAATCCCAGACATCCAATCTCCCCTCCACACGGTAGGCTTTTCCCTCTCCTGATCTGGTAGTTCGGACTTGCCCCAGCCCTGCCCTGGTGGAGCTCCACCAGCTTTCGCCATTAGATTTAAATACATTTCCATCTATATGTTAATGCAGCCACAGGTGACAAGCCAATCTACAACTGATACGCGTTTACCCGAGCATGAAATTGGGATGCACAAACAAAAATACGGACGAGAACAGCATGAGCAGCATCTTGGTAACGTACAGTACATTAAAATTTGACAGCGTGAGCAGGATTGCCCCAGCTGAATGATTTGCAAAAGTCCTTTTACAGGCTTGTCCTTTAAACAAACTGGACAACAGTGTTTTATCAGTGTGGTAAAGCTGGGGAGAGAGAGAGACAGTGTGAGTGAGTGAGTGAGTGAGTGAGTGTCGCCCAATCAGAAGTGATGTTGAAAGAAGACATCAACTGGCGGTCGTCTGGAGTTGACATGACTCTGACGAGCGGTTGGATAATCAAAGGAGCTGCCTGGAGGCGGGTGCAGGGGTGTGTGTGTGGGGGGGGGGGGGGCAGTGATGAGGTTAGAGCGTCCGCACTGAAGCTCTGCCAGGAAGTTTGTGTCTGGGCCAGTGAGCTGGGAGAGGAAGCGCTGAGTCAGGAAGCCTGGCCAAGAGAGAGGCCCGTGGTGCTGGCATCTCCTCCTCACACACACGTTACAACGCTTCACACACCAGCGCTATGCTGGAGTCATAAATACACTGTTCCCAGGCCAGCAACATACACGCATGTGCACTACGTGGGCGTACACCCTCGTCTGCTGTGCATGCATTCATCAGTAAACACAGAGATGTGATGCCAAATACCTGTGGCACAATAAAGTACGGAGGGTTGGACAAACAGCAATGTTTCTATTTGTAAAATGCAAACAACAGTATCAAGTTAGTGAAGGGACTAAATCTGATTTGCTCAAATATATGACACCAAGAGTGAAAAATGTACCTTTTGAAGTGATGTATTAGAGACATAAGATCATTCTGATGTGTAGCAGCGAGCAGACATACCCGAGGGCTATTACACGAGATGAGACTGTGATATCTTCATTACCCCCTTTCATAGCATGACACACAGAGAGGAGGCTAACACAAGACTCTAAAGAGCTCCTTATCAGAGGAATCGCTCTGGTGTGGCAAGACTCTTTCTGTGTGTGTGTGTGTGTGTGTGTGTGTGTGTGTGTGTGTGTGTGTGTGTGTGTGTGTGTGTGTGGAGGCAGTTGATACGTTTGATGAGAAGGTCAGAGAGGACGGAGAGGAAAAAGAGGTAGAGGAGGAGCACCGGCTTTCAGTAGCGGCAATCAAAGGATGAAATGGTGAACATGAGCTTAAAGGAATAGTACGACATTTGGGGAAATATGTTTATTCGCTTTCTGGTGGAGAGTTAGATAAGAAGATTGACACCACTCTTATAACTGTACATTAAAGATGAACCACTGCCAGCAGCCGGTTAGCTGATCTTAGCACAAAGACTGAAAGCAGGAGCAAACAGCTAGCTTGGTTCTGTCCAACAAAATCCACCTACCAGCACCTCAATTAGCCATTTTATGATGGGGGGTTTTTTACAACTATTTCCTGGCAGGGAGCAGTAACTTCCTGGAGTCTCTGCTTTATGCCTGGCAACATCACAGGGCCACGAAACTGTCCAATTCTGTCCCCAATAAAACAATTGTTGTTTTTACGCTTTGGTTTTTGTATGAATTAAATAAACCGAATGTAAAGTGATTTATTAGTGAGCTTTTGATATGTTGCCACGCAGATTTTGATACCTTCAAAACGAGTCAGGCTAGGTGTTTCCCCGTTTTCCAGTCTTTATGCTAAGCTAACCAGCTGTTGTTTCATATTTAATGCAGTTATGAGAGTGATTATCAATCTTATGAAAAGGCGAAACATTTAAACTGAACAAATAAGTGATTCGTTTGAGGTGAAATTATTTTTAATACTGTGATGGATGAGGAGTATATCATTCAAACTGATCACTGTTTTTGTAACATTTGTACAAGTTGCAGATACGCAGCTAAAAAATGGATAATGATGTCATCCCATTAATCTGTGTGTTTGACTAAACGTGAAACAAATATTTGTCATTATTATCAGATGAAGGATCCCTACTTTCCAGCATGGTAAATCTCTGACACTTCCTCCTAAGTCTCTCTCTCTGGCCTGAATTCAGATGAAAGCTATAAGAACACTTTAGACTGAGCCCTTAAAAAAAAAAAAAATACAACCCTCTCTTAATATGTTTTAAACGCCTGACAATGAAAGGCTAATAGAGATCCTCATACCAAGCTGTACAAAAAGAAAAAGCTGTTAGGCTTTTTTGATAATGGAGTCCAAAGTCTTTTTTTTTTTTTAAGTGCCACAGGGGTTAAATTATAGTAACTGTTTTCTTCAGATGAAAAGACACCGATGCTGGCTGGCACTGTGGAGAAACAATAAAAATGTGGATTTATTCAAAGACTAAAAACAAACCTTCTTACTTCAAACAAACTAAAAGTGCCACATTAACCAACAAGAGCAAAAGAAACCTTACATACACCCAGCAACTTTCACCTTGCTCTCTGTAGCCTTGTCCACTGTTCTTAATCTCAGGGGAATAAATTAGCAGCACCTACAGTATGGTCTGAGTTTCCAAGGAGAGCGGCCTCCTACCAGGGGCCAAAGATGTCTGCTGGAGTTTGTTGCCGGGGCTCGGGAATGGCTGCACTTGTCACAAGGACTAAAGACAGTTTCCTCACTCAGCACCCAGAGACAGTGAAGCCTCAAAGTCAAGAGTGGGCAGGAATGCCCTGAATAGGCAGTTACGTAAAACTCACAGCACCCTGTGAGGACAGAGAAGGAGCTACTCACGACCTGACAATGCTCGCTGAAATTAAATAGTATCAGACGGCCCAAAGTGTACAGTATAAACATCTAGCGTGCACAGAACATGAGGCAGGCATACATTTTCACAAATCCACAAAATTAAGAGAATAACAAACAATCTTTTTATTTGGATAAGGGCATGAAGACGATGGGCCTCAAAGCACAGACATGTAAAATGCCCCTAACCTGACCACACTGGAGCAAGATCTGCATATCTAAAGACACACAAAGCAACTACAAACGACATTTTGCATCTCTTTTATGGTTGTTTTGTGCCAGCTTGTACTTATTTTGTATGTCTTTACAGTTATATTTTGTCTCTTTGTAATTGTTGTGACTATCTCTAGTAATTTTACATCTCTTTATAGTTCTTTTGTGTCTATTTTTAGGTTGTTTTGTGTTTCTTTATGGTTATTTCCCAAACTTTCCAACATGTAATGTTAACAGTCACTTCATAAAGAGCCTCTGGTCCAGGGGCCCGCTGACCCCTTGGGCCACTGTGCCTGGTAGGCCTGCTCAGTAATCCATCCATAAACAAGGGAGTTTATGGGATATAAAGTGAGCTTATTGATAAAAACAAAATTAGCGGGGAGTAATCAGCTTTTGATGTCAACAAAGTAATTGCAGAAATGATCTAGAGCATGTTTACCAAAACAGTCAAAAGAATCTCTGATCACTGGCACATTGCATTCACCAAGCACACTTTGCACTTTGTTTATCACAGCTCACTCTCATGTGTGCTCCAAAAAAAAGCAAATAGAAAAAAGGGAAGAAAAACATAGCAATACCAAAATCTCCCTCTCCCTCTTTGCTCCCACCAGAAGCCACCCAGCGAGTACCAGCGCTAACCCCGCTGACCTGACCCAGATATTAACCCAAGCCTCCAGATGTGAACGCGCCCTGGGATTACTCCACCACTGCATCAAGCTCCACATGCTTTCCTAATGAGGCATCCTAAAATGACCCTGGAGACAGAGCGGACTGTCTGCCTCTATTCCCATAACTCTATCAGTCTCTGTGCAGGAATCAGCTTCATACCTGCTAATGTAAGTGGGAATAAAAACATCATCGACATCGACATTGGCATGGCCACAGAGGGATACCGGTCTGTAAAAGTGCATCAGTTTGCCAAAAGAAACCGATCTCATGTCAAAGACAAAAGACATGTTCAAATTAAACATTGTCCAAATTAAATTTGCATTTAATTGTAGGACACTTCATCCAAAGCTCAGGGGCCATTTCAGCATTACACCTCTGCTTGAGTGTCACCTGCAACAAAGTGAAGTTATTAAGACATGAGGAGTGACATCTACTCCTCTTTCAGACCACACCGAGGAGATTCTCTAATGAATGCATAAATGTCGAAGCCTAACAAACTTGCCCTGCACTGGCTGTTGGAGAAAAGGAGGGGGGCAGTTCAGTTTCCGTCATCCTGTCTACATTTGCACCAGTCTCGACCTGAGCCTTTTGCAGAAGCGCCCTGATATGAAAGAATTTAACTCCTTCTCTGCATCAATGTAGCTATTGTAGCCATCGCATTCTTTCAGCTGCTTCAATTTCCAACTTGTGCCGTGTCGGCAAGTTACAAACTTCACCGCAAAGGACACAAAGCACTAAATGCGCGTGTGACAGCCAGTGGTCCAAGCACATAATGAGGCAGAAGTGCGGTAAGTTTGGTTGGCCTGCTAAGTAGCTCAAATTTGCAAGAGATCAAACAGGGACAAAAAAAATAAACAAAAATGCAGCGCTCCTCTGTAGCCTACCATTTTGATCCAGCGTTTCGAGGCTCGAAGGAGTCCCAGAATAACTCCTTTCGCACCAGTTTTCCCTTCGCCATGAAACTGACCGTTGAATTGTCACATTTCTTCAGTCTTTGCCTTATCCTCAATCTTTTTACCCCCGTGCTGCTGTAGCATTCAGACAGACAAAAATGCAGAGGCTGCTTTTGCAGAAGGAATTGGTGATTGGAGCACGGGGATCATATGGGCTTTTTTGTCAGACGTTTTTAAAGGGACACGGTACTGTTTAACTTGGAGTTGCGAGACAGGCGCATTTCTTTGTATTGGATTTTTTCTTTTTTGTTTTTGGCGTGAGCAGGAGGAGGACTGGGAAGGACAAACAGCCATATGGCGCAAACCTGGGTGCGCTTCCTCTCACTGTGCGCGCCTGCAACCGCGTGACGTCACGCAGGCAGCCAGATGCGGAGGTCAGGGAGTTCATTAATTTTCCCATGTTGAAGAAGTCATTGTAGCTTAATTTGCACAATATTATCATTATTATTTATCTTCCTGGAAAGAAGTGCCATATATCAGCCCTATTGACCCACCCAGTGTCTATTCTGTATATATTAGTTTGTAATTATTAACCTATATGTTTTTTTTGTTTGTTTTTATTTCGAATTTGATTAACAACATGTTTTAGGAATATGCACCATAAGAACACAATATAAACTGGAATAATAAAGATATTACAATTTTAGGTAATAATGAAGGCGTCACTTTAAGGTCCCTATAATTTCAGTTCATATTGTGTTTTAGTGCTAGTTGGTTCTATTTAGGAACCAATGCTTTGGGCTTTCCTGTTACTTTACATGTTAAATTGCATTCTCATGCCTGCCTAAAATCACACACACATCCTACAAAAGTCCCACAAACACTAAATATTACAATAAATTAAAAAAACACACATTTCCTCTTTGTCAGCATCAATTCATTGTATCCACGTGTGCAGCACAATCATGATGTACTGCTTATTGGCTCTCTACTCCTCCTGCATGGTGGTGGCGTATTGTAAATCCAGATTTGATTTGTACCAGAGGGCCATCCATAAAAGAACAGGCCCGAACCGTATTAACCGCCTGCACTTGCAGATAAAAATTGGACAGGCACTGTGGCAATTCAGTAGGATGTGTATCTCATGAGTGATTTCTTTGGTTTCTTGCATGCAGCTCACAGAAGTGACAGGAGCTCGCACACCAGCACAGCTTCAAGTGTTAGCAAATATCAGCAAGAAGGGAACCAAATTCATTTCAATTAGTTTTGTGTGATTAAAAAAAAAAATGAATGGGGTCATCTCCACACTTATTTCTTATTCCAATGAGGTGACCTGATCGGGGAGTGAAATGATACTTGTGCATGAATCCGATTCTTATAATTTCATGACATCTTATAGAAAAAGTGGGGTAAAAATATTTGATCAGCGCATTTAAAGAGTCTGACATAAATATAATACATACCCTTACACACCATAGAATGTATTTACACGTTGCAGTTCTGAAGTGAAAGGTAGATGGCGCCATAATAGAGGTACAAATTCTCCGAGTCCATTTGAGGACATGAGCTGATCTCTGCCTGATGATCTGCTACACATGGTGAGGAACAACCCAAAAAAGACAGGCTTAAGATGTGGTGGTATTTATTGTGTAGACATTCATAACTGTTTGAATACAATCAAAATCAGATTCTATACTTTGACTAGTTTTAACATTCACGATACAGTAATACACCGCATGGAACAAAGACAAATTACAGCTTGAAACTAAATTAAGGCATAACCTCAACCCTTTAACTCCTCACACACATCAGAACTGAGAGAATTAGACACCAAGAGTGTGTATAATTGTACATTTCATTGTATAAAAAACAGAAGTAGAAAAGAATATACAATAATATAAAATATATACAGCTTATTTCTTATTATTTATCGCACATATTTAGTTTTACCTTTAAGCTGATAGAGTGGCCATGTTGTCAGATTCTCTTAGCTGTGTGTGTGTCAGCTTGTAAAGTGGTTTGTTTATTTATTTACATAACATTCATTTCCTCAAAAACGATCTTGTCCGCTTACGTAGGGGAATAAAAGTACAGTATTAAACTAGTGACAAGGTGGAATACAACTTCTTCCCCTTCAGTGGCTGATCTGTGATGATAACAGTTAGTTGTGTTGCGCAGTGTCCAGACTTTGTGGTTTTGTTCTGCTCTCTGCAGGCTTGAGAGCTCAACTGTAGCGGCTGCTGCGACTGTGACTCCTGCGTCTGGAAGAGCTGCGACTCGAGGAGCGGGACGACCTGCAGAAGACAAAGATTACAATTAAATATTTGACTTTTCAGGCATGATTTAATACATACACTTTGTGTATAACACTGAATGGTTAGTATGTCCTGGGTGTTCAACCCCAATCTAACGTTCGGCCACAGGAAGGAAAAGACAGAAGGTTCAAAGGCCTGCCACCCTTGTTGAGGTCTGTCAGGGTTTACCGGGGGAGCAGAGCGTCTTACCGGGATCGGCGGTCTGAGCTCCTGTAGCTGTCACTTCGCCTGTAACCTCGTCTCCTGCTCACGCTCCGACTGGAATAGCTGTCATAAGAGTCTGACCTGCATTAACATACAGCCGGATGACCACAGAGACATTATTTTAGGAATACTTTTGACTCACACAGACCTGCTTAGTAGAGGTTTCTTATACAAGGAAAAGCAAAGTCCATACTAGATGGTAAAGAAAGATTAGTGATTTTATGACAAATACTCTGCAGAGTCTTTCTTCTAGTCTGTCTGCGTGCATGGTGAGAAAGAATGATTGGTTATTCCTGCATCATGCAATTGCCAATATTATAATTAATGATTAAAGACAGGATGGATCTCTTCTAGGGCTGCAACTAACAATTAGCTTACTTCTATGACAAAACTAAGGAAAAACATCAGAGAAGAAAAAGAAGAGCACCAAATCTTTCAAAATAGTATTTTTTCTGTCAATGGAATAACTGAATATTCAATCTGTCTAATGTCTCCGCACCAGAATCAGCCCTTGCTCCATACTTCACATTACCGCTTATGAAAACTGACAGGCGTATAAATATCCTTTCAAACTCTCAATTAACACTGCTGCAACCCACCTTTGATTGCTAATTTAATTGTGATTAAAAATCAAATTAGATCAGGGTGTTTTAATCTGAAGGTAGTGTTTGCATAATTGTGTTTGTATGTGAGCTTAAGGCTAACTCAGTGACCCCTCACATAACAATTAAACATTCTGCATTAACAGACCTGGATCTCCGACGCCGATTATATGAGCGACTTCTGGAATGACTTCTACTGTATGTCCGACTGATGGGAGGAAAAACACAGTGAGACACACAGGTTCGAAAGATACAAGACCAATCATACATTTGTGATGATAAAATATACAATGGAAAGTCTTTGGGAGGTTGTGTATACAGTTAAGGTTTCTGACTCTTCTTAAGAGTCTACATGGCCACAATACATTATTAAATATGTGTTTCAGGTTGTACCTGTGACTCCTGTAACTTCTATATGTGCTGCTACGAGAGCGTGACCGTCCTCTTCCGTGTCTCCTTCGACTCCTGCTACGGCTCCTGAAAGAATTTTAATTATTATAAATCACATCTCACCAAAGCTAGAACAAATGCTTCACATCCCACAAGTTTATTACTTTGCAACAATCTTCATCTATGTAAAAAGAAGCCCCTCCAACATTTGGAGATTTACCGATAGCGCCCTAAAGCTCCTCATTTATTAAGTGTGTTTTTTTATCTCACCTAGAAGAGTAGCTGGAGCTGCGGGATCTACTCCTGGACCTGCTGTAAGAGTGGGACCAGCCTCGGGAGTGGGACCGGTGACTGGAAACAGAGTGTGACTTCCTGGACGCGGACCTGGACTTCTTCGGGGACCGCGTGCGCGACGTCCCCCTCATCTTTCCCACAGAGGGGGAGCTCTCCTCGCTGGAGCTCTCCTGGTTTCTCGGCCTCTGGTTGAGCCGGGCGGTCTTACGAACCTCATCGAACAGAGATCCTGGGCGTACCCGGCTTTTGCTTTTTATCTCCATTCTCACTCCGCGGGCGTTGGGGGTCTGGCTCTCTTGAAGTTGGATACTTTTTGTGGTGACAGGCGGCACGCTCGCGCTCTGTAAAGCTGACATTCCTTTTAAAGGCCTCCATTTGAAACTACTCACAGTGCCAGTGGTTGCTTCATCTTGCAGTCCAGCAGCTGTCATTGTGGAGGTAACAGAAGGCTGTTCTTTGCTATGAGGTAAAGCGCTGTCTTTACTTATATCTGAAGACTTAGAGGTAGATTTTATGGTTAATTCAGGGGCGTCACAATGAGAATCCTGTGTAACTGGAGGTTCTACAATTTCAATGTCATGCTCAGGGGTGCAAATGTCCATGTCGTCTAATGACTCTTGCTCGTTGATACTGGGTAAATTGGCACCGTTCCGGTTGGATGACTGAAGATGGGGTTCAGCGTGTTTTGGGTTTTTGCTGACACATTCCTTTGCTCTCTGTTGCCCCTTATCATCTTCTCTAGGAGGATTCTTGGTTAAAGAGGTTAAACATTGGTGCTTTTCATTCGTACTGTCCACACCAGGTCTTTCTTTGACAACTCTCCCAGGACTGTGTCTCTCTCGTTTTGATTCGTCGTCCTCTTCCTCCTCTCCGAACTCTAAAGGTGGCTGCCAGTGAAAAGTCTCTTTGAGCTTCTGATGTTTCCTCTTAGATCTCTTTCTTTTGTCCTTACTGTGGTGGGAAGCGCTTTTGTTCTCACTTCTTCGCTTGTGTTTGTGCTTCCGTTTGGCCTTTTTCTTGCTCTTGTGCTTCTCCGGCTCTGCTGCCTTCTCAGGACTTTCCTCTGACTGACCACCAGCTGCAGCAGCGGCAACCGCTGCCTCTGACGTCTTCCCGAAAGTCTCATGCTCTGATTCTGAACTTGCCTCCCCTTCCTCTTTTTCAGATATGGCCAATTTCCTGGCTGTTATATTTTCAGAATCGCTTTCTGAATTCCATCCAGTAACTGCAGACAACTTCTTGTCAAGAATTTCACTGGACGGAGCTGCTTGTTTCTGCTTCTTTGACAGGGTAGCGCTGTTGCTTTGGCTCACTTTATCACTGTCACTATCCCATTCAGACCTGCTATGAAAGCTTTCCACTGGCATTGAGCTGTAATGCTTCGTCTCTTGATCTTGTGAGCTGCCTTTCTCTTTTATTTTCTCCAAAAAGTCAGGACTATGCTCACAGCCTGCCCTGTTCTCCGATCCTGACGGAACATCTTGACTACTGGCGAGAGCAATGTACTTATCTAAATCTTTTATCCTCTTTAAAGAGCTGTAATACTCTTTCCATTCCTTGTCCAGTGAATTCTTCTTGTTGCTTGTTTTGTGGGAGTTTTCAGAGCCTGACCTGCTGTAGGACGATGACCTGCTGTTGTACTGATACGGGGATCTGGACCCAGACCTACTGTAACTTCTGCTCCTTGAGCAGCTGTATGAACGGCTGTAAGACATGCTTCTGGAGGACCTGCTTTGTGAGCGCCCTGCAGGTTTGTGTCCTTTGTCGCTTTCAGAGTTGCCTGGCGGACACTTTGGTTTAACTGAAGTCTGAGCTTTTTCTGTAACACTATCAGCTGCTTGTCCTGTGAAGGAAATGTTACTGGGAGCCACTTTGGCTTTTATTTCCTGAATGTGGATGTAGGAGGGCTTCCATGGCTTCTGACCAGGTTTCCAGCGTGAAGGAGGAGGACTGTCGCTCAGCGGGATCACGGAGACGCTTTCAGGAGGCAGGACGGTAGGGAGTCTGGGGACAGGCGTGACTTTGCTCTCTGGGAGCTTCTCGGGCACGTGGATCATGGCGTCCGCTTTGGGCTTGCTAGCCTTTCTCTTTCTTGGGGATCTGGATGAACTCCTCTTTCTGGATGGAGACCTAGATCTGTACCTGGATCTTGATCTCGACCTGGATCTAGACCGGGATCGAGAATATGACTGGGATCTGGATCTAGACAAAGACCGACTTCTAGACCTAGAAAGGCTTCTGGATCTTGAATAAGACCTGGACCTCCCTCTAGATCTGGACTGACTGGATGTGTAGGACCTAGAGTAGGACCGCGAGTCTCTAAAGGACAGCGAGGACCGCCGTCTCCTCCGAGGAGACGAATGATGCTGATTTGAAGAGGAGCAGGATGGAGAACGGGATCTTTTGGACTTTCTTTCTAAAGACAAAGACCTTTCTCCCTCTGACAGGCGAGGCTCTTGAGCTTTGTTCTTTGAGCTCTTCTTCTTGCCACGCTTACGTTTTTTGGCCTTCTTCTTGTGTTTGGCTTTCTTCTTCTCTTTCTTCTGTTGGCGGCGCACACTGGACCCCTCAGAGCTGCGGTCTGAGGAGTGTTCTGCAGACCGGGACCACGTAGAGTTGCTTCTGTCGTCCCATCTGCTTGAGGAACGGTCATTCAATCTGTTAAGTCAAAAGATGTATGAAGGAAGAAAAAAAAAAAACAAACTAATATTCTAAGTTAGAAAGTAAAATATGAAGTCATACTTGTCTCCTTTGGTCCATCTCTCGACGCTCGGCGGCTGATAAACTTTGGTTCTCTTCATCTCTTCTTTCCAGTGTGGTGGAGTTTCACTGCTACCACGCTCTTCCACAGATGCAGAGCGCGATTTCGATCTTGTGGGGGTGTGATATCTCTGCAAAAAAAGTACAAACATACTGATATTTCAAATTACATTAATTAATAATACGTTAAAACTCTTTATAGAGCGTGTTGCGGCTGTGCTTCAAGATTATTTGCCTCAAGGGACCTGTATGCAGGCATGGAGAAAACATAATAAAAAATAGTTTGGGGTCAATCAAACAGATGGAGTTCGATTCTTTACAGCAACTTCCAATCCTTCCGATCCTTTTTGGCTTGTGACAAGAGACGATTTAAGGGAAGGAGACTCGCCACTTAAATAATCCTGAATAGAATTCTATGGGGGAAAGCCTGCAATGCCAAAGATGGAGGTTGTATGCACATGTCCCGCCCCTCCCACATCTAGTAATCTACAAAAGGCATGTCTGAAAAAACAAGCATAATCTTGGGCTCAGAGTTCAACAAAGTGTAATTTGGATTAACAGAATAGAAATGATATTGTCCGCTTGCCAATATTGGCCCTTGGACTTTGTCAAAGTGGATCAGGTAAAACTACGTGCAGACTACTACAGGAACAAGTAATAAATGAACACCAAATCTGAAGAAACAAATCTCTGGTTGAGGTGAGTATACCATTGTTCCTCTGCCTTTGATCTTCCGTCCGGACTTGGAGACTGCTGGTTTCTGGTCAACTGAAAGGGACGTTTCTTCTTTCTCAACTCTGAAAAGATCAAATCTCAAAGTAAACACCTACAGTAATTAGCTAAGTGTACAATGTTTAAGCTAATATGTATTCCCCCCAAAAAACTACCCCAACTTAACACTGACATCTCTGTTTTATCTTCCTGAGATGGCATGTCCCGTCGCAGCAGGAAGCGGTTCTCTGGCACCGGCGGGATTTCCTCTGGTCGGACGACAGGCTTCTCTCTCTTCCCGCTCTGCTCCTTCTCTCCCTCCACTTCGTTCTCTCCCTCCAGCACATCTCTTTCCACAGGACAGTGAGAGCTTCAACAACATGACAAGATGCAAAACAATATTTTGTTATGCAAAGAACCAGCTTCTTTTTAGGCCGACTCTGAATCATGTCAGTGCTTCTATTTAGACCTAGATATACCGATCAGACTTGATCAAAACTGTGGTCATGTACATCAGAGATACATGTGAGTAAATGTATAAGCATGTAAAAATGTGATCATGAACAAAAAAATAATAAAAAGTACCTTGGGTCTGTAAGAGGGACATCATCGTTCTTCTCTTTCTGTGATTCCCTCCTTTTCTTTTTTGACCGTTTACTCTTTGCGTGTCGCTTGTGCTTGTGATGTTTGTGCTTTTCATCTGATTCACTTTCAGATTCCGCTGAAGAGGAGAACTGCGAGGAGTCGTGGGAATTGAGGGACAAGTCGGCAGACGAGTTGGCTCTTTTCCTCTTGCCTTCAACTACTTAAGTAAGAAACATAACAGCATGAGTCATTTCAACAAAGAACACAACAATATGTAACAGTAAAAAGTTCAAATGCCAGGAGTCATTTTCAGGGTGCCACTAGGACAACAAAGGCTTTGTTTCTTCTCAGTACGTTGGGAGCCTGGCAGAGTCAGGTGGGCAGCTGCCAAATGAACTCCACCTCGCTGATCCTCATTAAAAAGAAGATCAGGTTACACGCCCCATTCGAATGCCAGTGGGGGAAAACGCTGGCGTCTAAATGCCGACCTCTTACAGAACGAGCACAAAATGTGACCCAGTTCATATCACAAGCAACAAACGTTATTCCTCACAGGAGAAAAAAACAAACGGCATAAGGTTATGTGTAGATCAATGAAATGATTTGCATTTACATGTTTTATCTTTCCTTATATTTAACTATGTTCATTGTTATGCGCCAACATACCAAAGCAAACTCCTTGTATGTGCAAATCTACTTGGCAATAAACCTGATTCTGAAAGATGCATAACATCTATTTAAGCTTTTTGTTAAGAACTAAGGGTGGGTTCACACCCATCTCGTTTAGTTCGGACCTGAACTCTGGTGGGGACCAAACAACCACTCTCTGGACCACCTCGAATGGGTGGTCTCGGATGTTTGCAATTGTCGACCACGCACTTCACTGGTCCACTTTATATGGCAAAAGCAAGTCTTGGTATGATCTGTGATAAAATCGTCTGATGCAGAGTTCTTCCTCGAAATGCCTGCGTTAAAAATGATTTAATACCCGCTGTGTTACATATGCGCAGCCCTTTAAAGTCTGCTGATATGCGCTCCAGACCAACGCCAACATGAACCTGCATTTCTCCATGATGTATGATATCCAGGTAGAAATGTGGAGCAATTTGTTGTCTTTTTATCCACCGACAGTATGACTAATAATCAAACGATATTTCCACTCATATACACCAGACATTCAACAACTCTTTCTGCACTGGCTGGGTGGCTACATGTCACATCTACAAAGACTTGAACTGGAGGTTTTCATACAGCAGTAGGTCAAAATTCAAAGGATAAGTCTGACGATATTCTATATTTTTTCAACAAATCCCATGAAAAGACCAACAACAACGCACTGATCCTACTGCTTCTGTATGCAAAGCCTCATGTAGCTTACTCCTCTGTGGTATAAAGCTCCATTGTTGTCTAAAAATGATTAAAAACACAAAAAATGAGAAACTAACATGTAGTCTCCAACAAATGCACTGTACATTGCATGTGCTCCTATTTAGTAGCGTTTGCAAAAAAACATAACTGTCATTGTTACTAGAAATTACTGAACCTTTTGGAAAAACATGTTTATGTCTTCAGTTTGAGTAATGAGCTTGGGGTCGAGTGCCACAGACAGGGTAGGGAAGTCTGCTTTTGGCCTTTTCATCATTTGTTGACAATAAAGGAAAGCGAACCCTAACCTTACTATTGAACTTACCATCATTAGCGGACTTGGTGATAAGTTGCCCGCAGTCTATCACTCTCACATCAGCGTAGGGCCTGCTGGCTGAATCAGTCTTCAGCCCCTCGATCTTCTTTATCACCTCAAAGCCGGAGATGACTAGACCGAAGACGACATGGACTCTGCATAGAAGCAGGAAAGATTGATGCCTGTTACAACTATATGATATGATATGATTTCAGTATCCTCAAAGGCCCTGAAAACGTATTTTTCCTCAATCGCCTTCTCAGCACACTGTTTTCTGCAAACAGTTTTTTTGACATGAGAAATTTCAGAATGTTTTTCCTCTGTGTTCTTTTCACTGGTTTAAAGTGGACAGGCTCAGTCCTGATGAAGCAGATTAGCTGAGTTTTTGACTGTTTAACTCTTTTTTTAAACTTTTATTGTTTCTTATATAATCATGAATACTGAATATTATAAAGAAAGACACGTTTTCAGGGGCTTTAAGAATTCTGAGTTTAGTAAAATGCTGAAAATCAAGACAGAGATGAAAGTTCAGCGTTAACTGTAAACACCATTTGAATGCCTTTTGTACGTGCCAAAGTGAAATTTGATTTTACCCATCAAGATGAGGCGCCGTCTTGGTTGTGCTGTTTGTCGAAAAGCAAGCAAAGAAGCCGGGGAAGGTCGGGGAATGGCAGTAGCGGGGTCATGAGAAAAGGAGAAAGAGGAGGAAAAGAATGAGAATAAACAAATAACTTCAACAAAGTGCGGGCGCTAGAGTACCGCGGGAAAAATCTGACTTAAAAATAGATATTTAATTGCAAATCAATTTGGAAAACACTTGTAATTTTGGCTGCTGCATTAAAAACAGCCACAAAAAGGTGATGAAAACAGCAGTGTGTGGGCATTTATATAACTGTATTAGGATCATACAAAGAAAGACTGTACACATTTCCTCCTGTATGTTTCAGAAGTTTTAATTCATGTAGAGCATTTCTATCTTATGGTGACACCTGTTTTAGTGATAAAAAGTCTACAAAGCTCAAATACCTTCAAGCCATTTGTGAATATTGTTCAAACATATCCAAAATAAAGCACTGTACTCAAATGCAAACTACTGAATGATAAATACAGTCAGGAGAGAGAGAGAGAGAAACACAGCCTTGGAGACACATTACCTTGGAGGAGCAGGATGCTAGAGTTTCTGTAAATTTTACACAAAAACGGCAAGAGAAAAAATGTAACACATTTGTAGGTAAAAAAGAATGAATCCATGTTTCTCTGCACTTTGAAATCTAATTGCACACAGAGAGGGGATGTGTTGACGTTCACACTCAATGACAATTTCTACTCTAACAGAAAAAAGGGACAGAAAGCAAAACACATTAAAAAAAAAAAGAAAAAAGCAAACAAATTACGCTAGTGACCCGTCAGTTAAATGGCACAGGTATTAAAAGGTGCAGAGGGATTTGATTTACTTCATGTTACTCACATGAAAAACTGTGAACCGTTGGTGTCCTTCCCACGATTGGCCATCGACAACAGGAAGGCTCTGTCGTGTTTGAGAGTGAAGTTCTCGTCTGTTGAGAGCAGAGAAAGAGTGATCGCAGTGTCAGAGTGTTTTCTCTGATGCATAATCGCGGAAATATTCAGGGAAGAAGAAGAGGACAACAGGTTTAACTGAACTATTTAAATCCATCAAACCCAATCATTGCCTCACCAACCAGTCCTTCCATTCAGTGCGTTCTAAAAAGGTTTTTGTTGTTTTGTTTGTTACTTTAAGTCCTTTTCTTGAGTACCAACCTGATTTTGTATGATAGTATTAACTACAAATAACACACATTTAATTTTCATTTTGACCAGGTTGGTTTCCATTCATTTGAACATACTAGGGAAGCAAATTTGCTTAGACTTGAAACTTGCTTGAGACAGAATATCCATCCAGTGCCTTTCTTCTTATCAAGGTTACGTTATCATTTAGAAGATTCTCCACGAAGGTGAATTCAAAGAGGGTCAAACAGATTTCAGAGATAACTAATGTTCATGAGCTGTCAAATATGAAAAGGCAGAAGAGAAGCCAATCGAGAAGATAACGCATAAACGGTTGTTAGAAAACAAAAAGTGTCTGACAATGATGCAAACACACACAAAAAAAGGTTCTATTAATGAATCACATATCTAAGGCAAGTTTTAAATCTCCTGAAGATTATTTTCATAGCGTATTTAACAAACTTAAACTTAGTGAATGCTTTTGAACATTGGTCCACAGTGCGTAAAAGCAATTTAATCGACTAAAATATCCACTGGAATAACCCTTTAAATATTAGACAGAAGCATACTACAGTATATCGGAATAGTTGATTGACTACATACAGACTAAAAGTTACACTGAACCAATTTGTGTACATACTGTATCCATGTTGGATAAGGATAAAGGATAAATACCTTATTTCCACTGTGGTACTCTTCCTATTGCGGCTATAAATACCACACATGTAACATAAAAAGTAATGTGGGGTGTAACATGGGGGCTGTCTGAAGACAAAATCCTGTCACATCCCTTCAGTACAGATTTGTACCTGCACCATTGCAAACATTTGCACAGTTTTCACTGAGAGAGGGCAGTGGTGGGGACAATGTTGACATGGTGTTACTGAGCTGTGTACATCTCTTACCTTCTCATTTTGCAAAAGACCACTCTATAAATAAAAGAATATGTTGAAAATTTTAGGCAGGAAGATTGTAGCGTTCAATAAAGAGAATGCCTACTCTCCATGCTGACTTGACAAACGTCCACTACTGTTATGAAATATAAGAGACAGCACTATACAACGGAAAAGTGAAGGTCAACGGAGTCATTTATTGGAAAAGTTCTCCAGAAATCGATTATTAACATAATAATAATAATAGGCACACATGCAACATTATGCTCATGCAAATGTAGCTAAGTTATATTCAGATAAACATTTTATGCTTATTAGATAATTAGATTTTTCCATTACCTTCAAAGTAGCCACCATATATGGACTCTCCACCTCTTCCATTTCCTGCAGAGATTAACAGTAAGCAGCCTTTAAAATGGTTGTTTTATTAGTTGTTTGCAGAACTCATTGATATTTTTCCAGCTCTCCGTCTGTGTATACGCATTATTTTTTTGTCTGCTCTGTTTACTTATGTTGTTATGTTTGTAAAACACTTTGGTCGGCTCATGTTGTTTTAAATGTGATACAGAAATACATTTGACTTGACTAAAGTAATCAGTCCAAAACGTCTTTATATTAAAATGAAACCAAACATGTGTAAACATTGTACCACATTACAGAAAAAAAGTGCTCATTAGTTAATACATGTTTATAGAACAAATGTTTGAAGTGGCGGCCACATTCAGGAAACAGTATGGTCTCCTGGATGCCTGCCATAAACACCTACAAGAAAGCCACAGTATATTGGCACTTTAATGAGATTAATTGTGTCTGCCAATTTTTTTTTGTCATTGTTAGCTTTGAAACCACGCAAAGCATCGCCATTGTATAAATACATCTTCTACCTAAGAGAGCATCTGATTCTTCATAAAACAAACCAAATTAGATGCAGCATCTTTTTCAAAGCAGAGTTTTTTCGCTCTGTTTGGGTTTTATGTGAAAACGGATCCAGCAGTTTGAAAAAGGTGGAATAGCATGAACACTTGCTGACTAACTTCATTCAGTCAGTTTGATTAAACACACACTCTCAAAGCCAACGAGGTTATTTATACGTCAGACATTACTACCTTCGGTGAAGTCGCCTCCCTGGATCATAAAGTTCTTTACAACCCTGTGAAACGTGGAGCCTTTGTAGCACAGCTTTTTTCCTGTGACTTTGCCAGTTCCCTTTTCACCTGCAATTGAGATGTATGTTAACTGAGCTCTCATCAAACACAAAACATTCAACAGACCTGCTACTGTATGAAGAGCCTTTGTGTATACTAGATGCCTTGAGGTGTTCAGAAATGTTACTCTTGAACGCTGCCACATGAGGTTTCTTTTAAACAAGGGAATGAAACCCCAGTATGAGAAGGGGAAGTTCAATAAACTTAGATGCCTTTGTTCAGACATCCTGTTGGTAATACTCCTGTGCGGGACTCCAGAATTCATTAAGAAATCTTCCACTGGTGTGATACTGGCATGGGACAGAATATTGGCCCAAAGCTATTGCCCCCTGGATTTCCCTTTCCCTAGGGTGAAATGAGATGTGAAGGCCGAGATTTCATTAGATGTGTTGATGTGCTTAAGGGTGCTTTTCGGAGGACAGAGGGCTGGCTGTTCAAATGTGCAGCTTAGGTTGCTAATCTTTTAGTGTTCTGCTTCACTGGCTTCAGCATTGTTCCAAGGCCTTGGTTTCTAATGGTGTGAGCTGATCCCCTCATAAAAGGACACATAAGATAATTTCAGTGTCTTGAGTATACTTTAAGTGTGTGTGTGTGTGTGTGTGTGTGTGTGTGTGTGTGTGTGTGTGTGTGTGTGTGTCCAGGAAAAGAAACAGACTAACCAGCCATCTCCCATATCTGCCCTTGCCAGCATCACATTCTTGTCAGTCAGGTGGAGCGAAAAATGAGAGGGAGGATCGATCTGCAGTCTGTTTGCAGATTTGTGGCTATATCAGGACAGACCACCGCTACTACAGTAAAACTGTGTTCTACTCAGTGGGATGAAATATCTTGGGATATAGACCAGGATCCATCCAGTGACTCCATCTGTCACTGGACAATTTATTCTACAGCCATAGCTCCTTTCTTCAAGATTTCAAACGACCAAAGAGGGGTGGGGAGCACGACACAGTGGCTCTTATTTTCAGTTCATTCAGAGGGGGGTATTTCACTTTGATTAGGCCAAAAACGAAAGTGATTTTCACACATCCTTCATGATGGGACAATGTCAGACCTAAATGCAATTCTTAAATATAATGTTTAAATATGCTGTATCAAGTTAAAGCTGCTCTACAGTGCAGCTGCCATGTTAGAAATAAACGGTAGGCAATGTGAGTGTATAGAGTAGATTAACAGTTTTCCACCAGCATTCCTCTTTTACCTAATTTGTAAAGAAGAAAAGTCAAATCACGCAAATCAAACGTCCCCTTTTATGGGAATGTGCACAGAGATTGATGAAGAAAACCTGGGTTAACAAAGAAAGTTAAAAAGCACTGTCGTGATACCCATTATCTCTCATTGGGGTTTTAGGTTTTGTTGAGCCAGCTAACGCAAAGAAAGCCTGTTGAACATACTTTGTAGTACACCCCTCAGTTTCATGTTATGCTGTCAAACAGGTTTCTTTTGTTTTGCTAATTTGGGTTATACAATGCGGTGAATGTTGCAAAAGAATGACATTACAGTAAAACATGTGCTTGACTGAACATTACTCACCAGTGCACAAAGACAGAAAGTTTTTGCATGTCTTGGGACAAATATCCAAAAAAAGTTGAAAGACTATGCGCCCAACTATAAAACACAAAATAGAAAAATATTAGCTCACTTCATCTTGTAGTTATTACAAATTTTAAATGTTTAAAGAGTATATGAAGCATCATCAACATAAACTTGGTGTTAGAAAATACGATACACAATAGGGGAAAGAATAATAGCCTTGCAATTAAGAGTTACAAGTAGCCCAAATGTTACTGCACTGCACTTCTGTACATTTTTAATTGGCCTCCAACAATTACAAAATTCCTGTGGTGAAGCTCACACATTAGAGAATCCCTTTCACAGCTACCAGCATTGTTTTGTCCCTCCCTGTACAAATATGAGTCAATTACATGTATTTATCAACAGGCTGCTAAACTTGTCTGTGCCGCCTTTACATTCACATTAATTATTGCAGACAGCTCATGCTCATAATGCAAATAGCTTTTTTAGAGCTGGACTTCAATTCAACCATTCAGTAGAGACACAAAAACCAGTCTGCCAAGCCAATATACCAGTGGGTGTTGTACTTTCATTTTGTACAGCCAAATAAATATCAGTCAAAAGCCCCAAGGCTACAAAACATACACACATCCATTTATTTATGATGTCACTTCAAAGTAATTGGCTATGAAAGTGAGCTGAGGCTGCTTACATGTCTCACTAATTCCCATAGCTGTTAACTGATTTTAAATTCTCTTACCTGGCTCACGGTTGAGCTCCACATCAAAGTAACACTGAGGGCGGTCTTTCACCCCCATTGTGATCAAAGTCCAGGTGACCTAAAATGTAGAAGATGTGCAAAAAAAGCTGAGCAGGAAAAGTAATAAGGCTGCCTTCTCTTAATTTCAGAAGCAGTAAGCATGCCATTCAGGTTCCTTTTTTATCTGTCAGTGTACACCTACAAAGTATAGCTCACTTAGAGCAGTGTGGTGGAAAACACTGTAGGGTGACAGCGAGGGAGGATAGAAACAGAAAGGGGAGGAGAGACAACGACGGGAGGGGAGTCTACAGGGAAATGGAGTGGCTATCCAAGAGTAAGTAACTCCTGCAACAGTGTAAGCAAACACCCTGCCTCAACTTGTTCAGTGTCAGTGTTCCTCTACTGTTGCACAAAAAGTCAATAAACTTGTGAATTACAACAAAATATTGGGCTCTCAGCAGCTCCTGTGCTCAAGTTGCATATAAGACTAACATGCATTTGTTTGCAGGGAAAGAAAGAGCAAGACTGCAAGAAAACAGAGTGTCCAATAATCTAAGTAATGTCTGGATTTATTAAAAGGTTAATCTTCTCACGATTTGCTTGATATAGGCTGCATATTGTTCAGAAAATCCTGATTATGTGTGTTGGAGGAGGGCAACATACAGGGGGGATGGAGAGCAAACTTTTAGGCTACTGGACATAATTTCAGGCCACTGATACGTGGAGAGAGATATTGCTTTGCTCAGTTAAAACATATGTCAATCAATGGTAATGTAATACGAAAGAGCAACCTGTGATTTCACAGCTAATGACAGAGCACAAATAAACAGTAACGTTACAGCTGGATTATTGAGCACAAATCCGACCAATACAAATGTTGTTATTACTACTAGTCTGTGCAGCCTATGAGACCCATCATTTCAGCTCCCACTGCTCAGCTCAAAGTCAGGAATGCATTGTATTCATAGCACTGATATCATATTATAAGCCTTGCCTCTGCTTGATGTCCTGGAAGGCCCTGTCAGATTGTAAAACGTCCCTGCTAAATATAGACAGCGATAATCTCTCAACTGTAAAGTATTCAACAGGATAAATGAGAGGTAATGTGAGCTACATGTCCTACAAGTCATGCAGACCACAGTAGATAAAAAGCCTTTATTTTATTAAGATGCAATCAAAATAAAAATGTAATGGACCACAAATAATGCTAATCCAAACAAGGAAATGCCGCTTACAGAGACGACATTAACTATCTGCCAACGCTCACGACTTGTAACAACGTTAGCTAATACAGCACACATTTTACACATGGTTTTGTCTGAAGGTCAAAACATGTGCAAAGCAACAACAGATCACTAAAAGTATTTATGAACTACAGAGCTAATAACAGCTAGCTAGCTAAACGTTAACACAAACGTTAGCGCTTGTAAACTGGTTGAGCTAACAGCTAACTTACCGTTAGACTTCTTTCAGTCGCATTTAACGTATCGATGAATATCACATTACATTATATTCAAAGTTGCAAATGACATAACTAACCTCTGTGTAGTAGCTAGCCAGGTAATAATTAGCTAGTCACTGACGGTCGACAAGCCGCTAACTCCACTTTCTAGTTATGAAGAGGTTGTTGCGACGCGAATAACTCCGACTGGTCCAGATCAGTTTTGTCCCTCCGAGGTCCCGTAGCAGATTTGTTGTGGTTTTTTTGTATCAGGAAGAAGGTTTCAAGTTAGCTCGTTGGCTAATTTTAATGCAAATCCTTGCGTATTTCTTTTAATAGGTTATTCAGGTTCACAGTATTAATCGCGGGTAATAGAAAGTATGAGATTGCACTCGTAAGGTGCATGTGAAGCTCGGGCTAGCTACCTGCTGTTGGTGTATATCATGTCGTTGATACGATGCTGTAGTCAGCTAACCTAACGTTACAAGTAACAAAGTGCAGCATGAAACCCATGATAGTGAGGTAAGGTGTTACTACACGTTTATAATTGACCGTAGACTGAATTATCGCTATTGTCCAAATGGTTCTTAACTGAAAAAAAATTAATGTCTAACGTTACGCAGTTAATAATAAACACTTAGATGGCAGTCTGTTCGTTATGTACACCTGTTAAAACTCATGCAGGCTTTTTAGTATTAACTTAGTATTTTAAGTATTTAAAGTTTGAGTGTAGTAATTCAAACTTTATAGAAATTTTGGAGGCTGTAGTTTGTGGTGGTGCTGCTGGTTTGTATTGTAAGGTGTTTCTAATATTTAGGCTACCCTCACTGATAAAAACGGGGTAAACAAAATGTAAGACACGCCTCTCACAATAACGCAATGCAACTGAACAAAGTCTCAACTCCTGGCGAAAACAACTTTGGTTTTAAAATATATCCTTCATGATTGTAAGGTGTATTTCAAGGCTGTTCAGTCATATTGTAATAGTTTTAGTGTACCTATAAAAAAAAGACTGGCAACTGAGTGTATTTTAGTTTAATATAGAGCTGAAATTATTTGATATCTAATTGATAAAGTAAATTATTCTGCAGCTATTTTGATAATAAATTAATCATTTGTTATTTTCAGAAGCCAAACGTACATCCCCAATTGCAAATACTTGTTGCTTCTCTTTGTCTGTTGCGATATTAAACATAAACTCCTTGGTTTATGCACTGTTGATCGAACAACGACATTTGAAGACGACAGTTTAGTCAGTTAGGTGCTTGTGTTCAACATTTTTGGCTATACATTTTATAGACAGATAAACTGATTATTAGAGAAAATGATTGCCAGATAATGAGAATAATGTAGTTGCGGCCCTAACATAGTAATACTGACAGTCTCACTTTTCTGTTGACCTCATGCAGGCAGTGTGTTCTTCATGGACCCAGTGGATCATGTCTCTGATCCTGTTTGCCTTTGTGGTTCGGGTCAGGGATGGACTCCCCCTGTCAGCCTCCACAGACTTTGAACACAACCGAGAGCTCCAGGAGAGGAAGCAGCAGCTCAGGACCATCAGCAAGGCACTGGCCCGTTTCCCTGACAGAGGGACTGTCAAGGGCCAGAAGCTCAACATATAGTAAGGATTCAGCAGGCTGTTTCTGTTGTGCACCCTGTAACTGCAAAAAAAACGACACAATACACAGACAGACAGGATGTTGTCTGTTTGGTCACAGGGGCCTTCATGTCAAGCTGCGTCAGGCTGTTTGTTTACTAAACACCTTTTCTCCTCTCACCTGTTTAGCTTCGTCTCCTCAGAGGGTGTATCCTACATGACCGTGTGCCACTGCAGCCTCCCTGTTGCTAAGGCCTTCTGCTTCCTGGAAGATCTACGCTGGGAGTTCACAGCATGCTTCAATAGCACTGTTGTTGCCTTGGCAGCCCGGCCATATCCATTTTTGGAATTTGGTGAGTGGGAAGCTTAATATTGTTGTCTAGATTTGCTGTTGATATTTTCAGATTGTGTTGAATATGATGTGTTAAATGTCAGGCAAAGCTCCAGGGCTGTGATACTTTAAACCAAAGATAAACACATTGATTTATCCTGATGTTACCCATCTTGCCAACTGACAGACAGCACCATTCAGAAGCTGAAGCAGCAGTACAACCAGAGCGGTGGTCCGGCCCTGGAGGTGACATTGGCAGAGGTCCAGGAGGATCTGAGGATCCATCCACCACAAGTAATTAACTTGGAGGAAGTGGAGCTCACCAACGGCACTGCAAATGGGCACATGGAGCAAGGTCCTGGATCTGGTAAGACCATATGACTTATACAGTACAGCATATACCATACTGTCATTTTTGTTTCTGTGATGCAGACATGAGGAAAAGTTCTCAAAGTTTACTGTGTTTTATTATTTTACACTATTTATGTGGTCACTTTCTTTTGTTTAACAGGTCAGAATGTACGACTGGAGCCAGTGACAGCACCAGGCATCCTCTCTCTGGTCCTAAATATCATGTGTGCATCTTTAAACATAATCCGTGGTGTTCACCTCATAGAGTTCACATTTCAGGTATGTGCCAGAATCACAAATACTTAAAATGAATCTAAAAAACGTAAAAGTCCAACATGTGGAATGTTATGTTCAATTTCAGCTTGTGTGTTTCATCAAAATATTAGGTATAGTCAAACAAATGTTTAGTTGGGGATTTTATTTGGAAATGGTCATGTGTAAGCTTACATTAGCTGGCTCAACTGTCTGCTGTGCATTAGCATTTTGCTGTGAAAGCAGGGGTTTGATAATGAAACTGCAAAACTGTCACTCTTGTGTGAATTAGAGAATTATAATCAGAAGTAAATGTGGTACTTTTTAAACTTACATTTCAATGACAAGGTTGTTTAATTGTTGTCCTTTCTCTATACGCAGGATGATTATGAAGGAATATGGAATGTTGTGGCGTTTCTTTTGGCGTTTGTCTGCTGTGTGTTTCAGGTAAATAAATGTGCTTCATGCAGCCTTCCACTGCAAACTGAAACTCGCCCGTGTCAAACTCTTCCATGCCAATAACCTTTCCGGTGTCCACAGTGCCACCTATACCTGTTCCACTCATCTCTGAAGAAACTCAAGTCCTTTGCTCTGTTGAGTGCAATCGTCCTATGCAACCTCTACCTGCTCGGTCTGAGGAACGCGTGGCAGCTGATCTTCCACATTTCAGTCGCCTCCCTCTCCACCCTCCTCATCCTCACGCGCAAACTCCAAGACAGAGCTGATGACTGTGGGGTCTGAGGAGAAGAGGACAGCTCATTGCGTTGCACCTCTCACAGCTCTTTGTTTCAGTGAAGGTGAGAACAACAGGGAAGCGGATGGCCTGATACACATTTGTTATGAAGATTTGTGTCGTCATGGAAAATTATAATTACAAGCAAATCTTTTCTTGTAAACAATATGTACTTGCACTTTGTGTACATTGTTTCCTAGACTGTAAAGAGTACACCGTGAAATGCAGTTTTTTCTAGATCCTTGAAACTATCTTGTTAGTCTAAATCATAACACTGCAAACAGATAGTGACAGAAGGGTTTGGGATGTGGTTAAAGGTGATAAATCTCAGAGTTGTTTTCAGTCAGAGTCGCTGACCAAAGTTTTTCATGTAGAAACAATCTTTTTTTTATCAGTGCACTAACTGTTGAAGTTGGGCACGCTTGCAATTCTGTCATTAAGATTCACTTCTGTTCAGCTTAGTATTATTTATGCTATCACAGGCAGTTTACAACCCAAGGTGACCGTTTGTGATTGTAACAGATGTTAGATTTAATTGTACTTTTAAACCAGGCACACATGACTGATTAGCAGACAGTTTGGTCGTCCATCCCGCACTGGTAGCAGTGTGATACTTCAATTATCTTGTGTAGTCTGACTTATGATCAGTGACAGTCAAGTAAAGCAGATAATGCCGCTGTTTGTTTTCCATTATTTGCTCAATAGGCTACAGTAAAAACCTAATGCAACGGTGTAAATTTAAAGCTTTTGGTTTATTCATGCCTTACTGTTTGTTTAATTGTGTTGACTTGTATACAGACACACCGGCAAGTGCTCAGCTAGTCTCTGCAAACATTCAAATGTAAGGGCTCTGTTATTTAATGACTTAATGGGAAATTACATTCTATACTGAGGCACAGTTAGTCTAATAATCATGTAAGGCATGGTGTTAAGGCATGTTATTTTACTATTGAAGAATTGAAGAAGAATTGTGTCGCATCAACTCACATTCTAAACCCGTTTTTTGTTTTTTCACAACAAATTTAGATATTTTATTTTGTCTTTTTCTACTGATCTCTGTATTGTCAAAATGTAAACTGCGGGTAAGAATATGAAAGCACTGATTTGATGGGTAAAAATGTTTGACTGCACTATTAGGATTATATTTGTTTTGTGTTGGTAATGGTAATTTTTCTTGAATGTGTTTCATATCAGGTTCAGCTAAAATTATATTTATATCCTGATGTGTGTTTACTTGGTTTAATTTTTTTCATTCTTTCTTAGGGAGTGGTGTTATAAACCCCAATCTGTAGTTCTCAGATTGTTAGAAACATAGAAATCATATTGGTAAAATCAATTTTCTAAATCATTTTTTTTTTAGTTAATTTTATTAGCACATCAGTTTAGCATCAACTTTCTTAGACGTTCAGTTTTTAATAGCTAAAGAGAGTCGCACTTTATTGAGTGAGGGAAGTAAATTATCAGTTTGTAGTGTTTGTCAAACAAGTATCATTGTGTCCTTAACACCAGACCACTCCCTTGTTGTATCAAGAAAGTTAGAGGGAGTGTTTAAGAAAAACAAAAAGGTTACGTCTGATGTGACAATTAAGAAGTTCCTTTACTGTAACGTACAAATGGTTTTGAAAAGTCTCTCTTAGCTTGTAGTTTACAAAGATTGAGGAAAGTCAGATGTTTTCACTGGAAGCCTAAACTGGAAGCAGATAACACAGTTGAGCCTCTTAATACATTTTTAATTTGTTCTAAAGTAGGTTGTACTATCCAGATATTGTGGTAAATTGCTGAGAAGTAGACTCGCTCAGTGAACAGCCTTTTCGATGCTGTGTTATATGACAAGAGGAGTGAACTCTTGTTCAAATAAGATTTTCTGTGGAAAATCCGAATACCATAAATACGTGAGATTTTGTTATTATTTGTTACACTGCCGGGTATTTTCTGTGCAGGACGTTGGCGATGCTGTAATATTTTTGATACAAATAGGAGGTTTTACTGACTCACCATTTCCACTGTAGCCTACAAGTTGTTGACCAAATGAATTGTAAAATAATGTCGCCACCGATGTTCTAAAGATGTGGAACCAAATAATGTGGAGGATATTTTAACACTTGAAATGGAAATGAAGGAGAATTATGCTGATCATGAAGGTTTAGAACAAACTGTAGAAATACACAATGTCCAATTTGAAACATGTGGCAGCCTTCTCTTAATATAAATAGTTTTCTTTGATCAACATTTGTCTTAAATGTAATCTGAATAAGTAATGGTTTGGAACTCATTCAGATTCAGAAGGACAACCTGTAGTATGTTTAATAGGGCATTTGTATGTAATTAGACTCACATAAGGTTGGTTCAGTGTTTTTTGTGGCTGCAACCTGTTTGTAAAAATAGGAAGTAATGTAACAGTGTAATTCATTGCACCTGCCAAATTACAGGGTGATTACAGGGCTTTATGTGTTTTTTCCGTGGTGGTAAAACTGACATTTCATTAATAAATAGTGTCTTTTTTCCCATTTGTTGATTTGTGTGTCTAATAAATCAGCGTTACCTCTATATTCACCAGAGATAAGACAATACCAACACAAAGAATATTTTATTACCTTGATTATTTGTCCCATTTCCTCTTTGTACTGTCAAGCTTATGCTACATCCTGATAAGGACAGAATTTGAAACTGACCTGAGTGTAACATGTATATGACTCATACCTCACCTTTTACCCATAAATAGAAAAATTCCCTCACAATAACACAACCATAAACAAATAAAAACAGCAAATTTGGAACATCAGGTGTAAATTTATTGATGTATTTTTCCAATCTTACACCAGATGGAGCTCTTTCACAGCGTACTAATCTTCATTTAAGTTTGTAACAGTGTCACCAGAGATTGTCTGATACATTTCAATAGTTGATAAAAATGTATGAATATAACTTTACTTAATATAAATTTACATTACAGGGCAAGCAAATGTTTTGTTTGAAAGTGCCCTGTTGCCAGAGAGAAAAATGTTTTACAGCAGTGGAAGATCTCCAACCAATGATGTATTTGTGATTATTTACTTTGTGAGATAGACTCAAGCCTGACAGGAAAGGTCACACAAGGTGGGTATAAAGTGTAATAGTTTTGTTATGTGGCACATTTTTTAGCAATTGTGGAAATAGTCCAATTATCTCCAGAGAATCGCTGACCCTGGTTTACATAGGTCACGTTGAAGTTTAAACAGTTGGAACAGTGACTTTAACTCAAATTTGTATACCTTATCCACATCCCAAACTCTTAAGTTTTATATGTTCATCTAAATTTATTTAAAAACACTTCTAAATAACTTTTACGTTCTCACAGTCAGTGAGAGAAGCCTTGGGAAAATGAGTGCAAGCTTTCTCTACAAGCTTCCAGCACTGAAACGTGATAAATTGTTCATATACTGTAGCTAATATTTCAAAACGGCATATTGAAAAGGGAAAATTTTGTTTAACGTGCCTTTCTTTAGGTAAATGACTTGTGCATGAAAAGATTGACTTTCTGAGCTATGAGGCATGATGTCTGATGTAGTCAGTAAGGTGACAAGGAGATGTGGCAGTACTCCCTGTCAGGTGCCATTCATGCCTTCTTCAGATTTTCTAGGGCTTAATTAAATCTTTATTCTGTAATAACAGGTTGATAGAACTCCGTTTAAATCAAACCAAATTAAAGCACTTTGTGTCTGTGCCTTTCTTTCATCCAGGGCTTTTGCAGGTGTCTTAGTCATAACGTTTGCTCTAGTCCACATTAAAGCTCCACTGCATGGAGTCCAGTGATAAGAATGTGCTAATATCAGATAATCCAGTTTTAATCCTCCTCACATCAATGGACTAGGTTTTGTACTGAGATATGCATTGGCTTTTCTTGACCTTTGACCATAACCTTGTATATCACTGCGGTTTCCTGATAACGTCACAAATAAGGTTCTTTTTAATATCTGGAGAAGCTGATAAACCCTTCCATAAATATCTGATTCAGTGTCTCTGCTGCCACTGTAATTTTTTTGTCACTGTTTACAGACGTTGACATAGTTGTCTCATTAGCTGTAAAGCATTAGTGTTGGTCAGCATCTTCATGCGTACAAAAGGAAGGTAATTGGGCCTGGAAACAAATGGTACATGTCCCTCAGAGCTTGTAGTATCATTATAAATCCACAGTGCCGTCAGTGCTGCTACAGTGCATCTAAATTAGACAATCAACTTCAGTCATCCTCATTTGCAGGGATTAACCTCTTATCCTAATAGGCAGAAGCACCTGCTGTTGAGAGGCTGCCCGCAAATCTCTTAACAAATAGGCCTAACAGAATGGGTGGTCCTTCTGAAATGTTTATGGCTCACATTTCTCTCACTCAGAGACAAATAAATGTTTGCCTTATCAGCTATGAGTAATAATGGAATACACAGCAAACAACTTTCACAGATGATGATTCTGTTTTGATTGTTTTGTAGTAGTGATATAATCTAATGTTTCTTAATAACCATCAAATGTGATGGTTATCACACACACTGGGCTATTGCTTGTCTATGTGCTATTTATCGTCACTGACTGACAGTTGCTGACAGGCATTAAATCTGCATCCACATCAGTCAATCATTCGACAATAGATGGATACATACCTATGTCTATCTGTTCAGCCACTGTGGAGATATCTGTAAATGTAAGGTGAAGAAAATATTTGCCTGCAAATGTGAGGGTGTGGGTTTCAAGGAGTATAATATCAGTATAGCTATAAGCTGGGCGATTTCAACATCTTGACATACAACATGAAACATACATTGAACATCTGACCTGGGGGAAAAACATTGCTGAGAACATAAAACCCTGAAAGGTGTCCTAAATATTATTAAGAGGATATTGATTGATTGATTGATTGATTGAAAAGTAATAAGTATACGGCTAAAATAGGTAGCTGAAAGTAATGGATAAGCGTTTGAAATAGTTAGTGAGAAGATGGATAAAAGCAATGGGTTAATGAAATGGTCAAATAGCTCAAAGTAATGGTTAAAAAAATCGTTATCTAGCTATTGGTTGAAATTGCTAAATTAATAGATAAACAGCTTAAGTATTTATACATAATAAATAGGTAATCGATAACTGCCACACGATGACCAACCTAAACACTGCCAGTTCAATTGTATGAAGACATTACCGTAATATCCACTTTTATATAATTAATAACATCCAGTTTGAAATCAATTCAAAATAACACATTTGGAACATAAAGGCGCAGTGATTTTATTCAGATTCATCTATGGGCGGTGGGGACACGTCTGATCTGACTAAAATTTTTTTGAAACCACCGATTACCTGAATGTGAATGGAGGCAGCAAATGCCCACCAAAAGAATTATTTAGAAAGGTCAAACCTCTTCTCTGAAATTTTAATGTGATGGCAGGAAGTCTTACTCTCCAAGACTGTATGAAATCACTCTGAGCCATGGCAGAATTAATCAAGGTGAGTCACTCTGGCACCCACTCTTGTCCATTTAATCTTTGTCTAATGTTCAATAGCCGTACCACATACTGGCAGCTTTTTCCATTAATTTCAAATGCATCTCTCTTTCCCGGAGTGAAGCTGTCTCTCAATGGAGGTCTTAAATATCCAAAATATGAGAATTATTACTTAGTTCAGTTCAAAAAGTTTCTCCAGCTAGCTGCTAATTGCTGTTAACAGTTTACGGTGGGTTGAGAGAGCAGCCTGAACCAAAATATTGCTGGAGGTGAAGCCAAAACAATTTAAGTTTAAGTTATAAGATGCTAACTAGCTGACAGGAACTGGGTGGGTAGTAGTACATTTGAACAATTGGTAATATAAAAAAAGATTCTAGCAGCTTTAGTCTTTTTATTACCGTGAACATGTATTGATGACTCTTCTGATGAAGGGAACTACTTTTAATCCAGAAACCCTTTTAACTCTGTAATCCAGATCGTGTGCTTTCATAACTGTAGCAGAAATAATGGCTAAGCTTTTCCAGCTGTGATGCGTTGATTCCCAGTTTGGTAATCCAGACGTTCAGGCTATACAGCATGCTTATTATGATGTTCAACAATTCATAAACCCAGAGCCTTTGTCTTTCCCTGCTCACTGGCTATATTGAATTGATGCATGGAACCAAAAACCAAAGACAAATCAAATGATAAACTTTACTTACAAGGCTCTCCTGGCTTTCTTGAGCCAACGGTTAACAGTACAACGTAGAGGCACGAGTTTGTTCTGCCTACAAGTGGAGAGTCTGGCATTTGAGTTTTATCCAAAGAGATCCAGTATGTTTGATAAATCTGAGGTTCAAATTTCATTATTGGTCTTGGAAACATCTCAACACAAGGTACATTTAGTAGCTGTTTTTCTGGAGCTTTTGGTCATATTGATTATACTGAGAATGTTGAGTCAGCATTCACATTATTGTTATTAGGATTAATATCTTTCCTTCATATTATTGACTATCAAAACCCCATAAAGTGAACCCATTGTTGGTTTTGATGATGTTGAATTTTTCTTTAAACAGCCTAGTGGTTATTGATGGATTGGGGATTCTATAAATTTCTTTTGTTTCAGTCAGTCAGTGTTAAACATGGATTTAAATATTACATAAACTATAAATTTTATAATGCAAAAATTATGTTGAAAATAGGATTTTGAATGTCTTCTCTTCTTTGTCAATCTTTGTTATGTATCTAAAGGAAATGACCTTTGCTAAACATTGTTCGCAGTCGACCTCAGCATATCGGTAAAGAAAATGCTTACATAATTAAATTGATTTATTACTTTTCTTTTGATCCAAGTACCCCCCTTTTATGAAATTCAGAGAACACAGATACAGACTGAATGGACTCTGCTATCAGTCAGGCAATCAGATTAAATCAAAGCCGGGGTTATTTTCATAAATCTGTTCAACGTCATCATTTTAGGACTCAATCCAGTTTTTAAACATAGATTTTTTCCATGAAGTTGAATGGAATTTCTTTTTGTTTGAAGTCTAGTGGATTCACTAAATGAGTTGTATCAATTATATTAAAGGGATAGTTTGGGATTTTTTAAGTGGGTCTGTGTGAGGCACTTATCCATATCAGTGTACCTGCAGGACATGGCGGTCAGAGTGTCCTCTGTTTGTTGAAACAGAGTTCTACCAGCACTGAAGCTAAACAATTTACTGCCGTCTCCAGCGGCGCAATACACCGATCATACAAGTTGCACTGAAGCGTAGGAATATGGAGGTTCGAGGGGTGAGAAAATGAAATGGCTGTCTGATGGCAAGGTAAGGTGCTGAAAATATTAAACACATAACGTACACTTGAACCGATATTGATTTTCTTTTTTTGGTGGCCCTTTTTTGAGGTGGTTAAAATACATTTTGTAGCACAGTGCTTATAGCTTCCGTGCCCCACTTCAAAAATCACAAACTATCCCTTTAATTTTGATAAATTAAATTGGGCACATACACTGTAAAAAGCCTCTGCCATACTCGGCATTAGTCTAGTAAATTCACGTTTTGTATTGTATTTGTTACATGTATTATCTTAGCTGGAGCTTTGCTGTCACTTGCATTTGACTGTGATGATGTCCATGCAAAACTATGCAATGTCAGATTTTTTAAATTTATATTATATATGTATATACAGTATTAATGTAAAATGTGCAATGAATTTACTCTGGTAATCTCCAACTTAGTATAATAACTGCTTTTCCATTAAATTAGAATTAGTTACAGTATGCTGGAGTCATGTAAAAGACTTTTGCTGTGGGCAATGATATGGTTTTACACATCGAGCTGCAACAACAGTCAAGTCACAATTTATATGTTAAGGCTCAAAAAATGTCACTAATCTAGTTGCTCCTGTTTGTTAAACACCACCAGTTCCCCAAACTCATGCATCAACTCTCCCAGCCAAACCAGCCCAGAACTAAATACAATGCAATCACTTCACCCAGACGAGGCGGCATGCTTTAAATACTACATGAGTCATATTTTCCCTAACTGAATTATGTATTTATGTCAAAAGTGAGATCAAGCATCCTGTCATTGTATAAAGGTGCTAAATCCCCAAGCTTATTTACACCCTGATTAAACATTAATCAGTGTGTGTAGCTTTACAACAGTTTCTTAGTGTGTGTTGGCAATGACAGTTCACCTTACGTACTGAATGTAAGTGCATATGTTACAAGAATGGCTTTCTAACACACTGTGGCATGCATTAATCATGACTGACTGTACCTTTCAAATCAAGATGAAAGAGTGGCACAACAATGCACCATTAAGACCATTTCCTGTTTTAGTTCATTTGGCAGCAGCAGAACAAGCTAAAGCATACTGAAAACATAACACCTTATTTGTAATGGAGTATGGCATTCATTTGGAGTCGCGGTACTGAATTCCCTCTCTTTTAGCTCTGTTGTTGGTTTCTACCAACTCCTGAGGGAAATATCTGTCTGTTTAGCTGCTAAATGCACAATTTTGTTCACCGGCTAGTCGCTAACCTTGTTTGCAGCTGCCTGCTGTGGCTGGAAACAAGGTTGATGAGAGCAGTGAGACTGAACCAAAACAATAAAGCTGAGGGGGCATAAAACCAAAACAATAAGCTGAAAAGACACTGAAACTGAGTTGGCGAAAAACATCTTTAGTTGAGTCACTACCAGTGACCCCTTTCACATTACAAGTAGTTATTTGACCCACTGCTAAAATTATTGATTAGTACAACTTTAATGTCTTCACTTCATTATATGACAATTAAAACTAATGTGGTTACAGTAGACATCAGATGTTACAAAATGCCTCAAATTAATTCCTTAGTTTAGTACAAGAGCAAATATCTACACTCCTCAAGACATTGCTCTGCTTTCAGTCATGAGGTTTGGACTCATTAATATAATTTCTTATGTTAAATGTAAGAGGTGAATTCAGCGTTTTCTGTCATCCCCAAATTGTTGAGATGTGAAGTTTAGACCAGTTTTTTTTAGAATATATGTTTTTCTCTTTATGTTTAAGTTCTGTATGTATGATGCTATTTCCTTACATTTAACTAAAACAAACTACAGTATATTTCCAAAAATACCCAATTGTGCTAAATACTTTATGTCCATTAAACATAACTCAGTCTGCTGAGCAGAATATATTTTGGGTAGGTTTTTGGTGGATCAGTCCTAAGCCATTTTGTTCTTTCATACCAGCAGGCATTGCTTGGCAAGTTGTTATTGGCATGCAAATGTGTGAGATGTTAATAAAGTTCAAGGTATTTTTTAAAATATTTTTCGCTTAAATGTGAATGAAAAATTCATTCCAAGTATGACGTCATCCAATTAAATATTTGTGTAGAAGAAAAAATCAACCTTTTGGCATCATTCATTTATTCAAGCAGTCACCATTGTGGATTACAATAAACCTCTGACATTCGTCAGCATGACTCCCAGCCACAGATCAGATCAGATCAGGTTTGGCAGCCGAGTTCCCTTTTAATCAGGTGTCAGGTTCTCAGAGCCGGTGTGAGGATGGTGGGGGTAATCAAAGCAGCCTCTTAGCATTTGGACAGAGCTCACTTGTTTGCTCAATCACTCGCCTTTCAAACTTTGCCTTATTTGTCACATGAATATTTAACCGGTGTCATAAATATTGAAAGATCCTTAAAGGCAAGACACCTGTGTCACATTTTTAAGAGTGGCCGGGAATCTGAAAATAACTTCATACATATTCTCTCTTGTCTGCATCCCACTGTATGGATTCTGAAAGCACGTACCTATAAGACATATTTCTTTAAAGCTATTTGACACGCTCAGTGTATAAATCCAGACAAAAAATTCTTAAATGCATCGTTTGATGGCAGAATATACAACAACAAAGCATACTGGTATATAATCAGCACATTTCAACACATAGGCTTCAGGGTTGATGTATGTTTTTAATAATTCATACAGCAACCTTCAACCGTGAAAATCCCTCTATTTACAATTATAACAATTCCTATGAATAGTTAATCGCATTATGTTCTGACTTCCACTTTATGGACAGAGCAAATGAAACATTACACCCAAGAGCAACTGATTTGAGAAGGCAGGCATGGTAGTGTGTGTTTGTTAATCTTTTCAAGGCACAGCGTCTTGCATTGGCTGAATTCGCTCTTCTTCATTGTGCTGAGCACAGCAAGAGGTCCGCCGAGCTCAAATACAACGAGTGAACCAATGAACCTGATGGACAACATACGGATTAGCTCAAATAGTGGGAATTTCATTATACCACAGCAAACTCAGCGGGTCAGTCATACCTGTCAAATATTGTAACTGAAGTGCAAATGGCACTGGGAGGAACTGGAGCGAGAGTTTCTTTGATTTTTTACTGGTGGAGGATTGATTCAGGTCCTTTACCCAGTGGACCAAGAAGTACTGAGATCATAGTAAAACTAGAAATACCCCAGTATAAGATACTCTATTACTTGTAAGTCCTGAATTAAAAATTTTACTTAAGCAAAAGTACATAAATAGGAGAAGCAAAATGTACTCATTATGCATAATGGTCCCAAGTAGAGTTCATTTTATTGTATTATTACCTTTACAGCATTTTTATGTTATGAGGTGGAGCTGATTTTAACAACTTTATATTCTGTTGTGAAGATTAATCACTAACAATGCATCATATTTTATAAACCGATAAAATCAAATCTAATCTGCAAAGTAAAAACTAAAGCTATCAGATAAATATTGGAGAAAAAAGTACATTTTGTCCTCTAAACTGGGCTCTAGTACAGTACTTAAATGATGGTACTGTTAAACTCTTAACTTGGTTTACAGCAATAACACAAAGTAAAAATACCAAATTCCAAGCTAAATTCTTTAATTTTGCTTAATTTGATTGCAGAAAAATGTATTTAGTTATCTGAGGTATGGTCATTCTGTGTTAATGGCCCAATCATTAACTTTAGACATAAATTAGAGATTCACATGTAGGCTATCACTACAGAGTTTAACCTACAGATTTGGGTTAGGGTCAACATTTTCTAGGGTCACAGTTTCTGTGTACTGCAATAACGTGTCAGTGGTCTGTATGATTTTATTCATGTTTTAGATGCAAGTACCGTACAGCCGTCATATATATGAAGAATTAGTCAAACGTACAATATGTCCCTCTGAAATGTTAAAGTATAAAGTATTACAATACAGGCACAAAGTACATACAAATTTACTTACCATCATTGATATCTGACTAAATTTATGTAAATTATGATAAATTGGTTATACTGGCTTTGTTGAGCTGAAAATTATTTCTAGGTTTTCAGATGCTAATGTCTTTTAAGGGCACTGTGACCTGTAGCAGCACACGATGAAGTGAAAAAGTAATTTACTGGCATAATTCCTTTCTGAATTGTGTTGAGTGTTTGAACCCTTTGAACTGTCTAATACGAACACATTGTTTCCTAAAGAAACTAATGCGCTGCTTTCTGATGATATTACACTTTCATGTCAGCTGGAACATCAAGCTGTCTGCTTGCATATTGAACACACAGACATTAGATCCAGTCATCTTCAAAATTCTAGTTGAGGAGGCATCAACTGTGAAATATGAATATGTAAGACCTGCATGCAGCTTGTTGAATGTTAATTTTTTCTAAATTATTCACTAATAGAGAATAGTATATTTGCATGAACAACTTGAGTCTGAAGCCTAACATCTCTGAGAATAAAACAGAAAAATGAATCAACATTAGGCCATGTAGCAAAGAGCACTTGTGATAATAAGCTTCAATTAGGCAACAATATGTCACATGTAGCAGTTAGTGAGCACATTACAGCTGTTCATGAGCAGAAAGTCTTACTAAGGATGAGATTATTTCATCTTGACAAAAGGTATAGACACTTAAAATAAATAAACAAAAAAAGAGTAAAGCAAAGCACAACATGGAGTTTGATGTAATCTCCATAGAAAATTTAACTTCCACCATCTTGCATATTTCTAAATGATTTATTTCACACAACTTGAGTGGAACAATGTCAAAAATTTTAGGTCAGATTTCCTGCTAAGACAACACTGTACATACACTGTACAACAAAATGATTATTAATAATATTAATATTAATAATATGCAAAAAACAATTATTTTAAAACTAAGAAGTGGCCTTATGTGTACACAAATGTGAACTAATAAAAATGTATAGTACATTTGTAGCTTCATAATGGTATGCATCGCACTAACAACAAACCAAACAAATCAACTCTCGAATCTTAAATGTACACAACACAATATCCAGTTTACAAATAAACAAATCTATTTTACACATACTTACAATACTGAATACTTACAGTAAGTGCACATTAGAATCAAAGTTGATACAATATCACTTTTTAATATTATCTGATATGAAACAACCATGCCAGGTTACCAAAACACTGAAAGATAATATTTATGACTGGATTTGTACAAATCTATTTATATTCACCGTTATGAGAGGTACATTGGCTAATTCACACAATTACATTAAACTTTATTGACAACAGAAGACAGGCACCAAACAATGTGGGATAAAGAGTCTTTAAGGAAATAGTTTAACATTTTGGGTTTGCCTTCTTGCTGAGTTAGATTGATACCACGGTTAGCTTAGCTTAGCACAAAGACTGGGAGTAGTGTGCGCCCAGACGTTTTCCAGAGCTATGCTAGCTGTTTCCCCCTACTTAGCTTATGCTAAGCTAAGCTAACCGGCAGCTGAAACTGACAGATTTGAGAGTGTTATCAATTTTCTCATCTAACGCTCCACCAGACAGTGAATTGTATTTCCCAAAATGCAGTGCTATTCCTTTACTGTTCCTCATCATTAGCACATGTTGTTCTTTAATTTCACATGGTGTTCTATGGCAGTCGGACTCTTTAAATCAGCAGTGCGTTGAGCTATGATGATGATGATGATGATGTTTTTTTCCAGGCAAAGCTGGACCTTCTTGATGCTCCGTCTTGCGTGAACATGCGAGTGACTTTCAAGTCTATCCTTGTAAGCTGAAAAGCACAATGATAGCATTGTTGTGACAGGGCCAGTCATCCTTGTCACCTTGCTTTGCTTTACATACCGGCTGCAACAGTCGCTCCTGACTTGTCAGGTTCCAACTCCTCCAATGGAGAAGTTTAAACCTGACAAGTCAATGGGGAATATTTTTCAGCCTACAGTCAAAACCAACAAAGAAAGCTTCTCTGGACATGAGGACTGTTTTTAAGCCAAGTGTTAATGCAGTGCCTTTTAATTAGCTGTTATGTCTAACACTGTTTCACAGACTGTGACAAAAACATGCTTGTACAAGAGAATTTTATGTTACTGGTGAGGCTTTAAATCCCACCATTGCAATAACGTGAACAATTACAGTGATACATTACTGATATTGTAGCCACAATACAATCGCTATGGCACAACAATCCATAGCAATGAGTTGTCTTTACACTGTATACTTGTCTGTACAATGTTAAATGACTCCTTCCATGTAAATGTAAACATTCAAGGACTGAAATGCTTTAAGGCATTTCCTGTCTGGAGTTGCTGTGCAGCCTGACAGCCAGCAAAGATTTGATTGCAAGTGTCACTTCAAAACACTGACACCAGGCACTCGTGACAAAACTTGAGTGCCTCAAATAATAAAAAAACTAAATCAATCCAATTACAAGGCTCAGAATCAAACAAAATAAGAGGGATGGCTGTACTGATAAAAGGGAAGGCAAAGGGCAATCAGTCTCTCATGAGAGTGATAGTGCAGAGAAGGGCATTTGTACTCCAAAGCGATCGTTGTAAATCAGCATCATGCTGGTCACCCGGTCTGAAGCCTCATCCATTTGGCATTTATGAAAATAAAGTTTGTTTGTTCTGTCTCCCCACACAATGAGGGAAACACTATGTTTCACATTCTTTTCTAAAATATGCTTTAAAACACATTGTCCATCATAACTCACATTCAGCGCTTAAACACACTCCAGTAATGCATTCTGGTACGTTTCTTTGCCTGTGATGTCGCTGCAAACACTGTAACAAGTGATTTTTAACCAGAGTATAATTGCATCAGATTGCAGGTCTGCTGGTGCAGTTCACATTTGGATGCCCCAACTAACCCTATTAATATGTGACATTTTGCATTGCCCAGTGTCTGAACACACAGGGAACCAAAAAACGATCGACTAAATGATCCATAATGATGTGACTCACAAATTCACCCGTACATGTGCACTGAATCATGAAATACAACCACAGAAGCTAAGCAATGTACTGCTGAAATCATAAAGACAGAGAGTGAATGGTTCTCATTCAAATGTGCAAAAGCTTGTGAAGCAATGCACTTGTACATATCATTTTTATTTATCATTATTTAAGGAGTAAATAGCTGCTTGGAAGCTGATTAAGGTCACACTATTATCTGTTCTGTTCTGTACACTCATCATTTTCTTCTGTCTACGTCACACTCAAGCAACACATCCTCCAGCAGTGCATGTGCAAATGAGGGAGTGTGTAGTTTTTGCTGTAGAGCTTAAATATACTGTGTCTTTACCTCCTAGTGTGTGGAACGAGTGTTTTGTACAGAATGTACGTCTGCATCACTACTTGTGTCAGTCATATGCTTGACAGGTCGTCGTGATAGGAGGATGAACCCCGGCGTGTTTTCGGGCTGCATCGTGTCAACATGGTGATCTGGGTGCTGAAGTTATTGCTGCTACCAATAGACGGATGTTGGTATTTGGTGTCCGAGCCCATGTATCTCTGCAGGTGCCACCTCCGCCACTTCCTCTTGATCTCTCCTTGGACCTACAACAGATTATAACAGTAACACTTTAATACAGCCTCCTTTTTTATCATGCCCTGGCTCACCCACTCAATTCTTATACTTATTTTACAGTATGCTGTGGCATACCTCATAACATGAAAATACTCCTTGGGAGGTAAACTGGTGAGGGGGCTACTATTATATTCAATCAGGACGTGTGTACAATAACAACACATAGAGCATACAACGCTTGCTAAGGTGAAGAGAGGCCTGGTTAGCTTATATAATAGCTATACTGTTAGTATAAACTCCCATGCATTACCTTAGGAACAACTTTGGCCCATTAGTTACCATACATATTACAGTATGATTAGATGAGAGTATGAGATTTTCCCAAAGCCCCTTTCTGCCTTTTTACCTCACTCTGCGCCTGCAGTCTTGGTACCATATCATAACTGTGAAATCTGTTATACCATAATTGTTTTATAGGTTCCCCAGAATATTACTGTTGTTAACCAACTTCAATTCTATTTCCCAGTACTTTACCCCATAATTATCTAGTATTTACAAAATTACCTCTAAAATTCCTAATTGGTACTCCCTTTTAGTATTGTTTCCTGTACAGTGGCAGGAAACAAAGACTATACAGTGTGAACCTGTAAGTACTTTATTGGTACTTTATTCATATATTGAAACTCATATAAAAAGCTCATATAAACTCATATAAAAACTGTGTACAACATTTAAATGTATCCATAGGAAATCTAAAGAATGACAGGTTTCAGGTGTTTGTAATAATAATCCACTCCATTTATATCAATGAAGGTAGGCTAAATAACAGAAACACCTCAATACAGTTCAACAACACCAAGTTGAATCAACATCTCTCTAAAACAGTTTTTTTTAAAAAGGACTGATGTATTAGACTGTATTAGTTTTAGCAACAAAATGTGTACCTGATAAATTGGCAACTATGTGTATTTTTGACATTGTGAATATTGTTAGGTAGAGGTAATGAATACACCCATTTTGGGCTTTTTCTGTCTCCCAGCAGATAACTGTGTTTATCCGTGTTATTTTCATGATCTATCTATAAATAACTGTAATTTCTATCTTTTGTCTTCATCACGTTTCATGTGTTTTGTTGTAGCCTGATATGCGACTAATGTGACAAACAATGAGCGTGATTCCAGGACCATATACCATTCTTGAGGTTGCAGTAATTTAAAAACGCTTTACACTTAACAAAGGACTCCTGAAAATTGCTCTAGATTAAAATTCAGGTGGTATAGTGTCTAGCCTTGCCATCCATCCCATCACTGTGATTCAATATGGACCAGCACTGGGAACATAACTAATGTGCCCACAGAGAGCCTCTGCAGACATCACTGAATCGCTCCCTGCCAAAACGGCTGTGCTTTTTACAGCCCCCCCACCTTGCAGGCAGAGAGCAAATAATGTGCTGCAAGGAGGTCCAAGGGAGGGAGAGATGGCTGGAGCAACTGGTGACTCACACTCAGAGCTGCATTCACCTTTTGGGACTGTGTGTGTGAATGGACACAGTGGACTAGCTCTGCGTGGAAATCCTGAGGTTTAAACAACATGTTTATACAAACAGTGATTACAACACTGTGAGAGGCGTACCTACCTCTCCGTTAAGGAAGCAGTAAAGGACTGCGACCACAAAGCCCTAAATAGAAAGAAAAACACAGATAAGAGAGCAATAACATTGTGTATCATGGTGAAACTTCCAGTTAGTCTATTTATATTGTCTTACAACTATTTGTTAATTTAAACACAACACGTGTGGCATTCATGAGACATCAAAATGGATTACACTGACAAAAAAATGCAGAGTGTTCAATGGGCAGTTTATAGTAACAATGAGAGTGAGGGATGAGATGAATGATTGGAAGAAAGTGCTGGAAAGGTTTCCTTGGTTTCCAAGCAGCCTGTGATGCAGCTGTACTGTCTGGCTGCATTCGCCATCATTCCTCATTATGTGATGCACTGAAATAACACCAGGGTTTAAAACGGCAACACTGCTGCTGAATCAGCCAGCAAAGAGCCTGGAGACCTGCCACAGTTTTCTGTGAGGTTTTCTTCAATAGAAACCCTTGCGGGTCAGGGCTGACAGGATGCCAAATCATTACTTTAAAAATCCAATTTAAAAATTCTAGGAAAATGTGTTTTTTGACCTTCTGGGAAACTCTTCCACATCTGCCACCAAATGCAAATTCTTAAAAAATGAAAAATTGGTTGTTTTTTTAATTTTATTTAATTCCCTTTTCCTAAAAAGTTACCTGAAATGACCCCAGAATCAAGTCAAACACTAGCCGTAGCTCAGTCTTCACTTGCTCCGGGATGAATGCAAACACGATAAAATTGATCCCAAAGAGAGGGATCAAAAGCAGCGTTGATTTCGCCAGTCTCCTGAAACGACAAAGCAAAAACAGATTAAAACGTCTCCCTCCAGTGAAAACAAATTTTCAGTCTGTCTCTATATATGCCAATAATGAAATGCAACTCCGGAGTACTTTTCATTTTACATTTCAGCTCAGCAGACCAGAGGTGGAAAAAAAACACCATTGAAAGTGTCAGTGGGAAAATAGCTCATGCATTATGGCAGGCTTATGAGATGTGCTCCATCACAGGAAATATAATGCACAGAGCTCTATATCTCCGTGTAAAAAAAGCTTCCGGGGGAAGACTACTGTGCTCAGTGCCATGAGTTTCTTTTCTGAAGTCGAAAACAGGATTGGTCATCTTTGCATTGCTCTGAGCATAAAAAGTTAAAAGGAGCCACAGAAAAAAAATCCCCAGTTGTACCCACAGGGAAAAAAATATCTTACTCTGAGCTTTCTGAGTTTATGCAAGATAATCTTTGTTTTCCTCTGTAAATGCAGTTTACTTTCACACAATGTGGATCAAATTTATCCTTTGAAGTGGTGAAGATAACGCCTTTATTGGGATTGATAATCTTTCATCTTATCTTAGCTAATAATAATAGAAATTAACTGCATGAAAAAGACATGAAATTACACTCACGAGTATTGGTTAGACTCATTTCTTCCAATATCTGGGCAGTTGATTTTCTGGCGAAGTATTCGTATGATGCAGATGAATAGAATAAAGTTCATCTGAAAAGAATATTCAAGTTTTACATGAGGACAGTAAAGTTATGGTAGTTAATGAAACATTAAGCAAATCAATTAAAATACTACATGTTTCCAACATGAAATTCCTAGATGGAAAAAAGCTTGTTCTAAAGTAGCCTCTTCATGTTTTCAGTGTTTTATCTAATGCATGTGGAGTAATGTTTGAGAAACGCATCTCAAAACAGAGGGTTGATGCTCAATTTCGCCTTACTCAATTGGACTGTGGGAAAACCAGCATTTCCAAATTGTTGATTTGTGTTGGACGTCTGAACTGGCAATGCATCACACACATCACGATGCAATCACAAACATCACTCGGCTGCTGCAGAGAGGAAGCGACAGAGGGTTCTGACAGTCAGGCTGCTGACCCTGATCCTAATGTGAAAGAGCACAACTAAACCTGCTGTGCCAGGAACTGCTGCCGAGCAAAGGCCAACAAAGTAGGACATCAGCAGAGGAGGAAGTTGTTATCTCAAAACTTACTGTTTTGTACATCCCATTATTTCTTTTGCAGTCACATGATTTAGACAACACTTGAAATTCGTATGAGGCAGGAAGTGAAAAGCAGAATGGACAAGATGAAAGCCCGTACTGTGCTAGTTATTGTTTACTCATTGTGTTGTCCCAGTCAAAATGTGTGTGAAATCTGGATTCGCCAGGTTCCTTCTTAAATTAAGGCTAAAAACCTATATTGAGGTCACGCTGACCTTTGACCTTCCAGTCAGAAGTGTCATCTATTCAGTGTCCGACCAACTGTGAAATAAGGTCTTCAGTTCCTGAGTTTTCCTGAGATATCACGTTCAAGAGAACCAAATTGTGATCGGTTCATCATTGTGTCCAAGTTTGTGCAAATTTGAAGAATTTCCCTTAAGGTGTTCTTAATGAATCGCATTCACGAGGATGGGACGTATGGACGGACAACATATCCACGGACAGAAAACATAATGCATCTGACCATGACTTTCGTTGGCGCAGGGACGAAAAAAATTATGTTATGATTATGACCATAGTCATCAAGAAAACAATTGGTAACACACTACGCCATGAAGGACTGAATAATTCAGAGGAGAACTGGGTAAAAGTGTTGCTGTCAGATGAGATCTTTGTTGTTATTCTGCCTCTCACTGTTCAAATAAAAATACCATTAAAATCATAGACTGATCATTCCTTTGTCAGTGGGCAAATGTACAAAATCAGCAGGGCTTCAAAAAAATTTTTCCCTCCTGGAGTAATGTAATTTATACAGTGGAAACCGCTAGTCATGACGTCTGCCTGGTCAAATTGATCACCGTAAGAAGTTCATTAATATAACAGATATTTTTTCCCTTTCTTTATTTCTCATGCAGATCTAATTGACATTTTAAACTTAAATATAAAGTAATAAAACGGACAGCTTCGCTATTTACTGATTTAAACGTGGCCCTCTCACAATCCAAGCCCTGTCTGGATGGTCAGGATGAAAGCATTACACTCCACTTACATAACATATCTGCTGCTGTGAGAGAGGGCGATAATTACGCACTGTAAAAAGTTCCAAAATGCCATAAGAGCAGGAACGGGAGGGCAAAATGACTCACTGAGCCATGTGAGTACAGTACAGGAAGATATCACATGGCACACACACTTGCACACAGTGAACTTGTGCTGGGAAAGTGAGAAAGAAATGGTCGTTACGCACTGTGGCAGTTCCAAAACCTCACACAATAGATTAGAAGAGAGCCTAAGCATATGACAGCTTGCAAAAAATAAACACTGTAAGCACACTACTTGAATACCATATAATCAAATTCTTTAAACAGCATTTGTATAATGATTCTGTCCCAAGACAGACAGCAAGTCTCCTGTGAGAGGAAGGTGGCAGGGTGTTGAGCTGGCTCTTGATGCTGAAGACCTCTAAGAAGTAAGGTTATCAGAGAATGATTAGAGGCCAGGCCGGGGATACCGGTTAGAAGTTTGATGAAGACTCTAATGCAGCTAAGACATACTTTGATGGTGTGCGTTTTTATAGCCATCACGGAATGGGAATGGCTTAAGATTGAACGACGGGAAATTTATGTTGTACTAGACATCGTGAAAGTGGCAGAAACTCTTCCCAGCTGACCAGTAAGTTGAGGGTGCTTTGCTGTTGATGATGGATTCCCTTGAGCCAACAATTAGGGGTATTAGGGCAGGATTTATGTATTGAACATCACGGAAGAAGATGGTGGAACTAGTGTTGGATGGTGCATGGGGGGCTGAGAGACTCGGAGGATTCATCAGGTGAATATATTGGATGTCGAGGAGAGATGAACCGAATAACCAAATACTTTGTCGTCGGAAATGGACAGCGAGATTGAATCCATTCTCAGATGAGGTGAGTAGATGGATTCAGTCAATGTGGTTAGCTAGTAGCTGGTGTGCTCGATGTTGCTTGGTCTCTGTTCTTGTGCAGAATGCAAGAGTGAAGAAGAGGGGATGGGTTACTAGGGCATTTATAGAAAGGCCGGAAGTGGAGTGGCTGAGGTGTGGTCCTGCTCCTGAAACTCTGCTAAATAGCTCCACATTAGGAATTCCCAGACCTTTAAAATAAAGCATCAGTGAAGCAGTACCCTAATGTTGGGCCGAGATGCAGTTCCTTTACTATAAGTAATTTTTCTTCTCACCACTTAACATACTTGACTGCTGCTTCTCCAGACCTGCTTGTTGAACTCATCTTTACCCTGCTTTTCACACCTCTCTGAAAGTGTCTTTATTTCTCACTCATAGTGAGTCAAAGGTCAGCTTCGCTCATAATGTCCTGGAAAAACACTTTTGGCCAATATTCATCACCATAACTCTGGAACAGATCGGGAACTTGTGATGATCGTATTTCACAGTTGGTCGGACACTGAATACGTGACACTTCTGACTCAGAGGTCAAAAGTCATTGTGACCTCAAAACAGGTTTTTAGCCATTACTGAAGAATTAATTTGGGGATTCCAGATTTCACACACATGTTGACTTGGAAAAAACAATATCTAGCACATAGTACAGGCTTTCCTCCATCTCATCCATTCTGCTTTTCATTCTGGTTGTCTATAAGAATCAATCTACATCAAGTACATGAGTACCGGTGTAGCCAATTCATCTATAATAATCCTTCATGAATCATTCACACAATGAAAATTCACTGGAATCATATCTATGTATAGTGATGACTTCCATTAAGCTAAGATATACACTTATTCGCCATACATTTTTATTTGTCCTTTCAAATATTCACTACATATATATTACATGAGCCTGGACAGACATGGATGTAAACTTGACTGGTTGGCGGAGGCGTACAACTGCAGGGCAGTAACTGTAGTTCATACTGGTGGTCTTAGTGGTTCTATGTGTGAGCTGTGGTGTAAGCATCACATCTTAGCTTTGTTTTATATATTTGGGGTTTGATCAGCGCCATAGAGGGACACATTATAAAAATAAAAATAATAGTAATAATATTAATATGTAAGCTATAGCCATCAGTTATTAGTTTAGCTTTGCACAAAGATTTGAAACTGGGGCAAGCAGCTATCCTGGTTCTATCCAAATGTTCCGACCAATCATAAACTTGTTTTTACACTTTGGTTTCTGTATGGATTAAATAAACGAGATGTAACGTGTTAATTAATGAGCTTTAGAGGTGCTGGTAGGCAGATTGTTTTCTACCTTCAGACAGAGTTAGGTTAGCTGTTACCCCCTATTTCCAGTCCTTGTGCTAAGCTAAGCTAACTGGATAGTTGCTGTACTGTAGATTCATACTTCCTGTAATTTATATAAATGAGAGTGGTATCAATCTTCTAATAACCCACGGCAAAACTTCTTGGCATCTACAGATGGTGACTATCCTCCAAACATGAAATGAGAACTTTGAGGTCAAGCCAACCTCTTATTCGTACCAACCTGTCAGTCGTGTTGACATACAGTAGGAATACTAAAGAGAAAATGGAGTTCAAAAGCCTTCACATAAATTACACTGAGAGATAAGTTTGAATAGGAGTGATGATAACTGAAAAAGACATTTTCTTTTTCAGTGGCAATTAGTTTTACTTTGGAAAAGTCTGACTCGAGAGTGTCGACAGCTTAAGGTGCATAAATGTTGATGTAATGAAATTTGAGTGGTGAAAAAGTGCTCGAAGCTTGTAAACTTACCAGGATTGAGGACAAAATAGGGGTTTTAATGATCCACCAGAATACATCAGTGTTTTCGATTATATCCCAGCACCTGGTGAAGCATGAAACAACATTCACGTCCAAGATGTTGCAAATCAAAGCAAATCAGACCTAGATGTTATACTGGACTCTGGTCTTGCAGTCCCTTGGTGTTTTTCTTACCCCACATCATTATAGTAGGCTTTAGCAATGCTCCATGCTGTGATGAAAACTGTTGGACCTCCTGGGGATATAAAGAATACACTGGCATTGTTCACACAGCCTTTAGTTCGTCTTCAGCAGAGACATAAAAAGGCATAAAAGGAAGACAATCTCACCCCAGCCAATCAGGATGTAAGCCCAGAAGTACTTCCTCTCCGAGAAGAAAGAGACAGCCAACAATGCATGAAGATAAAGGCCTTCTACCAGCAGCCAGAAGAAACTGGCCATTATACAATATTGGAAGAACACAATCACTACTTTGCAGCCAACCTGGTAATGGACACAAGACACGAAAGCATACATTTCACAAACATCTTCTAAGTAGATATACTATATAGGCTAATGAACACGGATTCAGGAACAAGATTACAATAAAGATATTACAGTGCAGTTTCAGTCCCTATAGTGGCAGAAGTGTGGTTGGAAAATGGAAAAATAATGACAAAAAGGAATCCTTGAACACAATTATTAGAACAGAATATACGAACTGAACCTTGTTTCTTTTAGGTGAAAACCCCAAAGCTTACAACTAGGGTAAATAGCTGGCAGGGAAAATGCACAACAGAAAGACACATATAGTAAGGTTAGCAACTGTATTGTGGCGATTGGCACACACGCCTATGTCACACACATAACACACATACAGCTCAGGGAATATCGATGGCTCACCAGTGAAGGAGCCACAGTCCGTCCTGAGTGACAGCAAGTGTGCTGCTTGCCAGGAGCACCGGCTGGACTATGTGAGGTAACTCTACTGTTGTCGGAGAAACACTAACTTTATCTATTATATGGAAGAGGCATCACTTGGTTTTATATTTGTTGGCCAACCTTTGTACTGAAACTGAGAATCTTTTTTTGTTTGCTTTCTGGAATCCAGAAGAGGAGGTTTTTGTTTATATCAGGACTCTTATGGAGATTTGAACTGAGATAAGGACTCATTTATTGGTGGTTGAAGTGTGGGTTTTGTACTGAGTACTGACTGTAAAATACACTGTGATAAACTTTGTGTTTCTTGTCATCTGTAAGTACTTTGAAAAACCTGGTTGTCTAGTAAGGTGAAGTGATTGTCATATTAGAAATAATGAGACCTTTTTACATGCAAACATGCATATACTGTTTTTTTGTTAATCTAATGAACATTGACTGACAACATTATTTACACAAAATGATGCCTTAAATGAGCTGAATTCACCGCATACATTTCAAAAGTGGCAGAAAAACATGCTTGCCTGCCACAGTGGCAGGCAGTAAAAAAAGGTTAGCCGTCTACTCCAGTTAATACACTCACTATGGATAAGTACCTCACACAACACCACTTCAAAAATCCCTTTAATCTGAATTATTGTAAAGGGAAGCCGTGTTTAGGTTTTCTGTGTGTTGTTATTTTGGGGTGGGGGCTTAAAAAAAGGCAAAAAATTTTTAATCAAAGTCTTGACTTTATGACTGCCAGAGAGATTTACCCATATGCTGCACTTATTAATGGCTTATAAGAAATCTATAAAGCATTAGTAAACCATGTAAAACCATTAGTTACCTCAGAACCTGGGGACCACTTATTAGAAAGTGGTACCATTTAATAATTTACAAATGCAGATTTTCTGTTCCTTTACCAAACATATATTTTGCGTTGATTGTAGGCAGCCAAGTCATATAAGTAATACAAGTAGATGGCAACATATAAGCGCCAGCTAATATGCAGATAGCAGATATTTCAGCAAGCGAGGGACAAGAGAGGAACACGGAAACAACCATGCAGGATAACACAATCAGCTGCATTCTGGTTGGCTGACAGCACAACACTTCCATCAGGATGGGTGAGTTCATTCAAAATTCAGTTTGTTCCTGCTGAATGCCAAGCGGCGAGGCTGCCGTTGAACTTGTTACACGAAAATAAAAGGTTCATTTTCCTAATGGTGTGGGTGGGTTGAGCTGATGCGCATAGCGTGAAACTCTTTCACAGCCTCCTCATTTCACCGAAAACACACGTTCACTGCGTGGGTCCAAGGCTGATTCCATGAGCCACATACAAGCTGTTTTGGGATGAGTGTCCAACAGATCCTACAGGGAGGGCATCATACAACATGAGAAAAATCAATACTGTACCCATTTTTAAAAATGACCCTGTGAGAGTGAATGCGTTAAGCACTTTAGCTGATGTACCAGATGTGAGACATGGGATGAATTGGGAGGAGGGTGAAAAGGACAGCGTGTGATTAGGAATGGACTGAAGCACATTATGGACAGAGAAATGTGGTAGTAGGGCAGAGAGGTAAAGACAACACAAATGTCATAAAGAAACAGAACTGAGTGGATATGAATAAACACGAACAACTGCAACATATTCATCAACCCACTTACATAAAGCAGAAACAAGGACAAGTCATGATACAATACTGACAACGCCACACCTTCTGTCTGAACAAAATGATGAAGAATGATGAATGAGCAGAAAAGTGTCACATGAAAAATGAACTACAGCGTAAAGCCTGAGCCCCCTGCTGAGGACTCCAACTCTTCAAGGACACATGAGCATCGTTAATCATCAATGAAGACTAAAGAATTGGATGTCAAACTGCTTCTTATTCATAGTTTAGTCCACTGATGTTTGTTCCAAACAGGCCATTAAACTGATTACAGAACCACCCGAACCGTGACACCTTGGTCTGATATATTATGGAAATATATTAGGAAAATGTAGGTAGTTTATTATTGCATTTATTCAGTAAAGCAAAGTGTTGAGCTATTTGTATGCCTTACTTTATTATTTCCATTGTATGCTATTTTACTTTTACTCCACTACATTTATTGACAGCTGTAGTTTTCAGAAGATTTTACACACTAAACCTATGATGAGTTTATAAACTATAATGCATTATTATAAATTAAACTATCCAGCAGTATATAAAGTCACAAAAATAGACAACATTAACAAAAGAAATTAACAGTAAATCTTCAGCAATAATAAAACAGTAACAGAGGGCCTTTTTTCTACAATCTGAATACTTTGATACTCAAGTATATTTAGCTGTTAATACTTAACAGCACTACTATACTATACTTTACTTTTATTGAACTCAAAGTTTTAATACAGGACTTGAGATTATTTGTTATTACTGTTGGATCAGTATTTTTAAAGTATCTAAACAATAAAAAAAGTGTGTGTGTGTGTGTGCGCGCGTGCTCTGGACATAAAAATGTTTATCTGAATAAATCTGAATAAGTCTGAGATCAAACATATGGTCCATCCATCCATCGTCAACCGCTTATCCTGCATACAGGGTCGCGGGGGGCTGGAGCCAATCCCAGTGTTCATCGGGAGATAGGCGGGGTACACCCTGGACAGGTCGCCAGTCCATCGCAGGGCTTCACATAGACAAACAACCACTCACACTCACATCCACACCTAAGGACAATTTTGGAGACACCAATTAACCTAGCCTGCATGTCTCTGCATGTGGGAGGAAGCCGGAGCACCCGGAGAGAACCCACGTGGACACGGGGAGAACACGCAAACGCCACACATTGATTTGAGCCACCCAAAGTGAGAGGTTGGGGTGATTTCCACTCTCTGACACTGTCACTGGCAGATCATGAGTGCTGCCTGAATCCATCTGGTGTGATGGGGGGCTACAGTAAGGCTTTGGCGGTATTATTACTTTTACGTAATTGAAAGATCTGCATAATCCTTCTGCTACTGATAATAGGATGGTCTGCCGACCCATTCCTCAACCCCTAAAGAAATCAGCTTGTTTGCTTGCTGAGTTTACGTGTTGAATCAAATACACCTGAGCTACTGGTGGAAATGCACACATGACCGATAAATTCATCATCCTGTGTTAGTTTTCCCAGGATACACTTTTTATGGTAACGTTTGGACAGCTCATTAAAGTAGGTGGCAGTGAAGCTGACAGGGATTTTGAATCCTATATAAATTAATTCTCACTTGGCATGTTGAGGGGAAGAAAATGGACCCAGATGGGGTGTCAGAACCTTTTTGCTAGTTCTAATGCATGCAAATCAGGACAAATTGTTTGCCGGCGCTCCATTTTAAAAAGCCTGGCATCGGCGGCATGTGGGTGAATGATGCCACACACACAGACACATACACACACACACACACTGTAACAAACACACAGGTACCTTAAATAATGCATTTGTTACATGCTTCCCTACAGCGATCATATTATGGATTAATTTAATGGGTCAGCAAACATCCAACTGTAGAAGAAGCAACAGTAACTGAGCCAACAGCTGTAATGAAAGTAATGCTGAGCGCTGTAGCACCAAACCTGCCTCTATAATGTCTTTTTCAGCCGACGCATGACAGCAGCTGTCTCATGTCAACCCAGTAGTACCATTAACACGATGCAGCCGGGCAGAGAGCTCAGTAATAAATACACTTTGAGGCTCCTCTTGTCATGAAGCCACATCATGTAGCATAAACCTCATGTTCGCAGGCCTAACCGTAGCCTCAGGGGCCTCTGGTCTGTGGTTCAGCAGTATGTGGTGTGGAAAGCTGTCAGGAAGACATCCAAACATTGTGGTTTGCTATACTCCAAGCATAAATGGCCTGTAGTACTGACATTATTTAAACGCAGCCTTGTTCTGGGGCCTTATTCTTCTTCTTATTATTATTATTAATATATATGTTTATTGCAGTTCATATTTGTAGAATTTAATGTCACTATTTTTTTAGAAATGTATATTTTGTTTCTTGAGAGGTATTGGGGCAGATTTGACTGCCAGTTTTGAAAGTGACTTTTGAAATTCACTGTACTCAACCAAGAAATATTCTGGTACCTAACCTACAGTTTTTGTACGGATTAAACAAATGAAATATATGGGCCGTGGGTGTCCCATGTACAAGGCTCAGTCCTTACTGCTTCGAATCCAGCCTGTGGCCCTTTGTTGCATGTTGCCCCATATCTCTCTCCCTCGTTTCCTCTCTCTATCCACTGTCTTATCAAATAAAGGCAAAAATGCCCCAAAATTATCTTTTAAAATTACAAAAACCCCAATAAACTAATGGAATATTACATTTTAATTAGTGAGCTTCAGAAGTGCATGGTACACAGATTTTGTTATCATTGAGGGATCCTTATAAGAAATGTTGATTTTGTTATGTTTTACATATACGTTAGAAAAATTATTATTATTTTATAGAATAATTATTATTATTTTATAGCACCTTACGTACGTATGATGTAGCTTGTCAACAACGCCTTAAAATACAATAAAACAGAGTACAAAATAAAACATTTCTGTATGATTCAATAAAATAGGCAAGGCAACGAACATTAAAGAAGCTTTAAAAGATAATTACAGAGTCACTAAAGGTCATGCAAGGAATGTTTTTTCTGAATTTCTTTTGCATTAACTCCTATCAAGTTTTGTGTTCCCTTGAAAGATTCATTGCATCTCCCCTGATTGGAAGAGTTAGTGTGTTGGTTCAGTCCAGTTATAATATACTGTGTGGCCGGACTGATTTGGGGAAAAAATCTAATTCTAGTTCTCCTTTTTCTGCCAGATATTGCGATTACGATTCGATTTTGTAATTAAAAAAAAAAGATTAGCTAAAGTTCAATATTCACTGTGTATTAGATAAACTATGACATGGAGCATTACGACATGAAACACCATCAAAACTGTGGCACAATTTTCAAAATAAAACACCCTGTGCAGTCTCCCAATCATATATTAACAATAAACACAGTTAAAGCAGACAATAAATTCACAATTTAACTACATAGCCTACTTAACCATGGTAGAAGCACAAAAATCAAGAGAGCATAACAACACTGGCTCAAAGAGAGCTGTTGTAGAAGCACAAGAAAGGACAAACTGGGGCAGGCTAAACACTTCCAGTGTGAGTTGACACCAGGTAGAAGACGGACCAAAACCGCAGCACAGTGCCTGTGTCGGTTCAGCTGATGCCATTATCCCACGTTTTCCTCTAGTTTTGTTTGTTGTTGTAAAATGTACACACCCTGTGCCCGCTCTGATTGGTGAGTAGGACCGTAACAGGAGATGCATGGCACTTGTGATTGGTGAGCAGATCTTTCACACAAGGATTACAACAGAATGAATTTGGAACTGCATGACTGTTTAAAACTGGTCAGAATCACTGTGTAATTAACCTACATTTTTAATCGTCACGATTAGCTAAAGTGTTCTTTTGATTTGAAAAACGATTAATCGTTTAATCTAAAACACTGTCAGTTTAAGCAAATACTCTTTAGATATTATAGAATAGAGAGATGATATCATGCATTACATTATGCATTTATTGCTCATTACTCATTTCAAAAGCCCGGGCTCCAATGGTATGCTGCTGCTCTGCCCAGCTGTACTAGTTGAAGTAATTACAAATATTTGTGGGCAGGCTGTTCCAGTTTTGGTCCATGATAAGAAAAGGCTGCGTCTCCATAAGTGTTGGTATATTCAATGCTGCTGCAGAAGCTAGGAGTAAAGAGGGAGAGACAGTCGACATGAGGTGCTAAATCATTAAGGGCCTTGTAAAGTAGTAATACAATTTTACAATCAATTCTAAAATAGAGATGGAGCCCATGTAAAGATTCAAAAATGGGTGTGATGCGCTCTATTTTATTTAAGACTCTGGCAGCTGGAAAATGAAGCTAATCGGAATATACTGTTCAGATTATTTAAAATGACAAAATCTGATTAACCTGCTAATTGACCCTGGGAAAAAATTTAAGAACATAATTTTAGAAATATGCATTACACAAGCACAACACTTATAGATTTTGGGAACCTCAAGGTCAGATAATAAATTAGGACCTACCTTCAGACCATTATTGTACTTAGTGCTGCTTACTAAACTAACCAAACTAAAGTAAAACATGGTAATCCAGTCTTGCTGATTGGCCTCAAAAGTCCAGTACTGGCCAGGCTCTAATAAACAATTCCCACAAATAATACGAGGGAATATCTACTAATGCAACAGAGCAATAAAACTGAATCGTACAGTAATTCAATTCACAACTCAGCAAGCAATAAAATTCCTCACTTGACGCCATTATTCATGGTCAAAAAGGATATTGATAACTATTAGATTGTCTTGTACTCATGCTTGAAGCTGATATGAACTAACGTGATCAAATGATACTAATGTACACCATGACGTGAATTTGTCCTTGTAATAATAAAAGTGGTGGTTTGACAGAACCACTTAAGTTCCCTCCTTGTCTGTCTGTCAATCCCCAGCACCACAGAAATCTGTCTTTTCACCCCTATTTGAGCCGAGGAGATATCTCATTATGTGGTTTAACGTGGATAACTAGCCCACCATCTCTGCATCGCTTCTATGCTCCCCGAGTGTCATGTTCACCTGCTGATCTTCTCACAGAGTTTGACTTCTCTATGGTCCATCTGAAATCACCCACAGCAAACAGCAGTGTCTTGGATAATTAACTCACGGAGCCCGAGGAGCAGTTGTCCACCTCCCCGACCTCATAGAGGACAACATCCTTGATGAACACCGCGATGGCTTTCAGGATAAACGACACAAACAGATGCATGTGAATGTAGTTCCTTGTGCAGTGGAGCTTCCTAGGACGCACAGAAAGACATACAAGAACACAGATCAAGACAAAGAGACAAGACACACACACAATTCAATAAAGAGGGCCTTCATGCCTATTATCCAATGTCCTTGGAGTTAATAGCTTAAAATGACAGCAAATCACAGACTGACTTAACTCATAATTAAGCTCATTAGTTTCTTTTATCACTGCGTGGGTGGATCTGCTTTAGAGCGCAATGAACACTTTTTATGGTCCTTCGCATGCCTCACCGATAAAGACAAGAGAGGTGGATTTCAAAATGACTAATCAGAAAAATTTCCTAATACTCAAGCATCAATATTTGAATACTTTTTGACTTCCTGATTACATTGTCATACTTGAGAATATTAAATGATTAGTTGATTTGAGTCTCCCATTAGTTCCGATGACGTGTTCATGCGGACGACGCTTGTTCCCATTGCGGGGGGAAAAATTCAGCTGTGATGTAGCACGTGCCCAATCGCTATAGTGTCCCCTCAGGGATCATTAAAGTTTCATCTCACCTCATCTCTCAGTCAGCAGAGCTTGTTAACGTTCTGCTACAGTTGTTTATACGCTATCAACCAAATTTTGTTATTTCATAAAATGCTTGTTTTCTTCAGCTGCTACTGAAAAGTAACTGTGAGCATTCCTGGCCAATATTATACAAGTGGAGCATTTTTGTGGCTGAATGAAATCACAGTCTAACTGGTGGGGCACATACTGAGAGAGGAGAAGGCGCAGCAGAACTAAATTACTGAAATACCACATGTGTAATAATTAGTTCTTTTTGTATTATGGGAGCAAATATGAGATATATTCTCCATCACCATGCTGGTGCTGTAAGGACCACAGGCTGTAATTTGTCATACACCAACAGAGATATTTTTTTTTATTTTGGCTCAAAATCATACTGCAAGTATCATTTTCTGTTTTTCAGTTAAAGCTCTTTGGTTCATGGGAATTCTTCTAGGCTGCACTGCTGAAACTACATAAATTTTCATGTTTGGTCATTTACATGATCCATACCTCATGGGATTATTCAGACAAATATTCAGTATACTGTATATAAAGTATAATGTATCAGGAGATATCCAAACAATGAATATTTAAATAAATATAGGCACCCAGTAAATACAAATATACAAATCAAAATCTGCTTATGCACCACATTAATGTCAGTTAACGCATCGTATGACTTGTTCAGTTCATGAATAAATAACATACAGTCTGTAATCCACATAAAGCATGAGGCTTTATCTATCAAAAGTTGTTCTATTTTTCTATTTAGAAAAAAGTGTGACTCTCCGCAGCCCACCAACACTCATTAATATCCCTCACTCTAACCACAGCAGCTACTGTACCTTCTCCTCAAAATACCTCGTCATAACTCTCCTTCTGGCTCAAACCTGTTGACTGCCTTGATTTCACAATTTCACACTTTTTTTTGGTGTGTGTCTTTTTATTTATCATCCTGACCTTGGCCTGCCTTGTGGCACTGGACGCATACACATACGCAAAATTCACATTTGAGGACACATTTGCAGGTCTTTACGGAAAAAATGAAAAGTAGCTCTGAGCAAACTCAGTGTTAACAGTGTAGTGGCAGGGACAGACTATAAAGGAGACACATGAAACAGCAGTAAGAAAAAAGTGTTCCCCTCCTTCCCCTTTTTATCTCCTTGCAACATTCTTGAATTGAAACGTTCGTACATCTGAGATGAGAAATGGCATACAATAAGAAAATAAGCTTTTTTGGAAGAAGTCTACAGTATTGTGTGAGTCAAGCACGTATATATATTGTCTATTCGTTGTCCTCTAGGGTAAAGCATTTTCAATTTAAAGCTGTAATCTCAAAACATCAAAACTGTAATTGCCTTTGAGGATCTTATAATCAATCCCTGACTTGTCAAATAGCAAACACATCTGCCTCTTCAGTCCCACCATACTTCAGATCTATAATCTCCAAACCAGTGCAGATCAAAAGATCAAGCTGCTGAAATGGATGAAAGGATCATCAAGTTTGATTGACAGTTTATTTCATCCCGTAAGTGTTTGCATCTTTCTTCTTGTCTTTCATAGGTTAATTTAAGCCCTCCATTTCTGCCCGGTTGTGAAGCTGCACTGATCAGAGATTTTCAGTCCCAGTTCAAAGTGTTTGATGTGTGACACTGAAATGTATAAACTGCTGTGTTGTCCGTATCATATCGCCCAGCAGGAATAATGCCACTGTCAGTGTGCTTTAAATGGGAAAACGCTCGCACTAATGCTTTCCGCAAAGGTCCTGCAGCGTTTCACTGTTGCTTTTCTTCTTTGTTCTATCCTCTTAAATATCTGAGCCCCTGAGACCAGGAAACAGGTTTATCTATCAGGAATTATCATGAAAGTGAATGGTGCAAATTCTTGAGCAACACAGCTGCTGTCAAGAGAAAAAAAGCTCTGTATTTCTACGTACCTGAAGATGCAGAGGATCACAATAGCTGTGGTAAGAGATATGAGGGACACACTGTGGCCAATGGTGTAGCCAATCTTCACTTGCCAGAAAAACTTTCCCTGAAAAAAAACAACAGCATCAACACAAGTCACAGTGAAGGGAACTGACAGAAAAATGTAAGAGTTTTTACACACTTAAATTTATACAGTCTATATGATATATACACAATGCTGTCCTTTCATCTTTTCCAAAGAGTTTGAAGAAACGCTCACATTTGGCCTCAGGTGACTCAAACAACCATAACAAATGTCGTTACAACGGCCAAGAGTACTAACAAACTAAGCTGTATCTATAACCTTGATAACGACCCCAATTAGGTCAAATAGCTGGTATTACCAGCCAGTCATTCAGAATTGAAGAAGCCTCTTGGGTGAGAGGCGAAACGTCTTTGATTATCTTCAACCAAGTCCAGTTGCCCTTGATTTGAACCTTCTTTGGATATCTTTGCTTTAAACTACTTTCCTTAAGTTTCTAAATACTTCAGAGGAACACGGTATACTTTTGACTCCACAATTAGTAGATTGCATATTATTTTACACAAAAAAAGGTGATACATTTGGCTCATAATACTTTTACGTTTACCAGTTAATAAGATGAAGCTAAGATGAATCTAATGTAACAGGGTAGCAAACAAAAATAAACAAAAAAAAACTAAAACTACACCTATACCTGATACTGAAGATCATGTTATATTATCAAAAGCTCCAGAACAGCCACTGTGTGGACGTTGAGGTGTGGTTATTTTGTCAACAGCTGTTGTGCAAGGTCAAGAATTAACTTTGAACTTAAAGCTGCGGTAGGCAACGTTGGAGAACCAGTAAGAGACAGCTAGATGTACTGATTGCTGTCAGGATGTAAAGAGAAACAAGAAGGTCATGGGTTTGAACACCGGTTGCCCCGACCTTTCTGTGTGGAGTTTGCATGTTCTCCCCGTGTCTGCGTGGGTTCTCTCCAGGTGCTCTGGCTTCCTCCCACCATCCAAAGACATGCAGGCTAGGTTGATTGGTGACCATAAATTGTCCTTAGGTTTGAGTGTGAGCATGATTGGTTGTTTGTCTATGTGAGGCCCTGCGAAGGATTGGCACGATGGCAGCTGGCTCCGGCCCCTCGCGACCCTGTACGCAGGATAAGCGGTTGACAATGGATGGATGGACTCAAAGCTAAGCTTGCTGTCATCTAATATTCTGCATTAGCATCCTGGAATTTACTGGCTTCAGCACATGAAGCCTTTCAGAGTGGCTTCACAGTGTTGCTGCCATGGCACTGTATGTTTTGTGCTTGATGAAAATGAGATTAAGAGCTCTGCATCCTGTGGCACACGGTGGTATCAAGTATGCAGAAAAAGATAGACATCAAATTCCTTTTAGAGTACTTCACCAGCCGGGTCCCTCCTGACTTCCTATGTGGCATACTAATGAGGCCGCCTCTGTGACTCAGAGAACAGAGTGCCCACCAAGAAAGCTTTTACCACCCTGCAGAGCACATCCACTCTTCACCCAGCTCCGGCTTTGTCAACACAGACAAGACTAACTCTCTCTGCATTAAAACTAAACGGAATGAGATCCAACGTTTGATGTATTTATTCCCTTCTATACCCTGAAGGCAACATGAATAACCTCTGACTCATAATGCCTGATAAAAGAGGCAGGAATTACTAACTGACCCAGCCATGTCAATGAAAATTAAGTATGATGTGCTTCAAAGACATGTGCCTGCTCCAGCAAACAATCAAGGATGCTGACTTTGCTTTCAAGAATATTTGTGCTTTCTAGGTCATGATTTTTTTTACATAAGAGCCTAAAGGAATGGTTCAACATTTTTGAAAATCACATATTTGCTTTCTTGCCGAGAGTTAAATAACACTTGTCTGTGGGTTTAAGTGGCTATAATCGACGGTGGATCAAGTAGTTTGTGTAATGTGAAATTAGTCTTTGTCTTTGAGGCCAGACGGCCAGAGTTAGTGACTAACTGGTGAACATGATGAAGCGTTTACTGCAGCAGCTAAAGAGCCTGGCATTTCCAATCAGGAGCTGTTTCAATGGTGCCAATTTGCCAAACTGTAAAGAAATTTAGGCTAAAAGAAATGGGGCTCAAGATGTAACACAGAGCTAACTAACTGACTCCGTGGCAACATTATACTTCCTGTTTTAATCCCCCAAAGCATTATGGGAACATGCAGCATGATTATCCCCCAAATCAAAGTAAGACAAAGAATAATAATAGGAGTGACAAAATCCATTAATATTAACTTTCTTCATGTTACACTATAGTTTAGGAGGCACTTTGAAAAAACCCTGGTGTAGAGCAAATCAGAGCGAAAAGGAGAGTGAAGACTGGACTTAGATCTGCAGAGTGGCCAGAAACACAACACCTAATAAAAACTAATGTTGCTCTGCATCTGTTGGAAATAGACAACTGTTCACAAGTTCACAATATCAACTCAAAAGGTGATAATAAATCTAAGTTGTGTTTTCAGCCAGTTTCTAAAAACATCAGCTGTTGCAGGTGTTAAGATGGAGCGAGCAGGCGATTAGCTTAGCTAGACTTGGCAGGCTGTCTCCAAAGTTAAATTATGCAGCTACCAACACCTCTTAAGCTCACTAATTAACATGTTGTTAATCATTTGATTAATAAACACAAAGGGGATGTAAAAAAAATAATAATTCCAAAGACCTTTAACATATGTGCAATTTTAGCATGTTATGCTGTACATTCAGTTCTGTTATTTGTAAATAACCACTGTCATCTGAGGCAATTCATACGAAAAACACACAAAAAAGGATTGAATGAAGGAATTGAACAAATACGACTGGAGTCGTGAAACCAACAATCAATACGGCTATTTTCCTCATAGACCCTACAGCACACACCCACAGAGAAAAGAAAAGATGTTCTCATTTAATTGTTCCTGCCCACTGGTTCTCGAGATGATTTTGCACTGTGCTGCTGAGTTCCTTCACAACGGGATCACTGGGTATCCGTACTGCTGCCTCTTACAGAGTGCGACGGTTTACTCACATCATCGTTAGTGCCGTTGAGATTGTATCCACAGTTCACGGCGATGTCAAACGGATGCATCTCAGTCCAGCCGTCCACCGTGCAGGTTTTGGAGAGGTTACCTGAAGAGGGAGAAGACATAAAGAGGTCAAAGCCACCCAGGCAGCAGATTTCTATTTTCTCTACTCACCAGGTTTCTTTAAAATTGTCACTGCTGTGATAGTAGGGTGACATTGTCAGTGACCTCATCTACTGGCTTGTTGGGTCACTGCACAAAACTAGACAATCTCAAACTTCACAAACTGCTGTATGACTCTCTCCCACTAATGTGAGCCATTACTGACTGGTGTATTATCTGTGCCTGCAGAAAGGCTTTCGGCTGTTACACATATTGACATTCTGATCCCCATCTTGTCACTCATCCAACCACAAATAAAGATTAACGTGCACGGAAGAAATCATATGCATGTCATATGAGGAATATATAATAGGTCATACGAGGAATGTGCCCAGTAACTCCAGTAAATGTATGTTGCATAAACAAACTAAAACAACACCGTTTCATACAGTAGAAATTATGTTACATACAACTAATTAGCAATGGTTTTAGTTAAATGTTAATACAATGGTTCTCGTGCTTTAAGACATTGCAACTTTATCTGTATTAAACCAAGACCAGAATCTTTCCTTAAACTTAACCAAGTGCTGTGAGTGCCTAAACAACTCTGCCTGTGTACTTCTTGTTGCAGACTTGATGGTTTTCTTTTGCTGCCTCTGTAGACTCTGTATGTCACTATCTGGTATGTTAAATTTAATAAAATATTGGTCACAAGATATGATGCATTACAACATCCAGGTTATCACTTCCTTCCCCTGCATTAGAAACATCCTGCTATTTCTCTGCCAAAGACATACTTTTTGTCCTTAATTGCAGGCTCCGTGAGAGGAGCACCAGAAATAGTCTGTAATTTGGTTTATTCATGGGATTTATTCATGGTTTATTCATTTGCGGGGCATCAGAGGTTCATGTAAACAGCTTAACACAAATGGCCTTAACCAAAATGGGAACAACAGCCAAGTTGCTCTGTGCGTGTAAACGTAGTTAATTACGACCAAATGTTATCATACGCAGGCAATGAGATGTGGAGGGAAGCATGTGCAGCAGGAGGTTAGTATCTAGAAACGTCAGGGAAAGGTCATGTGATTGAAGTGTCACGTTTTCTATCGTTGCTGCTATGGCTGTATGTGAGCGTCATGCTGGGGTGACGGGACGAATCCCCTCTTATTTTCTCTTTTATTTAATCCTAACTTCATTCCTCTAGCAACCAAACACCCTTTCACAGATGTGTAAGTTTGTTTCACACACACACACACACACACACACAGTCTCAATACACTAACATCCTCCACATTTCTCGGCTGTCACCCGGTCAGGTATTTGGAAGTGGCACTGTAGGAAGGCATAAGCTGAATCCTACTGACAGATAAACTGTGGATCAAGGGACCCCTGATTACATTTTGGGGGTGATATGCATCTGTACTTTTAGATGTTTTTACGATGTGTTACGGTAAACTTTTACTTTGGAACTAATAGCAAAAGAGAGATGCTTGAATCCATATGTTTTGGTTATCTTGGAAGAGTCAGGAAATCACTTTACCTTTTATTTATAAGCATGGTGCCTTTGGATGCAATAGCAAGTTAGAAAACTGGTACAAGATGACTCCTTCTTCTACTGCCCACATACTGTACTTTAGATACAAGCCGTTAAGATTAGTTTTTCTTTGCATAGTCAGGCAGAAACCCACAATATTGGAGCCACAAATGCCAGAGAAGAGGAGAAGCTCACAGACTGCCACCTCTGAACGTGCCATTACCACCACTAACAGCTTAATTTGTGAATTCTCATGCAGGGCGAACGTCTTCATCAGGATGATGTCCTCGATGATACAGGTCCTGCTTGACGCAAGCAGCTGTCATGACATTTTCTTGTATATGACAGAACAAAGCGTAAGTGGAGAAAATCTGTAAGTATATGGAGATTGATCAGAAATATCCATATGCAGTAATCAATGAGAAATGGCAGCATGTTTTCTGACACGGTATTGCACCTGAATGTCATCAGCTTGCTGGAGTTCTGTTGGATATTGATTTTTGTGTATTGTGTATTTGTCTCTCTCTACCTGGAAACTCAATAGAGTGCTGCAGGGATGACATTTTGTTGTAGGCCAACACATTTTGTTTTAGATATTGGATTCTTGCAGAAAATAAGCTCTGTGGCAAACAAATGTTTATGATGCTTTCATGTTTTGTTCAGCAAGATAATCTTAACAAATGAATGACCGATGAACTACACCAAGGTCACATGACTTAATGATCACCACAATTAATATAGCGTTCCAGACAATTCGGAACTTGAACATTTCTGACCTCCTAGAAAAAGTACAATGGTGCGCCATTCAAAGTCGGAGTTCCTACTTGTGAAAAAAGCAAATCCGTCTACCCTGACTTCCTGGACAGGCAGCTGTCTGATGCCACACAACAATGGCAGCACCCATGGAAGTGCATATTGTAAATGGTAAACCATCAACTAAAAGGTAACATAAAGCATATTTGTCTTTATTTAATTAAGATAATACATACTATCATATAGTAAAACCTGTTCTGTATGTAAACTAAATGTGAAACATTTGCAGATTATCAACCAATGTAGCTACACAGGATCACAGTTAATGAGTAATTTATATTTATGTCTTGTGACTTGTTTTCATTAAAATGGCCATCTTTTTAATTAATACCAAGGGCAATGCTGAGGGTTCAGTTGTGTGTACGCATGACAAAGAATCAGTTTATCACAGTCAACCCTATTTATCGTTAATGTTTGGAGTCGTGCACCTGGAGCACTTTGAGGTCGGAAGTCATAAATTTCAACTGGGAAAGAATTCCAACTTGTAATTAGGGCTGGGCGATATGGCCAAAAATGTTATCACAATAAATACATTTCACACCATTCGATATCAATAATTATCACAATAAAGGTCAAATCCTTATTTCTTTCAAGTTGATTTTTGCTCCTAAGTAAAAACTGAAGAAACCGGATGGTTAATTGTGGTTTTAAACTATTCTTTATAGTCAGAACGTGACAAACCCGTGATGCCAAACAGCGGATCACTTTACAAATCAGTTATTGAGTTATAACATTCAAAACAATTTTCATAAAGTATTTTTAGTAACCTTTTCCTCACCAAATTAAATATCTTAATAGAAAAATTAAGTACTTATTAGTTCGTAATTCAAATTAATTAAATCAAACATTTATTAACGATATATTGAACATTTGTTAAATTGCGATAATTATCATTATTGTTTTATTTCCCTGTCCTACTTGTAATATGATTTTGCGTTGTTTGGCGTGATGACTTTAAATGTCCCTGACAACCTTTTGTAGTGTCCAAGAGCCACAGGTTCACATCTACCTTGTGGGGTATTTCCTGACATTTTTCATGTCGTTGAACAAAACGTAAAAAGGTCTCTTAAGCTTGTGTTAACCGCAGATCTTATTTCAGGCATCTAACCAAAAAACTATTAAAAATACCCACTGACATCGAGACAAGGGAACCGGTAAAAATGCTAACTTCCACATAGAGAGAGATATCCTTCTCCGATTTAATCTCTCATGTACAGTTCTCCCTATTAGGTTTCCTGACAGTTGCAATAGATTTTGATTACTGTAAAATAAGTGTTGGGATTTCTTGATTGTTGTGGAAATGATAAAGGCATCAAACTAGATGTGTGCTTGAACTGGAAAAAAGTACACCCCTTATTTACACAAAATATATACAGTAATATATACAGTACTCAGAGGCTACAGCCATGCTACTGGCTATGTGAGGCTGTACTTAGGCACAGCAGAGCTTTGAGCTAAATGCTAATAGATCAGTCAGGCTTCACGAGTGTCCTCTTAACCTGGAAATGTCGAAACGGTGAAAGCTCAGTGGACACATCAACCTGCCATCAGCGCCGGTGTGTTTGTGGAGATGTTTGAGAAAGTTAGTCAGGAAGAGAGAAGGGAAGCACAAAAGAAGGAACGAGAGAGCTAACCTAGGGGTACTTCATAGGAATAAATTAATTAGTTGGCTATCAATCTTCTTCAAGAGTGGTACTGGTAATTTAACACAAGTAAAATGATTTTATTAATTATTAATAATAATGATTATTATTCAATTATTTAATGCTGGCCACACTAAAGGGTAATTGGGCTGATATGGGTCCAATTCACCCATCCCGACAGTCACAGGGGCTTTCCCAAACCGAGAATAGTCGGAAACTGATTATCGGCATAAATTATCCTGTTTTGTGAGAGGTTTACAGACATAATCTCCAACCGGATTGCAGGCACCCTGATTTGAAATTTACGTCCTCCAATCAGAAACCAGCAATAGACAATGAGGGTGAGCTGACCAAGAAGCGTCAGCAAACATGTTGTGTTTTTGCTTGTGCTATAAAATGCATAAACCATGGGGATTCCCTCTTCTCACCCATGTGTTTGTCAGTTCATCCACAGTTTTAGTCTCTTTTTTTTAGGTCCTTTGTCATGACTGAATCGTCTGCTGTGTGCGTTCTTAAGATTAAAATATTAAAAATAGGTTAATTCTGTCGTTATGTGGGGTCCCACATTTTTCATAATATAAATATTGGTGCCTTTTTTACCCAGTGCCTTAAAAAGTGATGCCAAAGGGTCGGGACCAAACGTCCATCTGTGACGAGTTGGTCAGTGAGAACACGTTGGCTGAGCTACTGACAAGAAAAACCTCCACTTTAGTTGTAAGACAGCATATAAATAGTGATAGCAGACTATATTTCTGCAAAAAAACAAAAAACAAACGCAAAACAATCTCATATCTGTTTAACACCATGGTCTTGACCAGTTAATCACCTTGACACTCCATCGAGAGCTAAGAAAGTTTAGGACCATACCACTATGCAAATTATCATATAAATGTTGAAAATGTTTGAATTGCAGTGTAAAGGATCTGTTTAGTGTGTGAGAAATTAACCTTTTGTTAAAGTGTGATAAGACAGACAGGCAAAGTCTGACCAGTTAATGTCACAGCAAGTAAACAAAACTAGAGCATCTATCTTGGGAGATAGGGAGACAATATCAAAATACATTACTTCTACAATCTACAGCTGGACTGATAGGTGTGCATCCTCCCTGCTGACATTTTTCTCACTTAGTTCTCTTAGTTAGTGTGTGTGTGTTTGTGTGTGTGTGTGTGTGTGTCATCAGTGGGTGGATGGCTGGCTAACTTAGTGGTGTGGAACAGGCCTCCTGGGCAGGGCAGCAGGCCAATCCCTGCTCCCACAGAACAGTAGCATTCAGTAAACTGGTTGCATGGCTGTTTAATATTTTATTTATTTAAGTTTCTTTTTTAGATTATGAGTAAGAACATTTCTTGTGGCTTAATTGCAATAACTGATGACCAATAACCTCTGTGCAATATATTTTATTGTTACTACGGGCCGCTAAGATGAGATTGCTCCAACAGAATATCGTTGTATGAACACACGCAATGACAATAAAGATCTATCAATCTAATACAACCACTCTGTGTGGAAGTGTTCTAGCATTGGCCTTGTACCTCAAACAATGCAACCCTCACTTGTGGGCTGAAAGATGCTTCTAACTGCTTTTAAGTTGTGGCTATGTTTTACTGGAACAGGTCTGGATTTTGAACCTCATCAATCAAAATAATTTGCTGAAAGTAGAGATGAAATTTAAGGAAATTCACAAGTTTAGAACACAAAAAGATCTTCTGAATAAAGCTGAACAAACTTAGTTTCACTTACCAGACTGTCAGCCATGAGCATCTTTGAAAATGATAAAATGTAATGAAATCTTTATATAAAATGTATTTTCCCAATGTATAAATAGTGTACAACACACATAATTCCCTTCTGTGTGTTGGTGACCCCTAGCTGTGTTAGTGTGCCTAATTCATTTTGTCAACTCCTTGAAGCTGATGTAGTGTCTTTCCCATAAAAGACAATTGCTCATTCCTCAACTGATTATGTGACATAGGCAGGTAAATTCAATAAAGATCGGCTTGTAATTTTCAAATGTTTTGAGTCCTTTTGCAAGAAAATGATGGTTCAGTGGAAACTTATGTTTCGTTAGATTCTACTGACCAGTGTCCGTTGGTAATCAGAAATTGCAATATACATGCAAATTTAAACATTTTGCTTGTCAGTCAGAACGCAAACTCACAGCCAACGTACATAGATAGTTTTAGTTGAAGATATATGACAAACTAGGCATTTGTCATCTGTCTTTCAGCTCTGCCTCTGTGGGATAGAACGGTCTCAGGACTATGAATACTAATTTGTGTATTCATTTTTGGAAGGAAGAGGAATCAGATAGCAAATGACTTTAAAGGGAAACGCTGTTTGGTACAATTTCCAGCACAATGTTTTGGAGCGCTCATGGCTCCCAATTACATTAAAAATATGTCTCCACCTCACAAAAAACTTGTTCTTATTAAAGCCCAAATTGCTTATTATACTGAGCTATACCTACAATGTGGTAAATGTGTCTCTGATCTGCTCCAAACCTCACTGATACTGATGTATGTCAAATGCAAATCACTACCCTGATAATCATGATGAAATTCAGCTACAAGAAATAATGAAAAATGTTTAAGGGAGAACTGTTAGGTGCTGCCTATTAGTAACCCAAAAATGCATTTATTGTGCCCATTTTTACCAAATTCTAAGGTATATGCAACAATTACTCTGTTCTTAAAACAATGTCCATTCAAAGCATTACTAGATGTTTCAAATTTTTCCCAACAGCTCTAAACTCAGCCTCTTTCATGCTGCCCTCAGTACATGTGGGGTTTAAAGTGCATCCTCCATCTTTGAAGAGTCACATCACATTTCACCGTGTCTCTAATTTGCTGTTTGACTCCCAAAGGTGAAAATGCTTGCATGAGTGCAGCAGCACTCCCAGATGGGGAAAAGGTTCACACGTTAGCATGCACAAATGATTGAGTGGACCCGAGATAGACCATATTTCAAATTTTACTAGCTATTCAAGAGGTGATGGATAAATGGATGGCTTTTTTCACATCCACAGGATATGCAAAAGTATATAGCAGCAGCGTCCGATAAAAAAGAAAAAAAATTGCATTAAAACCTTGTGACAAATGATCAGCATATAAAAAATGAAAAAAACACTGGAGTCAATTGTTTCTCCTCACAGCCATCTATGTAGCCTATCACTTCTGTTGTCACCGAAATAATGGCAGTGATTAGAGGCTGTGCATCTTGATTTACACCTAATTATCCAATAAAAGAAATGTAAAGAAAACATATAAACAACATCTGCATTACTTGCAGAGAGTAAGATGAGAACATTGATCAACCACTCATCGTCCATTACATATGAGGCCAGTTAGCATAGTTTAGTTTAGCTTAGCTTAGCATAACTGGAAACTGAGAGAATCAGCTAGCCTGTCTCTCTTCAAAGATAACCAAATCTGCTTACAAGCACCTCTAAGGCTCACTCTAACCCCCAACGTAAAACCAGGGTTGATTTTCAAGTTAGCAAAAATAAATTTGCTGGTCTGGTTAGCCTTTCAAAATAAAACTAGTGGTTAATATTGTGAAACGTCACAATTTGGTTAGATTTAGGCACCAAAACTACTTGGTTAGGTTTAGGAAAAGATCATGGTTTGGGTTAAAATAACTACGTTACTTTAGTGCCTAAATTACGTAAGTTAAGTAACATTACTTACTTAAAGGTTCATGGTGTAAGTTTTAGTGGCATCTAGTGGTGAGGGTTGCTAATTGCAACCAGCGGTTGGCGGTGCATTCACATGCTCCTCGCATGGTCCCATTTCCGGAGTTGTGAAGTTGTTCTTCTGACTTCAGTGTGTCTTCATATGCTCTTAAGTCAGAATGTGGAGTCAGCTACTACAACGATGAGTTGGATTAGCATTATCAGAGCACATAAAGAACATGCAGACATCTAGGTCAGCAAATTAACTGTTACAACCATATTATAGATTACATGTTTGCAAAATATTTATATGCAATATACGTCCAAATTTCTCTTCTTTTCTTACTTCTAATCAGTGGTGCCGCCAGAAACTTTGGGCCCCATGACACAAAATCTAATTGGGCCCCCTCTGTGCAGCTGTTATCACCACATCTCTAGGACCTAACTGTCCCATCAAAAGGCTTGCAACTGTCTTGTTTCTTATATTTCAATACTAGTACTAGCACAATATTTACTGCTGGTGATTTGTACATGCAAGTCTGCATACAGTATACAGTTCACTGTTTGATGCAAGATTAAAAGCCACCATAAATATGTCCTTATGGCAATCTTTTACAGTCTCAATGTATTTTTATAGTAAAATTACTCACCTGTTGTTAGTCTGCTTAAAGGGGCGGGGACAATGATTTAATTTTAATATCTTACTAAACGTTTCCCTGCACTGATTAAATGTTGATGAAATGTAGGCTAACACCAGTCTGCAGCTAGCTAGCTTATTTCACTGTGGACATTAAACCAACAGGTTAACACCACTCACAGACTAAAGGCTGGCCACCTTTCTTGGTGAAAACTGGGTTCCAGATTGACATCCTTTCCTTTGTCTTTCCTCTCTTTCCTTTCTCTCTTCCCTTTTTTGAAAACCAGATTTTGGTTTAACATTGTGTTAACTGTATTTCTGGCGCATCTACTAACTGCAACTAAACATTGTCACTGATACAGTGCGCTAAGGCAGGACCAAATCATTTCATGCAGATACAAGGGGGAGGTCAGTCAATATGGATGTTTACTTTTTGGTCAATGGGGATATTTAACTTCTATTGCCAAAAACAATGAGATGATTAATTGTATTATTATATTTAAAATACTCAATGATGATGTTTTATATAAATATAATTTGTTATTAGTTTTTACCTATTTTGGGGGGTCCCTGTCAGTCAGGGGCCCTTGGAATTGTCCCCCCTATATGGCGCCCCTGCTTCTAATAAACCCATTTACTACTAGTACTACTACTACTAACGTTACTTCTTCTTTTTCCTTCTCTTCTGCGTATGTATCAAACATAGTGATGAAACGAGCTCTGTAGAGCCATTCGTCCATTTCAGCTTCTGGTGAAACATGGTGAGGCCCATATAGATAGAAATGGCTCATTCTAAGGTAATAAAAACATAAAAGTTCATTATGTAAGTCTTTATAATCCACTGAAAACATAATTATGTATATTATATTGCATTTCTGTCAACAGACCCTGCTAAATATTACACACTGAGCCTTTAAGTTACGTAATATCACTAAAAAGAATCAATGTTAACTTTTTGTTTCACACGGGAAACAAACACCGGCCTCCTGGGTGAAAGCTCGGTTTCTGACCATCCTGTCCACCCAACCACCTCCTTACTCTGACTTTTCTGTTATTTTTCAGGGAAAAACATTAACAGTTGCTGTTGTGAAAAAGCTCAGAGATGTTGAAAGGGAAATGGCTCAGAGATGTTGAAAAGAAAGAATGGATGTATCCATCAGCAGAGATCTGAAAATGATGAGGTTTGGGTCAGGCAGCATCATAGGAATTATCCAAACTGGTGTTCGTGCTGTTCTGCAGCCGAGTGTGCCCCGCTGTGATGTATTTAATTTAATAAACCAATACTTAATTCTAGTCAGGTTTACAGTAAACCATGTGCACAGCCTGCCAAAAAACTAAAAGCATGGCTGTGATGAACTCTGACTATAGATTTAGCCTCATTAAACTCTAAAAACACAAAAAAACTATAGTTGATTTACACAGTCTCACTATATGTAGAACATCAGAATAGCAGTACTAACAGAAAAAATATCTAAATACATAACCAGACAGACTGGAGAATAGAAGTTGAGACATGATGGAGGTTTGTTTCAGAGTGCAGCAGCCACAAGGTTTAAGTATGGTCCTTGAAAGGAGTTATGATTACTTGTATTGTCTGCCCCCTTCTCATCCCTAAAATTATATTTAAATGCAGGAGAAATAAATCATCCACCTTTCATAAGAAGAAAACAAAGCAATGTGCGTTTGTCAGTAACCCAGCAACCATGTTCTCACAACTTAACACCATAACACCCAAAAACTGAGCGTATATCATTACAATTGTCAAAATCTGCAGCGAGAACGTCAACTGCTGTCTCGTCGCTAACTGAAAGTCTCTACCCGCTGCAGAGAGCAGTGCAGCAAAAGAGATTGTGATTTAGTGTCGACTCTGGACAAGAAAATGAGCCCCCCGTTTGTTGAATCAGGTAGCTGAAGCGGCAAAACTTTTGATAGTGCAACTAGTGCAAAAGTCTGAATTTGCAGATGGCGGAGGAGTTGAGCGAGAGCAACAAAAAAGGATCCAAGATCTTGAAAGAAAGGGAAGATCATGGCTGAAGTGCATCAAAAAAGAAAGGGCTCCAAATCAGACAGGCAAGACAAGATTGCAAAAAGACATTTTGTGAAGGACCATTAAAAAGGCTGTTCTTGGTAATGGGTCAGGAAGAAAATATAACCCTGTTAATCAAGTAACAGAGAGCAGAGGAGGCTCCTGGTGGAGAGACAAAAGGTATTCAGCAAAACATTAAAATTTGGTAATGTTTCTCTTTCTTATCTTGGGTTAGTGAATCACCACTCTCCCCCCCAACTCTTTGTCTGTGCTTGTTCCAAAATAAAGGTTAACGGATGAGCTGGATTCCTTCTTGTTTTCATAGACCCTGACTGTCATCTGCGACTGAGTTTACATGACCCTTTTAAATCTGGCCTTTAATTTGGCTCTTGTAAACGCTACATACTGTTTACTGTAACCTGGATTAACTCTCATCCTGGGTTTCAGGTGCCTGGAGAACCCCAAATATTCTTCTGAAACAGCTAGTTCACAGGGTCAACACTAGTGTGGTTGGAGCATTGTCTGTTAGGTGCTGCTGTTTAACCCATTAAGGTGTCTGTGAGCTGTTCCCTTTAAGACCGGATGGGACGTGGGCATTTTATTAGGCGTCATCTTTTTCAAGACACAATACTGATGAAATGCGTCGCGATCCTCTGAAATATCAGTGGGGTAGGCGAAATGCATTATGGGATATGTATTTTAAAAATGTTTTTAGCCTCTGTGTGGACCACAAAAAAAAAGTTTCCAAAGCTGTGATAACGGCTGACTAGCTGAGTGAGAGCAACATTTATGCCGCCTACAGCAGTTACTCTGAGGACGAAAACAACAATGAATTAGAAGATTCAGACCCAGATTATAATGTGACAGCTGAGCCGCTAGCCAAGGGTCCACTGAAAAGAATCATAGACCCATTTAGTCATGTCAACTTACTTCTTCTTTTTAACTCAAATAGCTCTGACAAGTTTTGGATTTTGAACTCAACTGTATGAGTTTTAGAAAGTTAAACTTGCATTAATTCATTGTGTTGACTATTTGACACTTTTGTCGTGTTGATTGAACTTACGTATGTAAGTTATCAGTTGAAAAAAAAGGCGAGAGTATGAGGATTGCCTAGGTGCTGCGTCTTTTGAGTTTGAGAAAAACATAATCAACTAATTATTAGGGTTTAGCAAGTACTTGGTTAAAACAAGTATCCGGTATAGATACTTTCTATGAGTATCATCAGAGTAAAATGTGTCAATATCTGTTTTGTTCTAAAATATAAATATATGAATATAAAAAAATCAATTACTATTCTCTGAAGCTCAATTCTGTGGCTGTTCTGTAAATGGTTTTCTAATAAATATAGCAAGTTCTGATAGAAATTTCAGGCTTAAATAACTTCCAGTTAATACCACCCACTTATAGATTAAGCCCCACCAATTCTGAGTACCCCTGCTAATTATACACTGCAGATAAGTCATATATTCAAATTCCAACCAAAATATAGACACTTCTGTGGTAAACAAAACTAGTGCCACCGGTGGAAAGGGTTCCAGACAACGGCCTTAAGGCCCTTTCAGAAAGGAGGTGACATCTGCTGCTATTTTGAACTTTGACTGCGGCGTGCACAGGCGCACCAGCAAGCTACCCTGCCCCGTCACAAGTCATTGAAGATAATAGCACAGTGGTGCTGTTGTTGTGATCTGTCTTCAAGGCCCTTTATAGATTTAAACTGAAACAAATTTGGAATTTAAATCCCTTAACTTGAAATGGAAAGTAGTATTAATTTGGTTAAGTTGCTTTAACTTGAAACTATGAGTTAGAATAACTCAAACTTGTTCATTTAACTAACATTGGGACAACTAGAACACTGTAGTTATATCCACTTTATGAACTTAAATTTATGAGTTGAAACAAAGGCAATCTTAAAAATGTGAGTTGAAGGGGTGTAGAATTGTATCTTTTTTAGACAAATGAAGGCAAGTTTCCTTGAATGGACAATGTAATATAGATAGTTGTTTTAACTCACAGTATTAAGTTCAAACAACAAATTATCATTAATTAAACAAATTGTATAACGTAACATCACGAGTTGAAACAAAGCTTTTCTTAAAGTTGAGTTTACTCACATTTTTAAGGCAGCAATTGAACTTAAGTTTTAAAGTTGAACCACCTAGATAATTTTTACAGTGTCTGCAGGTGAGAGACGTGTTTGAGGAGCAGGAGGAGGAGGGGGAGGAGAAGGGGGAAAGTGTAACAAAGCACAAGCAACTGTTGGTGAAAGAAATAATAACCTGCATTGGGCTGTGTGTCACTATAGGCATTCTTCAGCTGCAACTGAGGAAAGACTAGGTGAAAAAGTAGCTTTTTCAGACAAATTTACATAATAATAATAATAATAATTATAACAAATTATGTAAAAATGTGTCATATGCTTTAATCCAAAGCAACGTACATACTTACGCGTGTGACTACATTGCCAATTGTAAAGAAATAACTAAAATGTGTACAAATGTATTATTTTTTTCAGTTTTCTTTGTTTATTGATTTAAAAAATGTAAATGAACACAAGGGCACATGCAATCATTTCCAAAGGTGTAAGCTCTCAAATGGTTTTTATTTAATGTTTCTATCTAGCTGAGAAATAAAGGTTTAGGTTTTTAAGAAAACCCTCAGGTTTTAGGAGGTTGTTTTCAAACAATGCCTCAGGTTTTAAGATGCTTTTGTAGAGGGTTAAAGCACTATAGAGAAGAGTGGGAGGGCAGTCTAATCCTCTCGCTCTTTGAAATGTGAGGAACATTAACAAATGTAAAAAGTTCAGACATTTTAAAGATCGGTTTTGTAAATAAAAATGATGTAATGATGAGCTTCATGAGGCTCATGAATCAAAATCCAGTTTCCTGCGAGTTGTTTGCCTTGGGCTTTCTGCAGGGTTTCTAATCATTTTCCCATGTCGTCGAGAGGAGATGATGAAACCACCAATTTGATGACTTTAAATGTCCATTTGCGAGCAAGCAACACATTTCATCCTCACTATCTACCCAAAGGCTTGCCTGTATGCAAATACACTTTTTGAATATCGAAACACTCACAGCTGGAGAAAATGTGAATAAATGAAAATGTATGAATGTGTCGGCCAGCCCTGAGCTAATATCAAAATGACATCGCAAGCCCCTGTTTGGACACCTGTGGGCTTTTTTTCCCCCCCAAAAATGTATTCCAGTAATACAGCATGATTTAAGTATGTAAATACATGATTTATAATTAGTTCTAAAGAACATTTCATGTCCTTAAGCTGAGAATCTAAGTTTGAAATGCTTTCACTAGCACATTTATCCATTTTTGATAAATAAATGATGATAGAAATGATAGTTTTGAGGCTAAAGTGTAAACTAAACATGACAAAGAATATATTTTTTATTCTTGTATTTACATTAAATGAAGGAAGATGTGTTTACCTCTGTGCTGGTCACTGAAGTAGCTGAAGTAAGTGGGGCAGGTTATTGTCACCACCTCTCCGAGGCTGGCTGAAGGCCAACAGGCGATGATATCCCACATGCCTTGGCAACCTGCCAGGAGAAGACAATACCATTAACATTGCATTGCTCAAACTGTGACAGACAAACATGGACACACATGACACAATTGAATAATGTGCTAACATGACCCCCATGACACATTCGATGCTTTGCAGTGACAGCAAGGTTTAATAAGACCAATATAAACATAAATTACTTAGCAGCAGCACTTTTCAACTTTAATTCAGAGATTTACATAGATATGTTGGTTTACATTGTAAATTTTGTACAAAATTCTGATCATTCTTCGACATCATCAAACAAAATCGAATTCTTTAAATGCTGCAAACATTTTTATCACGTGAGATAAACAAATGAATACAAGCAAAAATCTCAGGTGATGTTATCTGCTTCGAATCCAAATTGACAGGACATGTCGTATCTGTGGCTGGCTGGAACGATAAGAAAAAATATAATGTATTGATTTATAACAATCAATACACTATCAGGTTTGTCACTGGAGGATGAACTCTTTCCCTATAGTATTTGTCCGGAACATACTGTACCTTTCAGAGCCTGCTGCTGTAGTGTATTTCCATCCTTTTTGAAAAGGTCATTTTAATAGCTCAGAAAACATTTTTTACTGTTTCATGATATGCTGATTAAGCTTAATTCTAAAGATTGCTTCCTTTGGATTCTACTAGCTATATAGAGAAACCTGCACCATCACTATCACTGGTTGTTTGTCTCCTCTGAGCCAAGAACAAACATACGCCATTTATTAGGAGCAACGCAGTCTGCTGCAGGACCAGTGAGTTTTTATTTCAATCAAATATCAGTTTTTCAGTTTGTTGCTGCACTTTTCTGTGTTTGAAATGAAAGTGACAACGTTTCCTTCTGAAAGTGTTCTGCAGGTCAACAGCACAGATGTGTGACACCTGAGTGAAGCTTCGGAGAAGTGTGAAATGACAAAAACACAAGAAATGGACCATTTGTAAGACAGATAGATTTTTTGAACTTCAAGAACCATTGGAAGCAAAGTTATAAACGTTATTTAAAGCTTCTTCAGGACCTCTTTAAGTCTGTACAATGATCTCAAAAATTTCCATTTTTAATGCCTGCTCTGTTTCACTGCTGGACAATCTCTGGACATATTAATGTGTTGCATAACCATGGTCTTTGAACGTATGGTTTCTCACAAATGCACACACTGCTAATTCATTTATTAGGGATGTGACATGTGAGAGCAGCTTCCACTAACTTCCTGTTGAGGAAGCAGATAGGGACTTAGAGAAATGAGGGTCATTGCAGAGATAAGGAACAAAGCTGTTCTTTCTCACACAGGTTCCACCCTCTTCTGGACTCTATGGGTACTACCTCCTCCAATCCAACATGCACGCACTCGCCCACTGAAATTTTTATTGTGCACGTAGCCGACAAACAGGACACTACTACCGATACGTGCGTGAAGTTTAAATAGCAGTGTCCCTACTGCCACAGCATCCTTTTTTTCTTCAGCATACGGCAAACTGCTCACTGAATTCACCACCTCCACGGAGTGAGCCGCCACTTCTAGAAAGTCATCTTTGCACCCGGGCGAGGGAACCTATGTCCTGCCTGGACGAGTCCAGGCCCCCCCCCCCGCCAGCCAACCTGCAGCTGGGGAAGGGAGCGACTGACCAAGTGTTACGGAGAGTTAGAGGCAAGCAGACGCTGCCACATCTCCCCGTCTCGTGTTCAAGAAGCCATTGTTCTACATGTGCTGCTTGAGTACACTACGATAAGGTTTTTGAGAATGTGGAAACCATTTTTGAGTAAAACATGTTAATTTACATTCCTCAAAGAGCTAACTCCTTGGGTGAGGCTAAGGGCTCGCCCTGCGTGTTCAGGAAGCTACTGTTCTAAAACATGTGCTACTTGTGTACACTGTGGTGATGCTTTGTGAAGTGAATGTTAAACTGTTTATTATAACACATTACATTCTTAAAAGTGCTAATTCCCCATCACCAACCCCATCCCATCGAGCTAGCTGTGTTGAAGGCGCCGCTGCGTCCTTGCACGTTCAGACGCAAAGTTAGCGGCTTGCCCCGCGGGCAGCTGGTGCAGCCTGGACACTGGTTCAACGGCATCGACCTGAAAGACGCCTATTTCATGTTGAGGTGACACAGTAAGAGGGAATTTCTACACTTCGCCTCTCAGGGAGTAGCCTACGAATACAATAGGCTCCCCGTCTATTAACTACTCGCTAGCCCCCCGAACGCTCAGCAGATGCATGGACACTGCATGGCAATTGTTGCTTGAGCAGGGCATGGTGGTTCTTTTCTACTTAGACGAACTCATGGTAATGGAGAGATTGAAGCCTTTGGCGAAATCCACACAGCCCAGTTGATTTTGCACCTCAACAGCCTGGGGTTTGCGATCAATTGGGAAGAGAGCTCCCCCAAGCCGCTGCAGCGAGCAAAGTATCTGGGGATGGTGCTCAACGCCACCACCCTGAGAGTGTAACTGTTGGGACAGGCGATGCTTCTCCTGGAGGTCCATATGCTGCAGCAGGGGGCAGCAGGGGGCAGCTGTGACAGCGCTGTCAGTGATGCTGCTGTTGGGCCTCAGGGCAGCAGTCCATCAGGTGGTCCCTCTGGGCTTGCTGCAATGTTGGTTTGCCAGTCTGCATCTGGACCAAAAGAGGCAAAAGCAATGCATTGTGATTCAGCCACAGGACAGCCCACCCCGGGGGATGGACGCGTTCGCACATGCGCCATGGCCAGAAGGGCTGCTGTATGCATTCCCCACACCCCATCTCATCCATCCAGTAAGGTGAGATTGGAACGGCTGTTCGTCATTCTGGTAGGAGTGACGCAGCTGACAGTGCCAGAGCCCTGGCCTGTACCTCTGGTCTGGGGGGCTCTGTCACAAGGGTGAGGCATCAAATGCGCAATGATGGCGTTGGACCAGCCACTCAAGGGAGAGTCAGACTCAGGCTGGTCTATCCGCTGAGGTCGTACAGACCATCCAAGCGGCGGGCCGTCTCAACCACATCTTGCTGTAAAGCTAAGTGGTTGGGCTTTCAGCACTGATGAATTGAGAGGGAGACGGATCCGTCTACCTGTTCGGTGGGATCCGTTTTCTCTTTCCTGCAAGGTCTGAAGGAGAAGGGGCTGTCGCACTCAACCATCAAGTTGTACACGGCAGCTATCTCTCCTGTCACGAGGGGTTTGGTGACGGAACAGTCTTCACCCACCCCCTCGTGATGCATTTTCTGCAGGGCGTGAGAAGACAGCAACCTGTATCGTGTCTTTCTGCGCCTCAATAGGACTTGCTGCTTGTGCTGGAGGCTTTAAGGTCAGCACCTTATGAGCCCCTGGAGCAGCTCTCATTGAAAATGCTATCTCTAAAAACAGCCTTGCTGCTAGCTCTCACCTCTGCTAAGAAGGTGAGGGAGCTGTGTGCCCTGTCGGTTCACCCCAGCTGTTTGCTGCTCCGTGGTGACCACAGTGCAGCCGGATTGAGACAAATCCCGCCTTTGTTCTAAGGAGACCATAAGGAGTATGTTCAGGTCCAGGATAATAAATCTGGATGCCTTCTACCCACGCTAAACCATTTAGGGGAGGTGAGATTGCATCTGTTGTGTCCAGTGTGTGCTCGTCCTACATCCTTTGTAGAGCGCACACAGCCCCCACTTGATGCACTGGTCAGCTGTTCGTCTGTTTCATTGATAGTGCAGTCGGTAAGACCCTGTCCAAGAAGAGCCTGGCCGGCTGGCTTGGGGAGTGAATCTCCCAAGCCTGTACAGGGGCTGCAACAGACCCACCCTCAGCGGTGTGCGCACATTCCACTCAAAGTGGGGTGTGTGTCCTTACCGTGCACTTTTGGGCGTTTCTATCTCTTGGATATGTCAGGCTCCTTCTCGGGATCCTGCTCGCAAAGTGCGACCTGGGATCTGTAAAGTAAGGATCTGGTGACTACCGGATGTAGAGGGGGAACATATACTGGCGGTGCCAGACATTCCAGTGAGAAGTCAGGGCAGTCCAGGTGTTAATGGTCAGGCCAAGACCCTATCGTTCCAGTGACCTTCTCAAGGCTGGCCTGTGGCCGACCGGGTTGGTGTGGTAGACTTTGGCTTGTCGCGGCAAGGGCGGACAGTCATCAGGCTCCACCCACTGTACACACACGAAGGTATATAAGCACAGGCGGAGCCCTCTACCGATGAGCCCTGCCACTCCTACACCGCCTGCTGAAGAGGCAGTTGGATGCTGAAGCAGTAAGGAGAGTGCTATTTACACGTCACTCACGTATATTGGTCGGCTATGTACACAATAAAAATTTCAGTGGGCAAATGCGTGCATGTGATTGGAGGAGGTAGGACCCATAGAGTCCAGTAGAGGGCGGAGCCTGTGTGAGATAGAACTAGGGTTACCAAATCGTAACCTTTGTTTCCATGCATGCAGTTCATGTTTATTCACTTAATGCACAATGCAGCATGTACAGTATGTGCAATGATTTTTTAAAAATCAAAATGAGGCCCAAATGGGGATAGCACGGACACATTTAATATAAATAAGTGTTTCACTGTGTTCTTAAAGTAATGGGAAGGAGGACAAACCAGATACTTCAGTGATTAGAAACTTAAATAGAAAATTTAGTCCTATTTGATGCACATAGTGATGGGTATGGACGTTTTTAACCCAATATTATACTCAATATTCTATCTCACACTGTTGACTGTATTACTGTGGCTTGTTCATTTAGTGTAGAGGTCAGACTCTATATATACATTATATATTTACTTACTCCCACAGACACAGGGTGTTCTCTCTCTCTATTGTGTCAGACAACAATATATTTTGTATATTGTTTTTAATGACTTCGAGGCAGCGTTGTGTAAAAATCCCATCATAAGTTCATTCATGGTGATTGTTATGCCTTTTCCTTATAAAGTCATGTCCTCGGTGAACAAATCCCACCCTTGTCAGGGTGGTGATGGGGCAGTGGATTTGGAGTGACAGACCCGGGTTCAATCCCCCACTGTGAAACATCTACCAATGTGTCCCTGAGCAAGAAACTTAACCCCTAGTTGCTAATTGCTAACATAATTAGCAGTTGTAAGTCGCTTTGGACAAAAGCGTCAGCTAAATTAATAAATGTAAATCTTTAATGGCCCTGCACACTCACACAGGTCTCTTTAACCACTGTTCAGGCTGAGGTTGAGTAGAGCTTTTGGAGAGATTTACATAAGGTGCAAGAAATCTAAGATAGTTGAAAGATGTCAATCAAGCATAAAGTAATAAGATAAGGTCTTAGTAGGTACAAAAGGTGAAAACGTCTGATATCAAACGTGTGTAGGGCCTGCATTCATCATTCACATAATAAATAATAGAATAAATGTTAAAACTGGGGTTAAACACTGTTTCCTTGTTTGGAAATGTACCTGCAGCTACAGAGCGGCTGACCGGGGGTTGGACTTAACGTAATCTGACCTAAATGGTGGGGAAAATTAACAGGCCTGAAACCCTCCCATCCCACTTTGGTTGATTTTCAAATGTATGGATCACTCTTTCCAGGCTGCTACAACGCTGAGTTCAATATGGTTTATTTACCTTGAACTGAGACGTGATTGAAAGAGTTATCTGAGTTAAGGTCAGAATTATTCAACTATGTCTCTGGAAGGACTGTGGTCTGTATTTCTGCCTGGTATAATACTGCTATATATATGGACCCCCACACTGTATTGCCTTATTTATTTACTCACACTGTTTCTCATTTCCTCTAAATAGCCGCCTGCACTCCCTAAACAGAGAGAGGAAAATATGTTTTCGTGAATGACCTGAAGTGACGTTCCCGAAGGTGCTATTCTCACAGCGCTCTCTCTCCAGCTCGATCTCGTTCGCCACGTCACACATTTGCACCGATAACACCTGTGGGAGAGGCAGAAAGCACATTTAGGGATCAAGAATCGAATATGCTTCCATCACACCACAATTAGGCACTGAAAGAATTCATATTCACTGAGATTGGGGCCAGTGGACAGGTTACATTTAGTTAACGTCTCCCTTCATCACATTCCTGCAGATGTGGCCTTTCATGCAATGTTTTCCTATTACAATGAACCCCCGGCTAATAATACAGTAAATACACAGAAATGTTCTCTATGTCTGAAATCCAAACAGAGCTCCCTCTTGCCTGGCAAACAGATGCTATCATGCAAATGGATTAGGAAGTGGAGAAGGGAGCCACTGAGTAATCTACTGTGATTGTTCATCTGTGTCAACAAAGGCTGAAAAATGCGGGCTGACAGCCGCCGGCGAAGAGCCGGTGGGTCAGTGAAAATGTGTAAGTCGAGCAGCGAGGAGCTCGAGAAGGTCAGTGGAGATGAAGAGAGAGAGAAGAAGTCAGCACGAGGTGGAGTGTATTCATGAATCCCCCAGGGAAGAGCTTCACCCTGCACCCAAAGCTATTATGCTCAAAGACTCAAGGCAGTAAAGGTCAGGAGGAGTGATGCAGTACAGCGCACATAATGTATCTGCAATCTGCATACTCATATTCTCTAATTGTTCCCTTATAGATGTTAGTATATTCATTTTAAAAGCCCTGACCACCCTGGGGCTGTCAAACATGATCAAACATCCTCAAATTCCCTGTTAAGTCTAGAGCTGAGCTCCCAGCTCACCTGACACTGTTGTAAACAGGAGTATGCAGTACACTGCTCACCTCAGACGAGACAGCTTGTAAAGAAAAGGACACCTCTCAGAGCAACAGCAACCCCTTTATTCTTAATGTTTGTCACGGCGTCATATGCATAGTAGTGTAATGACTCAATGTAATGAGGCAGAATAAAATCAGAGGTCAGCTTCATTTAAACAAGGAGTAAGTGCTCACTATATACTATGCCTGCTGTGATATCTAATTGTGCAGGGATATTTAACAGCACACAAACACATTAACACAAAATGTGATATCTGAAAACAGGAATTTATGTCAGACAGCTTCAGACACAAATCCAACTTTGTCACACATCACCCGAGGTGTGTGGGAATTAATGTGATTATACAAAAAAAAAAGATAATAAAAAAGATGATAAAAAAAAATTGGAGAAGTCGATGAGTTGCTTTCAGGTCAAATTTGATAAAAGCTGTCATAAAAGATGAAGCAAACAAAACACAAAACAATGTGGCAAAATGTATGTAGCTACAGTATTATTCAAATTATTCTGATTTCACAAGATGTTGTTTGTAGAAAATGACGCAGTCTATGATCAAGCTTTAAAATCACAAATGGTGATCTACACAACAAAATAATGTTTGTCTTTTCCCTCCAAGACGACACTTTTAAAATAAGCAGAAAGTCATTGCTTCCCAAAGCCGTCACGTGTGACCATTACAAAAAGTCCCCCTCCATTCACAAAATGTGTTTTGAGAATTTACTGTACTTGTCGTGGATGTTTGAACTTTACTGTATTGAATGACGTGTGTGCAGAGTTTGACACTAGGAGGCTGTTTTCACATTAATTGGCTGAAGTTTCTCTGTGCTCACCTTAAACGTGTATGTACCAGCACAATTTTGTAACATCACAACTAGTTGCAGAATCATGGTCCAATATACAAATGACACTCACTGTGTAAACTTAAAACCTCCACACAGATTGAGGATGGACATTTCAGTGAAGACGATTTCTTTTGTCCAGTAGTTAAACTTCTGAAATTAACAATATTTGCATATGCATCCATTCTGGATTTGTTTAGATGTTATTTAAAGAAGTTAACATTTTTGTGTAAAACCACACAAGTTTACAATTTCAAGCAGAGCATGTTTCTAAAATGTGTCTGAAGGGAACCTTTAAATTCTACAAATAGGGGCTTTAAAGATTTGGCTCAAGGTGAAGGTGACAGATTTCCTAAAATACTACTGTGCTGCTGTAGCTAGGTTGATTAATCATCCAAATGAGCTTGTGTCTTGTAAACATTACATCACAACGACACTGCATCAAGGGCAACAGCTACCTCTAAGTAATAAATAGTCATGGAAAAAATGAAAAAAAAAATGCAGTACATACAGTACAAACGATGTAATATCTCCACTATCAGCTCTCCACACAGCCTACTCTGAGCACTCAGTCATTGCCTCACTCACTCTGTCTCTCCCCCCATGGATGAGGTCGTACTGACACTATCACAATACACAGAACTTTGCTCACAGTTTTTTGCCTGCAACAGATTACGGCTGAAAATCCAACATATCCTGAAGTAATAGCAGCAGCACTGGCCGGGAGGCAGGAGATTAAACCACTGCACAGCAACATGGGCGAAGGAGAAAATCTCATGTTGGTCAGACCCTTATTTTACCTTATTTTTGATTAGCATGAAACCGATAGTCGGGCAATGGAGCACTTAAGCGAGGATATGAACCCAAAGGCCCCTCAGAGCGGAAGATTATACTTTATTGTCACAGTCAACTTAAAGCATAATGTTATATTATACAACCTGGCCTATCAGTGAGTGATGTCTGTGTGCCTGCACTGCAAACGGCAGAGTTAACAACTAGCTGGTGAACATATCGGAGCATTTAGAGGCTGAAGAGAGATATCTCCCTCAGGAGTCAGTGTGGAGACCAAAACAGAGCCAGAAGGAGAGTGACTGTTGGACTGACATTTGTCAAGTGGCCAGAAACACAACGCCAAATAAATACTAATGTTTCTCTGTGTTTACTGGATGTGAAAATAAGCAATTGTTTGCTAACATATTAGCCATATCAACTTTATAAGGCAATAAAATGTCAGTATTGTACTGCTGACCCCCCATAGTGGCCAAAAATTAAAAAACAACAACCAAAACAGACCTTCTTTACTCAAGAGATTTTGTCACAGAACATAAAGCACAGGTCTAAATAATAACATGAATGATAGCTCAATTCCATTTAGCTGCTTTAGTTTAAGGTTTCTGCTATTGTGCATGGTGCTTCATTGTCACACTGCCATGGCTTACAAGGACACCTGACTAGAAAGGAGGCATAGTTAATATCGTGGTATATATAGTGGTCTTCTGTGGTTTTCCTATGACAAGTCAAAATGTTTTCTGTGCCCTTTTTTTTCTACTTTAAGAAGAAGTGCTTCTAGTGGAACATTTCAATGAAGAAATCTTAAAATTACAGGCTGGGTTTTTTTCTAAACTAAAAAAAAGCAAACTACTTTTCAGTTTAATTTTATATGTAAGTGCTGCATTGTTTTTGTTTCTTCTGGCTTTTGGGAAGGGATGATACCGGATACTGGAATGTGCGCATGGTCTTGAACTGTGGGCTGCTGGGATCAAGCTCTCTTAATTGTGTGGGGGTATTTTATTAGTTCATGTATAACCCTGTATATTATGAATAGAGCCAGAAAACACAAAGAGGGAGAGAAATGATAACACAATAATCATCCTAGTTCAGAGTATGGGAGTTATGGGAGTGGCTGAATTTGGGGTACATTACCTATTCTAACAAGATACAAGAGATGAGGGGAAGGGTCCTCGTGATTTATGCTTGTGCTCAAAATGCTGATGACAAATATAAAGTGTCTGTCAGATAGAGAAGCTGATACCCAATCTATAATACCTACACTTTTGACAGCCATAGAGATGCTGTAGCTGGGCAATTAATCAAAATGTCAATTCCAAACTATGCAGATGATAAGTGGACCTCTGCAAAACCTTAGGGACCCAAACATACACGCAGTGTCTCCGTGAGCAAAATATCACATAAATACCTGCCAGCTTTGATAGCTTGTTAGCACAGAGCTCATCACGAGGGCTGTCAGGCTGCTCTGTCAAGTTTTTAGTGATTGCTGTCATTTGAAATGGATGTCGGCCGTGCCTTGCATGAGTACAACACAAAGATAAAATAAAAAATGAGAAGAGCTGACAGCAAAATGAAAGGAGAAGCTTAAGTGTCTGTTGGTGGGTTCACAATGCAGAGTAATGTGTTTATCCCCATCCTACATTTCTTTGGAGAGCAACATCTACATCATGCGTAGGTCTATACCTCTTCAAACTGAGATTTTAACATCTCAGTTTGAAGAGGTATAGACCTCTGTGTACCAAGAAACAGAGAGTTATTTTTTTATTTCTCTCCAAGAACCGAAACATTTCAAACATTAGTGGCACAGCCTTGTGAGTCGAAACCTACAGCGGTGTTATAACGTAAGTGTACTTAATGGAGATTTACACATTAAACTAAAACACAAACTACTTCTTAACAAGAGAGTTGCTTCTAAATATTTACATTAAGTCAGGTAAAGCTGACTGAACCAACTGACAAAACTACCATTGGCTTGCTAATAGCCTCATCAACAAGGCCCCCTCACCGACACTCCCCACTTTCAAATAATACAAATGTCTCTGCACAGGTAAATATTATTTCATTTCATTTCATTTCATATCATGCACAAACCTGGCACATTGCAAATATTTGTTGCTAATTGTTCATCTTTGTGGTGACATATTTTTATATTGTCAATTTATATGTACGCAATATTCTCTTCTGTTGCAATACGTCTGCACAACACAAACCCGGAATAATAATAATTTCTCTGCAAATAGTTGTATTATTTTTATCTATTCTTTTATTATTCTTATATAACTTGCATCGTTTATTCTATATTTATATATTTCTATATTTATTTATGTCAACTGTATGTTTGTTTATGAGTAGCGCCTTATGTAAATGCTCTGTATTTGCCTTTCTAGTCTTTTCGACCACTCAAAGCGCTTTTACACTACATTTACCACTCATACACATTCATACACTGAGCCTAAGTGCTTAAACGGAAACTAACATTCACACACATTCACACACTGGCGGAACAGCCGCCAGAGGCAATTCGGGGTTCAGTATCTTGCCCAAGGACACTTCGACATGCAACCAGGGGGAGCCAGGGATTGAACCGCCGACCCTCCTGAGCCAACCCGCTCTACATCCTGAGCCACAGCCGCCCCTTCTGATTCGGATATATGACCAGATTAGAGTGAAGATAAAAAGAGTTTACAAGGAATATAGACACCACATCAGACCCAACTAATACATTTATTTTTATTGATGTTGTAAACCAAGAATGAATTTAAATTTCAAAAAAGAATACAACATACATCAAATTACAAAACCTAATGGCAGTAGCGTTTTGCTAAATTACGTAATAACGTTAGCTAGGTTATTAGATATCCGAAGTAAAACTACATGAATATATGCAACTCTGAAACACATATTTCTCCATGTATTCATAAATAAATAAAACAAAGTAACACCTTTATGTTAAGTTACAACTTATGATGCTATGTTAACTTTCTGTTTACATAGCCTAATTGATTTCTTTTGCTACCAATGTTTTGTAGCAACTACTTTACATGTTATTAAAATGTTTACCAGCTGAGACCATATCTTAAGTTTTAAGTTTTTATATTTCTATTTAAACAAACAAGATACAATGTTTTAGTGAACAAGAAGTATATAGGCGCACCTTTTAGCCGTTTCCCCCTTCTTCCAGTCTTTCCTAAACTATAAAGCTCAGCTAATCAGTAAGGTAATCATGCAGCACTAGCTTCATATTTTATGTACAGATATGAGAGTGGCATTGATCTTCTTATCTTATACGTTAACTATGATTATTAGTTTTAAATTTTTATTTTATGATCTGGTTTCATGTTTGGAAAGAAGTCACTATAGCCCACCCTATAGTGACTTCATACTTCTTTTTAATCTCCTCTCCTCCCATCTGCATTGTGGTAAACCCATAACTTTGACATCCAGCCACTAGCATGCACTTTTTAACCACTTAAGGGATTTTCTGCGCTGCCCCTCAACACCACATTTCCTTACTAGATATATTGATGAAACATGTCAGGGTATGTTATTGTAAAGCAGCTGTCTGGGACTGTGGGAAGGACACCAATTTAGCACACCAGGAGCACAATGGCAAACTATCAAACTTTTTCCACAGTGGTACCTATAAGAGCCACTAAACTATGTCAACAAATGATGTAGGCTATCTGCTTGATCATTTATATTGCCTCGGTGTGGGCCAGACATCTGAGAGTTGTCAGTGGTGAGGAGGAAGACATTTTCACACAGTCACTTGGGTGTTCACTGTGTATTCTACCAGGAAAGAGCTTCACTGACAGACATTAAAGAAAGCCATGTTGAGTGTCTAAAATGACTAAAATCTTAAGCTACATGGAATCAGTTTCCTTTTTGATCTTCTTCCACATATTTCTGAAATTGTACCCAAAAAGCATTGTCATTCATGATCACTTTAAATACACGGAGACCTGTCAGAGATAAGATGCACACGTAAATCCCTGTTAGGAGTTGTGTGCAGTGAGAGGAACAACAGCAGAGCACTGCTGGCATTTCTTAATAGAGATAAAACATATCTGAAAAATGAGACATAACTGTAGATGACAGTTAGTCCTAACAAGCCTAATGAAAAGACCCAACTCCCAAGGCAACTTGGGAACCGGCCAACAGATTTTCTTAGTATGCTACCAGGTGGAGGGTTTCAGTTTCAGGCTCATGCAGATGATCTTAAACTCAAAGTCCCTTAAAGATGGTTGATTTATGTCCCAAGTTAAAAACATTGATGCAGGAAAGCCTATACATCTAGCTCCCTCCTGTGCACAATGTCAAATTTTCCTGTAGCAAAGCACTATGGTACTGAAACAATGCTCAAAGGATTTCCCTCCAATAGGCTAATCTTTAAACCAGAGAGAATGTATGTTGAAAAATCATGAATTTAGTCCAGTTGAATTACTGCACATGTCATTATGGGAGAAAATTATTCAAAATAGTGGCATACCTTGTTGTATGAGATTTAGTGGATGGTAAATGTGCTTCACCAGATATTAACTTAAAGTAGTGTGTTTATAAAATGTAATAATTACCTATATATTAAATATATATAGCCTACTTTCAGAATTAATATAATATCATAGCACACAGACAGCTGTACAGCCAGCTGAATCATGATGTCCAAACTCACTAAATATGGCTGTAAGATCGCGCTAGTGAAGTGGTTTTAATGCAGCCAATATAAAAACAAATTTTAAAGAGTAAAACATTGCTGAAGTAGGTAAAGGATGGTCTATTTACTTTTTGCAGATATCCGTGGAACAGCAGTAGGAAGAACAGCTGTGAAGCATCCATTGTGTCTTCAGTTTTCTTATTCAGGACTCCTCGATATTGGCAAAACTCCGTTAATCACTCAAAGTGTGTGTGAGGAACGCGAGGCTGTGTGCGTTTGTGATGCGTGAGAGCTACACTACACCGCTGCTGCCGCCCCATCGGACTGCGCTTCTCTCCGTGCGCTCCTCCAACAGGAGAGCTGCCTCTGCCCCCTCCCACCCGCTCCACACCGCGTGTCCCAGGAGGCAGCGTGTTAACAATGTCTGGCTGTTGGAGATGGACTAATGTGGTTTAAGGAGGATGCTGTAAGTAAGAGGACCACAAATTGCCTAATGTTACTTGTTGTGTAACTCCATGACTCCTGTTTTGTGGTGTCAGTAACCAGGTTTTCAAAAAATGCGAAATTGTGAGATAACTATTAGGTGGCTCTAATTATCAAAGCTTATACAAATTAGTCAAAGTTCAAATGTTTGAAAAAGAATGTAAACAAATATATTTTTGCTATTTTTTTATTCCCTGGCATTTCTACTGGTGTTTTTCATGCGCAAATTGAAAATGTGCATGAAAACACGTGGATGGAAATGCACCTATGATCGCAAAAGGATACAAGCCAGGGATCCATCTAAATGGAAAAGCAGATTTTCAAGAAATCAGCAAAAGAAAATGCTAATTTATGCTGTTCTGTGCATTACTGTTACACTCAAACAGGAACCACACTGTCTGAAAAGTGAAGCCAATGCCTTAAACCTGCATTCTTGCTTATGGTCAGCAGGGGGCGACTCCACTGGTTTGCTAAAAGAAGTCCGATTGTATAGAAGTCTGTGACAAAATCTCACTTGATTTAAAGGGGCTATATGTAAGTTTTTGATTTTAATAAATCACATTTCTATTGACTTTTTGTCAATGGGCTCAAAACTCACTTAGAAATGAAGCACACGCCTGTTTTCTCCGTTGCTTGCATCAGCCACTATTCTGCTTTTAATGTGAGGTCTCCGGGTCGGATTCAGCCCTGTGTGCGCTCCCAAGCCTCTCTCAGACTACAGCGACAACACGGCAGCTAACAACATGCAGTCCACTAACACCATAAAACAACCGACTCCACGTAAGGATACAAAACAACAATTAAGGTGGGGCGGCCGTTAATCGGAAGGTCTGGCTCCCCCTGGTTGTGTGTCGAAGTGTCCTTGGGCAAGATACTGAACCCCGAATTGCCCCTGGCGGCTGTTCCGCCAGTGTATGAATGTGTGTGAATGTTAGTTTCCGTTTGAGCACTTAGGCTCAGTGTATGAATGTGTGTGACTGGTGAATGACTGGTGAATGCAGATGTAGTGTAAAAGCGCTTTGAGTGGTCGAAAAGACTAGAAAGGCGCTATACAAGTACGGAGCATTTACATTTACATTTGTTTATGTGCTGAAGCCCATCAGACCAAACAGGTTCAGATGATGTCGAGTAAGAACAATGCGAGCATTAGTAAAGCTGGGGAAACACAGAGAAAGTCACATTAGCTCGCCGTCTAACACCAAGCTAATTGTTTGATTGTAATTAGCTAGTTGCTAATGTTATCCGGTGCAAAGTTATGTTCCCATGTTACTATCCTGTGGACCTCTGTTGATTTAGCCTGCAAGAAAGGATGTAAGTTAACGGCAAAAAGCAAATGTGGAGCGATTTGTTTACTAACGTTAGTCTATAGTGATGCAGCCAGCTAACGCTACAGTAGCTCAGACCTGCCGCTGTTTTCTTTGTAACGTTCAGTTTATGTTTATTGTGGTTTTGCCAATACTCAAGTACACAGCTTCTCCACTTCTGACCACTAACGTGATCAACATAATATAAAACACTGCAACAAAACGGTCATAACAACACAGAGGAAGAGCCATCCACTATCACTAGTAACAGTAAAGTTACTTACTGCGGTCTAACTGTTATAAAGTGTGACATAATGTCATTATAATATCCGTTCCAGCTAACTAGCCGTTTCATTATCATCCAATACATATAGCTGTGCTGACATTGCTGAGCCTCCCAGTGAGAGATTCACAGATAGTAAAGATGGTTAACGTTGCTAACGATGTAGCACGTCGGCTAAATGCAGTAAATGTAACCTTATCATGTAACGAGCATGGATTAGTTCAACCTATAGTTGATGAAACTATTACTGTAATGTTGCAGTGGGAGTTTACCTGAGTTTCCAGCTCTGTCTGTTCTCCCTGTCTGTCTATAGCCGCTGTCACTCTGCCTTTTTTCGGGAGTATTGAGCTGATATACGCTGGCTGCGCTGAATGAAAGGTACGGCGCAGGTGTTGATCTGCTTCTGAGACAGGAACTTTGAAGTAACAGAGCCTGAACATGACAGGAGAAAAGCCACAGCCAGCATGCTGGTGTTCCTGTGTTTAGTGTGGTATTTCTGTATGAAAGTGGTAGTGTTTCAGATTATGCTAGCTCATAAGTTCAAGCGAGCACGTCTACGAGCACACACCTGGTTGCAATCTTAGAACTTCACCACTAGTGGCCGCTGGAAACTACATAATGCCCCTTTAATACCATAGTAAACACTTTTTCTAATTACTTTGTTGCCTTTTGCTTTTATTGATACGACAGGGGTTTTTTTTATTTAATTTTCTGAGATTCCACTACAGTTTTTTATGCGCAAATTGAAAATTAAAACAGGTGGGTGGTGCAGTGGTTAGCGCTGACGCCTCACAGCAAGAAGGTTGTGGGAGTTTGCATGTTCTCCCCGTCCGTGTGGGTTCTCTCCAGGTGCTCCGGCTTCCTCCCACCCTCCAAAGACATGCAGGCTAGCTTAATTGGTGTCTCCCAAATTGTCCTTAGGTGTGGATGTGAGTGTGAGTGGTTGTCTGTCTATGTGTGGCCCTGCGATGGACTGGCGAGCTGTCCAGGGTGTACCCCGCCTTTCACCTTTTGTCAGCTGGGATTGGCTCCAGCCCCCCGCAACTCTGTACGCAGGATAAGCGGCTGACTATGGATGGATGGATGGATAGATGGATGGGTGGAAACGCACCTACAAACTAAATTGAGACCTACTCATAAAAGCATTGCTCAATAGTGCTACTAGTGGCCAAAAACTCCACAGCATGCCCATCTAAACTACTCTCATATTTTTAAAGGCCCCCAAATTCCCTGAAATATACATCTCAGTGCCTTCAGTGACAGCTACAGTACTGTCTTCTGCCACATGAAATAATAACAGAGTTCCCACAAGTTTGATGAGCATCAGTGCTATTGTGAGCGTTCACAATCACTGCATAAACCTTACAACGCTTTAAGACACGCTTTCAATAAATTAAATAATCATGGAAATCAAACTACATTTTCCCCAAAAAAATCTTTCTTAAAAACAACAGTTTGGAGGTATGATGCTCGAGATATGGACAACAATAACAATCAGAGGCAGAGAGGTGGAAGGAATAAAGCTGCAGGATTTGTGATGCAAGGGTAAGAAGAACTATAAAGAGGAATCCACTAAACAGCTGCTTGCTTTGCATGATAAAAAGTTCATTACCCAAATTGCACTGGTGCATCATCTTGTAATAGCTAATGCATAAAGATGAGAAAGGTGTGATCAGGAATAAGATGTCCATATCATCAACAACATTTGAATGTAAAGAAAAGAGAAGAGAAATTTTGTGCCCACCTCTTTGTTCAACTGTGAATTTGAATTTAGGCCTATGTGACTTTGACTGGAAGAAAAGCAGAGAAAGGTGGTGACACAGGGGACAGAGGGAGGGATACAAAATGATTTATAGGCCCTTACAGCACTTCTACAACGCCTCTCTCCCCTGTACTACAAACCCACAGTCACACAAATACACTCATCATCTATCCTGGATTAGTGGCTGCAATATCAGACGTCCGTCTTCCTCCATCTTCTCCAGCCACAGTCACGCTTCATGCTGTCAGTCTCACAGCTGATCGATCTCTGCTCACAGCTCACTGGACCTCACAGGACCTCACATAGCGTCATTTTCAGTCGCTGTGACGGGTTCAGGGTTCACCCTGCGAGGCATTTCTCTGCATGAGCCCAACCCATTAATGTTGATGAAAAATATTTCCTGCCAGCACAACACAACAAAAGCACAAGTAAACGCAGAACATAGACTCGTTTCATTGGTTTGTCAATCACATAATACACCGCAGAGTCATGGCAAAAAATGTTGAGAAATAGCTCAGTTAGTTGATGATGTTAATAAGTTGGTAGATGACGTGCTGTACTTACATTATCACAGTAAAAGAACATTTAAAACCTGCCAAAGCTGTTACAGCTGTCTTAAGATGTCCATCAGCCCTATACCAACAATTATGTTTTTTATTTTTTGAGCGTATGTGATTAAAAGGTTTATATATTTATCAGAAATGTATTTGCCTGCATCTTTGTGCATTTATCTGTGTCATTGCTGTAAACCAATATTATGTTGCTCTTTTAGTGTTTAAAATGATCTGTATTACTTAAAGAGGTCGTATTATGCTTTTTGACTTATTCTCCTTTATTGAGTTATAGATCTTTTTTGTGCATGTAATAGGTTTGCAAAGTGAAAAAGCCCAAAGTCCAGCCCAAAGGGAGTTCCCATCTCCCACAGAAAACTCTGCTCTGAACTGCCTGAAAACAGCTCGTTTATAGTCCAACCGTTTCCCTTTCATCCCTGTGACGTCACAGCAAAACACGCGCCATAATGCTTGACAAGCGGCTAGTCCGACAAGCCCTCAAAAACACCGGTGGAAAAACACTCAGCTGCTGCCGCACACACTGACAAGATGTCAGCCTGCTGCCTCTCCTCTCCCTTTCAAACACTAGCTACCCTCCAGGCAGTCAATGGACATAAAGTTGTTCCTGTGATATAGAGACAGAGCTCAGTTAAAATTTTATGGATGAAAGATACATTTGTTACAGATTAATAACTCACCACTCTGAAACTCTTGCTCCAGTCCATGTCGCTAAGCTGGTAAGGGGAATATATACAGCTGATCCAAAGCCGTGTGCACCAACTTCTCACTGACCCGCCCTTTTCTGCTTCTAATTGGCTAGTAGTCCTTAACTAGGAACTGCGCTTGTGCAACTCCCAACAAAGATCATGTAGAGGCAAGATGTATCACTCCATAGCTAAAACGAATCTTTCAACACAGGGTGAAAAGAGGAGCTGCAGCAAAGTGCAGTATGACAAAAATATGGTGTTTTTTAAAAATGAAACCATGTAAACCTGTTCTGGTACAACCCCTAAATAAGATTTTGAACCTGAAAATTAGCATAATATGACCTCTTTAATTAAACTATTTTTATCATTGTTTGATCATTATATTAATTATTATTATTTAATCCAATGGAAACTTTTTCTGTAATCTAAAATAACATTATAATGTTTACAAAGGAGCCCAAATGTTGCAATACAGTTTTATATTTAACCATTTTGGGGTGCTATGTATGTACTACATACAGTAGGAATTCTTTGGGTTAAAGCCCCCCTCCTAGCCAACTTTCTGCAATAACTATGCTAGCTAACTACAACTTAGTTAACTTAGCTAACGTTAACTAAACCAGAAAGACAAACCAACAATCAGACACAGAGATACACACCTACTGTAAGTTCTAAGTAAATTATATGATAAATTGGTTAGCTAGCTCACAACAATATTTATCAGTTTGATACTCTGACTTAACGAGGCGTGACGGCGTGACAGTTTTTTAACTGTCTTTAAGCTTGGAGAATAACGTATGACTTGACCCCGTTTTAACAACTAAGCAACTTATGCATTTTTGAGCACAAAATTAAGCTATTTGTCAAAAAATATTTGGCGAACTCTGTGGGTAATCAACATTGTAAGGAAATGACTCAGAACAATATGAAATATTATAGAAATGTCAAAATACACTGGAGGGGGGCTTTAAATATAGAACCACTTTTTTAACGAGTACACTGTAGAAAGTGGAATGAGTGGGATTTATGTAAATCATTTGCATGCTAATCTTGGTTCTATCTTTTTCCATTTTTATGATTATCAGTAACCTTCTTATCAAATATTAAAATTCCTTCTTGTTATTCTCATTGCATCTCTGTCTGGCAGTTATTATCTGAACAACTCAGCCATGTTAATGCGTGACAGTGGTTTTGTAGGCATGATATTATGAACCAAATGTAATATAAAATATTAATGAATGTGTTTAGGGTTTTGCTCTCAACGTGGATCCACATTTCAGTCATCTGTATGCCCTAAACAATGGAGCAGGACAAGTGGCAGTGAGTAAAACTGAGGTTGCAATATTACTGTCATTATTATAACCTCTGTTATTATGTCCTCACAATGCCTTTCCAGTAATCCTCCCACCACTGTGGCTGTTGTTTATGAAGGTGCCAAGCAACATCTCTTTTCTGCCTCCAATTTAAAAAAAAATACAAACCCAAGGTGAAGGTGAGAGCATTAGTGTGTTGTGTGTGTGTCACATTTTATGATTCAAATTTGCCAACTGAACCTGGAAAAAGTGAATAGAGCAGGAGGAAATTGGAAATGAGTTTGCACACCTGTGTTTTTGGGTCAACACAAATATATTTTATATTAGAAACTTCCCTTTGTTGTCTGTGAACAACGGGAAATAATGAGTATGGCATTGTTGATTCAGATCAAGTACATGATAGCTAAAATTTAAGTGAGAACAGTTGGGAAGTCTGCAGCCAGAGTTTTTTATTGCATGTTCAGCTACACAGGAGACACTCAAAAGAGCACAGTTACAGCAGCGACAACACAACATAGACCGAGACGTTGGATATCATGACTGCTTTTCAGGACTTTCAGTCCAATATTTATCTGGCTTGATGCCTTGCCATGTTGTGACCGAGATTGTAAATATTGTAAAGATAACTATTGCTGTCACTTCTCTGCTGTCTAATTTGGACCACAGGCACTTTGGCTTGCTGGGAATCTGAAAGCGAGAAAAAGCAGGAAGAAGAAGAATCAAGTGGTGCTCGCAGCCCTCAGGCTTTTTTTCCACGGCATCAATGCATCGATGCCACTTCCTTACGCTATTCAAGCCATTGCTCCAGTGACCAGGCTGCCCCCTGGGTGATGCACACAACCAAAAAAACAGCCGAGTGATGCACTAAGTAGCTAAATATGCTAACATTACAAAACACATTAGATAAAAGCCTGTTCTCCCTGCTGTATATGGACTTTATATCTCAGCTTTTGTTTGATTTACAAAATATATTCCCATACACATGGCCCAAGGCAGTCGGCATTGTGGCGTGTGCAGCAAACGGTTGGTAGGAGTTATTTACTAAAGGAGGCTTTTTGGACCTCAGTAATGGAGGGATGCGTTTATGTCTGTGTGCCAAACCTCAGTTTTTCCAGCGTTCAGCGGGGTCTGGAGGATTAGGATAAGCTCTCTTTGCTTAAAGGCTCCTCATGTCTTAAAAGGTAGTTTGCACTTTGACTTGGCTTCGGTGCAATGCAGATATATAAAACCTTGCTGCAAGCTACTGGAAGAACAGAAAGGTGGACACACGACATACTGTACATGGGGCATCATAATGGAGATACAAGGTGGTGGCAGCAATCACATTGACAGCCAACATGATATTCTCTGTGGTGAGGTATGGAAGAGGAGCCTTCCAGCTGTGGTACAGCCACTCAACTTTGTTATTCTAGCGATACATTCTCATCTGTCTGTCTCTGCATGCATGTGTCTCTGCTGCCGGACCAAAAACAATGCCAAAATCAGCAGTGGAAAGTAAGTACATTTACTTAAGTACTGTACTGAGGTAATTGTACTAATACTTTGTAACTCTGCTCTACTGCATTTTAGAGTGAAAAGCACTTTTTACTCCACTACATCAGCTGTAGTTACTATTTACAGATCATTTAAAAAAGCTATACTGTAATGAGCATGATTGATATACTATGAAATATGATTGTTATTCTATAAATTACTACCCAGCATTATGAAATAGCTAGAACAAGCCCCACCTTGGCCAACTACAGCCTTAAAATGCTGTTTACAAGTTAGGTAAGTTAGACTTTAGCAGAACAGCAGCTACTGTGGCCACAAGTGGCAAAAACAGCACAGTGACACTGAATTTCACTACATTTCCCAAGATATTCTGGAGTCAGTTGCTTTAAAGGCTAAATTCTCACGTGTGAAAGTGAATTCTTAAGCTTGCAAATTAATTTCACAAAAAAAGTCTTCAGGAGCTTTCAACCCCCTTTCAGTCTCACAGTCTTCATTGGCAGATGGATGAAGTTATATGAAACTAGCTTTAGTCGATGTGGTTGTGAGCTCAGTGAAAAGCTAGTAAGTGGACCACTGAAATGTTTATCTGGTGGTGCTACGGGCTTTGTAAAATGATGTCAAATGACACACTGCACTTAACAGTAGAGAAAGTCAGCAAAATGACCCAGTGATGTCAGTTACACAGCAGAAAGAAAGGGTGTGTTTTTATGCTTAGAAATGACCCTTTTCATCTGAGACTGTCCACCGAGCAACAGCACCAGTCATTTCATCAAGTAGCCTTTCAAGTGTCGAAGCCCTCAGCGTACTAATTACGACTGGAGCAAAGGAGGAAGTCAGGTGACATTTTTATAGAGCAATACATAGGGAGGAGGTCGAGCAGGATGGATTTGTCAACAAAACATTCGACCTTAACCCAACTGTTGATTGTTTCCCGTTTCCTACTGACAGTCAAAGTTGTTGCACTGACAACGAAGGTCCCCTAGTAATAACAAATAGTAATTTTAAACAAAACCACAATGTTTACCATACCTCAACCAATGAGTTACAGTATTTCAGCCCAAACCATGATCTTTCCCTAACTAAACCTTAACCATAGAGTTGTAATGCAACGTTATAAAAAAAGTTCAATGTTGATATGTAACATAAGTCAGATCGAGAAAAGGACATGGACAAAATATATATTTTGTTATGAAATTTGGGGGATTGTTTCATTTAGAGATAAATACTGTGATGTTTTGTCTTTTAAAAGTTATAGTGTTGTTTTAATGCATTAGTATAATATATAGCAATATAACTCTGACAGAGACTATTTTGTCTTTATAGCAGCCAGTGAATAGTATTTTTATGCTTTAAGTAAAAGTTACTGATAAAACTTAAATACTTTTACTAGTATTTTACTGAATACTACCACCACCACAGGTCAAAACCTTTTTTTCCCCAGAGGTGACTCCAGTGTGAGATGCAGTCGAGTGGAACAACACACAAACACAACCAGCGGTGGCTTCATAAGCGATCTGTGTGAATGGCTGAAGCAGCTCTTCAAAGACAGAGAGCCTCTTCTCACCTTTTAAATTCACTCTCAGGGTGCACAATTTTGTACTTGGCAGTCAAGAAACTACTATGACTGTTGATACTGACGAGAAGAAAGTACAAACCTTTTTTTTTATATCACTGAGGTATGGCTGCCATCAGTAGTAAATGACCCACTAGAAAGACAACACGAGATTGATCTACAATCAGCAAAATATGCCTAACCACTGCCCTGATAAGTAGCTGTCACGAGTGAAGGATTTGAAAATGATGCCTACATAGTGGGGGCGAAGTGACTGTACCAAAGTCAGTGTCACTGTATCCTCCACCAAAACTCATCAGTACCTCCAGGTACCAATGAGACCATCTTTGACAGAGAGCTGCTCCTTACTCACACCTTCCAGAGTGGAAATTATCTCAGCAGAGTGCTATTTCACACTGAGACCCTTACCTTTTGCCCCAATGTAATCATTGTGTTTCTGGAGTGTAAAATGGTTATAGCCTTCAAACGTAATTGTAGGACCTGAGGTTTCACAATGTCCGGATAAAGAAAAGTGATGTGGGGCAGAAAAAAATAATGCTCATAAATCCTTGCAGCTAAGCATGTATGTGTTTTATATGTGAACAGATTGTACATTACACACGATGCAGGTTATATTGTCAAATCTGACTAGTGGTGGTACAGTTATAGACCATGAATAATAGGATACAGATGTCCATTCATACAACTGTTTCTAGTGCTGATTCGGGGCTTGGTCTCGTCTGATCCAGGCAAAGCCATGTCCTCCTGTCCCATGGTAAACATAATCCCTCCAGTGTGTTTTGTTTTTTCTCCCAGGTGAGTAGAGACGATCGGTCCAGCACTTTGATCCTGATATCTTAAAGGTGTCATATTATGCTTTTTGGCTTTCCCCCTCGCCTTTATTGTGTTATATCTTTTTTGTGCATGTAATAGGTTTACAAAGTGAAAAAGCCCAAAGTCCACCCCAAACGGAGTTACCATCTCCCAACCACTGCTCCTGAACTGCCTGAAAACAGCGTGATTGTAGTTCAGCCTTTACTTCCGTAACCTATGTGCATCACTTTGTAACACGCGTCATAATGCACGCCTAGCGGCTAGTGTAGCGTGCCCTCAAACCAAGCTAGTTAAATATGAAATTACTCTAGCTACCCTCCAGGCCGGTCCGGGTTATTCTGCCTGTGTTTCGGGATCAGACTCGGGCCCGAACATGTACAGCTAAACTAAAGCCATGGTAACTGGCAGAAGCAGCTTTGTTTTGGATCACACTAATTTGCTTTTCAGGACCCACCCTACTCTGCTTCTGATTGGCTAGTAGTCCTCCCAACAAAATCAAAAAGAAGTGAGATGCTTCACTCGGTAGCTAAAATCAAGCGGTAGAAAATATGGTGTTTTTTTAAAAATTAAACCATGTAAACCTGTTCTGGGACAAGCCCTAAAAAAAATTATGAACCTAAAAATGAGCATAATATGACCTGTTTAACAACTACTGGAAGGATTGCCATGAAATTGTGTGAAGACATTTAAAGCCCTTTTGTCTAACCCTATTTGTTGTTGTTTTGAATGAAATAATTATAATAGCAAAACTAATCACAACATGTGGCAAACATTATGCTAACACACAAAAATTGAGATGGTTCACATAGTAATTATCAGACCTGCTAGACATCAGCTAAACAATACTGTTAGTATGCTAACGTTAGCATTTAGCTCAAAGCACTGCAGCTTTACAGAAATGCTAACACAGAGTCTTAGTTTTGTTACAACAGTGTCAACAGTTTTGACATTTAAGATGAAAATATTAAATTGTAATTATAGCTGTTCCAAAATCCTGCTATACAGACCAGAGGGTTTTGTTTTACATTTCTTCTGCTCTGTGTTGACCTTCTCTTTCAATTAAATAATAATCAGATACAGTTCAATGTGTATTTGTGTTAGCAGGAGGATTTGTACTGAACACGCTTTGCAAGGACACCTACCTTGGAAATGAAATTGGTCCATTTGTAAACCTTGGCGCTGCTGAATTAGAGTGATTTTGCTGAACCTTTTTGTGCAACAGCTTTCATTTGACAGAGACAGTTAAAATGGTAAGATTATTATTTCCCACTGACTAGGTATGTCCCAATCAAATCAAAGCCAAAGATAAAAACCCTACTAATCATTTAATACATTATAAAATACTGTCAGGATAACTACAGTACAGTGTGATGTTTATGTGTAGAGGTCTTTAAACTCAGGATGTTGCCCAGGTTAAAAAAAACTTGCAATATTCATACTCTTAAGTATTGATATGAAACCTGTTTGCAGTGGGTTAGCTCCACTGGTGAATGACATTTTAAACTGCAGCGAGTCAACAGAGTTGTCTCGGAGCAGCAGGCCTGCAGAGAACTGAGACGATAAGAAAAATGACTCGAGAGAGAGAGGCTTTCGTAAAATAGAAAGTTAAAGGATTTGTGAACTGAAATAATAAATATGGATTTGGCCTCACTCTGAACGCTTGGCCTGACACGTACAATCCTTGAAGATGAACAGCCGACTTAAGAGCAGCTTTGAGACACATGTATTGGCATTTTGAGACCAACTCTTGAGCCAGTCATTGTTGGTCTATTTTAGTTCACCTGAAATTGGGCCTTTGTTTTAGACTGACAACTAGCTGAACTTTGACCAGAAATCAATGCCGCAAAATAAAATATAAAATATTTGAGAAATTAATTTCTGCCATCCAAAGTGAAACTTTTACTTTCATTTTTCATATGCTTACATGGTCACACATTTACTGTGATTTCATTTCATTCTGATCTTTTTCGACCAGTGCTGGTCTCTTTGTGGTCCACTCTTTGGTCCAGACATATCTCAACAACTTCTAGAGGGATTGCTGTGAAATTTGGAACAGCCATGTCATGTCCTCCTCCGGATTAATTGTAATCACTCTGGTGAACCTTTAGCTCTCAAATAGAAAGCATGACGGTACAGTAGCAGGAGAAGTGGAAATATTGCAGTGTATGTAAGCTTCAAAGTGGAACACAGGACTTATAACAGCTTGTTTACTGCCCCTTTACAGCCTCTTCAGTGTCAAACTAGCAGAGCGAACCACCTCCATCGACATATATCTGCATCCATAAATGCAGACATGAGTAGCATGATATGTTCTGTTGTACCGCATGATGTCCCATAATCCAAAAGTCAAGTGTTCTGCGGTTTTGAGCAGCGATGACACAATATGCTTATGGGTTTGTCGGGTATAATTACATCACTGATGGGAGTACTGGGTCATTGCAGGCTGTCAGGGGAAACAAACAAAAAAATTAACAGAAAAAGATTCACAGACTGGAGGCATGTTGAGCCTCAGCCACAGACAGCTTTGCCTGTAGCTTAAATTTTGACCATGAGAATTACTACTGTTCACAGGCAGTAGCTTGTTAATTCCAAAATTGTATCTATTTACACTCAGTTACTTTACAGAATACAATTAAAGCAGAGCTGTTATAAGCTAGCAACATGTCCAGGGTTTTCCCGGGCTAGTGCATGCTGGGAGAAGCCTTAAGTTAATATACTTATCTCCAAGGCTACAGTGAAACGTTAGTGACAGTCAGTAATGGCAGAGATGCTCACAAGTCTTTGAGCTACAGCCCAATTCAAGTCTCAAGTCTCTGAGCTAGAGTCCTGAGCTAAGTCTCAAGTCACTTGTGGTTATAATGATTGTCGTATCACCTGCTGCGTTCAAACCAGGCTGCTTATGAAACTGCAAGGAATTCTGTAACTGTAACCTGTTTTTCACTTACAGAGCACAGCCATGTAGTCTAATGCGCGTACAATTAATGACAGCTCCTTACCTACTGTAAGTCAACTCATCCTCCAGACTCTCAAACCCAGTGTAACGTTTTAACTAAATAAAACTGTAATCTTACATGATCAATAATAAACCTGTAACCTGTATGCAGCCGACGTTAATAATTAACGAGACGGCAGCCAGCGGGACGTAAATGATTACATCTACCACCACAAGTTTGGCAAGAAAACAAATGTTCATTCATCTTTTCATAACGAACAGCAGTCAGAGTAAACCTCCTGTAGGTCGTAGCTAAAGCAAGAAGCAAGCTAACGTTAGATGGCCAATGCTGAGCTAAACATGTTGACTAACCTCAGGTTACTAACCTATTTTGCGTTCAGCGCTTCTTTGTTTGGGCCTTGTTGTTTGAAGTTTTAAAGCTAAAGTTTATGATGAATGGCACAGCAGCTGCTGGTGTTTTGTCATCCCGCACCTCGAGTCTGAGTCAAGTCTGAAGTCACTGTGTGTGCGACTTAAGTCGGACTCGAGTCCGAATCTCAAACTCGAGTCCCCATCTCTGAGTAATGGTTTTAACTGTTTAGTCACAGTGCTGAGAGATCCAGCTACATGAAATATGGCCGAGCCCCTTGAAGCCCTACGGAGTTTTGTTATACATTAAGGATGATCACCAAACAATGAAGAAGGGATACAATAATAAGAATGAAATAAAAACTCTGTTTCCAACTCAGACAGTTTGCACCTCTTGCGACACCGATAGTTAGCTCAAAAGCTACAGCCGATACTTGAATATAGTATCCCTTATTATATCCTGTCCAACCCATTGCAGCGCCTGTGTGACCTATGCTAACGGTTATACTATGCAGGTCAAACATAAGAAACCACATGGGAAGCAGCACTTTTTCATGTAATGGTCATACATGAAAAATTCACAAATCACAAATTCACACACGATCCACAGGCACAGTATATTCACCTTATTGCCACATGTGATTTTTTTGATATTTCAATTGTCATATGGAACATATCACTGCGAATACCACAATTTCACATGTAATAGCACTTGTAAAATGAGATTCATATTTCAAATTGGCTAACAGTTAATTTCATTATCAATTCAACTGCAGATAATTCTTTCATTGCTCTTTTAATTGTTTTGTCTATAAAATGCCCTTATAATTTCCTAAAGTCCAACGTGATGTTTTCACATGTCTTGTTTTGTCTGAACAGCATTCTCACAACCACACAACTATCATACTTGACAAAGAAAAGCAACATTTGGTATTTTTGTTGAAAAATCATAAAAATAATAAGTCAGCTATCGAAACCGTTGACTAATTGACTAATCAATTAATATACTAACTGTTTCGGCTCTAAATAGGCCGTTGACACTTAACGAAAGATAAATATAGTTAATTAGGTATTACCCCCAAACAAACTGAACAAAGTCAACGACCATCTGCACCTCTCTAATCTAAAATCTGCATCTAAAAGTCAACTAATTAAGTGAATTTGATGCATTTCCATAATGCCAAGGATTCACGAAATTCATGAATTAGTGTCTGCAAGGTTGGTGACTGAAGCCTCGGCCGCATGTCAGCTTAATAAGAAAAACAGGATTAAAGGGTTCATCTGATCCAGCGAATAAACTCACCTCTAAATTACTCCGACACAGCCTGAGAACAGCAAGCCTCACGCCATCTCTCTAACTCCAGCAGAGAAAATCAATGGTTAAAGAAAATCAATTTCATGATTAAAGCATTCGCCATTACTTAACTGAGGTTTTGACATTTATGTGCATTTAGCAGTTCAGTTTGTAAAGACAGCTCAGATAAAGACGAGTAAAGCAAAAGCATTAAAATCATACAAGTATAAATGTAATTATAGTGAATGTCAAGCTGTTTGGTAAATAAGGCAGTGACTTTCTGATACACATGTCCTCCCTTCTGCAAATACATTGTTTGGTGCTGCGCAGCCCCACTGATCACACATACTGGTCTTTCATCTTCAGACCAATTGGATTAGACTCATTACATCATAGATCAATATTGTTTTGGTGCCAGAGAATGGATTCTGGACACAGCACACTGCTTAAATATTTTAACATCCTTCTGGGCCTCCTCCAGACAAACACTGTGCTAGTTCATGGTGTTTTCCTCTCCACGTGTGTCACACTCTTTATTCATTATCCTCAGTTGGGTTTTTAAAAAATAATTTTGCCAAAAATAAAACTCTATTAAAATGCCTCTGAAGCACATCTTCTGCACATGGAAGATGTTTGCCCACAGGGTTTTCTGCCAGAAAGGTTTAGTGCCTAGTGCACCAAAACTTCCTGCACTAAAACTACTTGGTTAGGTTCAGGGGGAAAAAAGCCCTTTTGCCAGAAAGCCCAGAAGGTAAACTTCTCCCATTTGCACATCCTCTATTTGGTTTCAATCCAACGGACCTTTAACTTTCCAAAACCCTCCGCTAGCCAGATTAATTTAATTGAAATTCAGAGGTGTCCATCCATCAGGCTCTGCCTTTCTTTCAAAAGGCACCAACACCACAGCCCTGAGCAGCAGCTGGATAAAAACCATCGATCTGCCATGACACACATGTACAGCCAAAGCTACGTAAGGAATATAGATGCAAATTTAGGATGCTATGTAAATAAATTCACCATGTAATGCGTATTGTTGACATGCATATATATTTCTTTGCAATTTCTTTTCCTTCATCCTTCATATTGTCACCTCACAGTACATGTCAGAGCTTAGAAAGTGGCAGAACTTGCACAGCCTTCGATGCAGACTTACAGAAAACTGCAAGTTATTAACACAACCAGAACTCATATACACCTTTGCTCAGAACCGTGTGTGAAATATATTTCCAGCCAACTTCATTCTCACAGCCTATTCCTAGGTGTCCAGCAAGATCCAGTTTACCAATGCTTACCAAGAAAGTATTATTAAGGACATTTCTCATTGTGCACGGCTATGGACCCGGATGCTGAATTAGCACACGCCACTCTTCACCCATCATCACCATCAGTTAAACCCCTCCCAGCTTAACCTGAGGGCTGGAAGATTGCTTGAGCTACCTGTCACTTCAAATGTGATCACTCAAGAAGCACAAGCACTTACTGACTTTACAGCTCCCTGTTTCTGGACAACTGCTTATGTTGGCACTCATCAATGACGCTTCTCTTTACAAGGTGTAAATGATGATCACATTTGATGAAAATGTACAGGGAGTTGGAAATACCCAAAATCGTTCAATATTTTATCTTGCTTTACCCCAGCTACCCAGAACGATCAGCATTTACAAGAGCCGATGCCACTATGAGACTGAAGAATTGGCAGGCACCCCTGTTTAATCATTTTTAGTGTTAACCTGATGTTGACAGAGTGTATCAAAAAATAGAAAATAGAATAAGTGTTTAAGAAGTGGTTCATATTCCGTTCTCTACAACAGGAACCATTGGTTTCTTTTAACCACATGACTACAATCTTTCCTTAGCTGTTATTTTGGCTGCCTAAACATTCACCCTGGACCCAAGTTTTTGTGTCTATGTGATTAGTCGGGACAATGTTTTTTGAAATTGGTTGAGGGTGCTGCATTCAGCAGCAACAGAACAGGGCTGCAATGTAATCCCTGTGAAATATTGCGCCCCTGTCAAAGTACGTCCACTAAAGTGCTAGTTTTTGCCACTGACAGGTTCAGATGGTTATTACAAGTGTCTGACACCATTGTGGAAAGGATCCGTATAGGTAAGATAATTTGTGTTTAAACAGAAACAGCTGCAGTTTCACTCTCCCTTGACAAAAATAGTGATTTACCTCTCTGGTCTAATGCTGCCTCGATCAGTTAGTTTGTGTTATTGTGTAACTTCAGTGATTTTAATCCTTTAAAACAAGTCACACAATAAACTTACCAACAGAGGCAGCGATAGACCATCAACTCTGCTCACTCAATACAGGACCAAGTGTTGTCCCAATTAGTCACAAAGACACAAAAACAGGGGGGAAAAAGGTTGAAAAATATCAAAGTTACCCTTTAAAGCTGCACTAATCAATAATTCTTTATCAACAGTGGGTGCAATTACCACATGTCATATTAATGAGGTCATTCATGGGGACAAACCCACAGGGAGCTATTATCAGGCCCTGTTCCCCCTAACTGTGTGAAACGTTTTAAGATCTTTTAGCTCAGTGTTTTGTAGCAAAAAAATCTACCCGCCCCAAACTGCGACCAGCTAGTGAAAAGAGTGGAGTAATTAGCTGCTAAAAAGCAACATATTACCCCAGGAGTTGGTGGAGACCAAAAGCAGAGCTAAAAGAGAGTGAATAGTGGACAAACAGATGCAACGTGGCCAGAAACAGGACTAATGTCGCTCTGCATCTGCTGGATGTGAATATGGGCATCTGTTTGCTAATATGTGTGCCATATCCACTTTATACGCTAATAAGATGTCTGCGTTGTCTTTACAGTTAGTAGCACTGCTCCCTGTAAAAGTAGTTTAACCAAACTGGGACTTGAAGAAAATAAATATAATGTTCCACAGTATGTTAATGTAACTTGGCCAAACATCAGCTGGCAGCTTCAGCCACAGCATTGATTTCCTATAATACAACAAACGGCACAGTTGTGTACATTTAATTTGGGCTGTGCTTACAATATACTTAAAATAAGGATAACAGGCTCATTCCTATGTTACTCCTGTTAAAGCACCCAGGGGGAAAACTCCTATTTAATTATTGCTAAGAGTGTAATTTACCCTTCACACCACGTACTGCATACACAGGGGTCGGCTAGGGGCCTAAAGATTACACAAGGTTCAGTCAGTTCCACTCAAGAAATTTGAATAACTCTCTAAATCAAAACCGCACACGTGCCTTCAAGATGCTAAATATATTTTGTGACTTCACCACTGATGACGCTCACCAGGAAATTATACATCCAGCTGCTGTTGATCAGCAAAGTCTTGTTTTTGGTCACATGTGTCACACAAACAATACAATTTCCTGCCGAATTATCTGGAACTGTTACCTGCTTTTTTTATTGGAAAAACTGTCCACAACAGGAAGCAGAACGAATGATGCGAGTATCTGAAGCCAGAAACAAGCTTTAATATAAATTTAAAGGTTAAATCCATGTTGTTCTACCCTGAAACGCTGTCAAAAAGCAGCTGCTGGCAATGTGTTATTTTGATTAACTTGCCAAGCACGGACAACATCATATCAGTGTTTTAAAAAATATCAACAGTTGAAAGTCAGGTATTGTTGAAACAGTAAAATCAATCTCTCTGTCAGAAGACATGGTGCACTCATGAATAAGAACTCTAAAGTGGAAAACCTCACTCTTTTGCTCGTGCCTATCGAGCTAAAACCTGTAAGATACAGCTGAAGCCAACAAGTTATGCTTAATTGGAGGTTGTCAAAAGTCATTTTGGGAAATTAAGGAAATCGTTACCTGAAGAAGACAAAGGCAAGGCTGGCCGAGAGAAAGTGGGAAAGCACTACATTACAATATAACTGAAGGCACTAACAGATTGATGATGGAGGACAGTGTGTACAACTCCTAAGGTGTGTTTTTCCTTTACATGTAACTATTTTTCTTTCAAACTTTGTCTCCTTCACAAACCATTAAGTCGGTCCCTCCATGAAGTGGAGTTTCTTGCTCTTAAGTCTTTATAAAATTTATTGTTTGTCATCTCAGGCTCTTGAATCAGTACGCAGGAACGTCGAGGTACCTGAGAGGGATGAGTCAGTCTCAGATTAATTTACTCTGTCAGATGACAGATGGATTTCAGGGCTACTGGCTGCTTTTCAACACCATTATATCCGGCTCCAAATGTCACATTCACAAGGTGAAAGAGGGAAGATCCACAGAGCTTTTACACTAATTGGTGGCTTTATGAGTGCGGCAGAGAGAGTGGACAGTCCTCCTTTAACAGCCCCCGATGAGCCTCCTGACAACATCCCTCCACAGGGAGCCAGCTGCTCAACTTTGATTGTAGCCAGAAATAAACCAGACCGTGACTGTCCTGTCCTCACTTTCCTACTGTGAACATCCTGTCTAGAAACACGGGTTGGATGTCTGTAAAAAAAAAAAAAGTATTCCAGAAATCATAATCTCTATTTTTCATAAAAAGACCTAAAACAACAAATTGTTCCTACTGAAGTATATATATATATATATATATTCATTCACAACAGCAAGATGCTGTATGTGGGATTAATTCAAAATGAATAGTAAAGAAGGAGCTAATAAAAACTAAACTGAATTGTGTTTAACCTTGGATGTGGCTTGCACTGATAATTAAAATGTGGGCTGTTTGTCCATGGAAACATTTGTTTTGCATAAATAGGAACTTCAACACAAAGGCCTTTTATTCATTTATTCCTGTGGATGAATTGAGCTCAGAGAATGTACATTTATTTCCAATCACAGATTTTGACCTTCATGTGTCATTGTGAAGATTATTAGCATTAGCGTCATATTCCACATTGGTATTTCTCAGTAAAATAGCCATTAGCACTTACACTGGACCTAGCATGAAGGATGTATTTTCTGGGATTTACAGCCAAACATGTCCGAGACAGTCCCTCACTCTGTCGTGATTCTCCACGCCCTTTCTGTGAATTTACTGATGTTATTTTTCAGGCCTGTCTCAGTAAAAGATAGAGAGTAGGCTGCAGGAGGCACACGGGGATCATACACACATAGCTAACATGACTATTCACTAAATCACAGTGCAACGACATTGTCAGTTTTCAAGTTACCATACATGTAAAGAGGGAACTTCACAGAAATGAGTTTGCAACAGGATGATATGTCTGCAAGAGGAACGGACCAGAATTGAAAATAAATTAGGGGCGCAAACTATGCCAGCAAAATGCCCACCACAGCATAACAGAGCCATCGGACCCCCTCAGTGTAGGGGACAAGCATTCAGACCTGTTTGTTGAGAATATGGTGAAGGATGACTAATCTGACCATATCACTTTTTCCCACATCTCTGTAGACCAGTTCCTATGGTGTTTTGCACCACTAAACTCTCGAATGTGCATTCATCTTTGTAATGAGGGGTTTATGCACTGAAACCCTGCTGTATATCCCTCTCTGTGTAATTGTTAAAGGACTGTTCTTGCTGACAGTCTGATCAAGTCCGAAGAGAAGAGTTGCCCTTCTGTTTTTCCTTACATAATTGCACAAGTATTACGGTCATCAAATGTTAGCTGTCATCCACAACTTCTGATCGTATTTACTGATGTCTTTCCCATAGATCTATGTGCAGATGTCCCTTTAGTCACTGTTCCCATTGAAACACGAGCCAGTTCACAGTGTCACTTAGATCCTTTCCTCTTGGCATCTTGATACAAAATCAGAATCAACTAAGCCAGCACTTTTATACCTGCCAGCATTATTGGATGTCAGTTGTTTAATTGTACCATGTAGTGCACCTGTTTGGAAGGATCTACATTTGTTATGTTTCTCCACGTCTATAGACATCACAATTTTCTCAAGTTAATATGCAAGTGAGGAGCCCTTGAGCAATGATGAAATAAAAGGTCAGAAGCTGGAAACAACGTGAGCTGAAATGGGTGAAATAACAGCAGCACATGTATAATGCAACACAGCACCAAGCCCTGAAATAAACACCTCCTCATAAGGTGTGACTTAATTTTTTATTGGGGCTGTGAAAGAGGTGGTGATTTAACTCTGTAGACATTTTTGGAAACTTGAGTTTGTGGTTTTGACCTGGATTAGATTACAAGAAATGTGTTCCTGATATTTTCTCTATCCTGAAGCCTTTAGTTTTCAGGAGCCAGTTTCATTTCCTTAACATGCAACAGACAGGGACAAAAGAAGGGACTGTGTGAGATGTGTTAAAGTGGTTAAATGTGTTAAATAGAAAATAAAAACAGGATCAAATAGGACAGTAAAAGTGTAAATTATTAATCTACAGCCTTAAATTTGATTTAAGTAAAGGCAGAGGCACCTTAGCCTCTGCTCATCAGTGTGTGAATGGGATGAATGAGATAGTGTAAAGCGCTTTGAGTGGTCGAAAAGACTAGAAAAGCTCTACAATAATACAGACCATTTGACCATTTATAAAATGACAGTGATTGGAAAATTACAGGATTCGGAGTACTTCCTTGCTGCTGAAACTCATATGGTCAATAGGTTAACTTTTTATGATACACTCTCTGTGAAGAAATAAAGTTTAATCACTAGTAACTAAAGATTTGCATCTATTTTGTTTCTCAAAACTGGCATATTGATCATAACTATTATTATTGTTTTGATGGGGAAAATTAAGCTAAAGATACAGAGAAAGGATTGTTGTCAATTGCATGTGGCCAAGCACAGTTTTATGAGTCATGGTACATCCAGAGGCAATCTGATCAATAATTATTTGATCTGTTTTTATTTTGTAAAAAAAGACTACAGTCCCTTAAGGATAAAGAAATAATACATAAGCCACCCACTTTTTCCCTAATAATTTTCATACAGTCCCAGACACTTACACTGCAGTGTAATGTAATGCAAATCAACACCGAAACCTTTATTACAATATCTTCTGTGATACATTGATGGTTATTACTGAATGGTGGAAGGTGACGTTGGGATATTTCTGCTTTACTGGATCGTGATAGCAGAGGGGAACAAAGCACTAAACGCGAGTAAGGCGATGACATGCAGCAATGCTTCGAGGCTAAGCTGAACCTGGCATGTCATGGCTACATGTCACCAGAACAGTCCACTTTAATTGGTTTAAATAGTTTAAATGTAAGAAATGACACTCCAGACCCACTTCAACCATTAGACAACAAATCAGCTGGTACATGATTGGACTTAAATCCCATATCTTAGTAGCCCCTGGCTGAGAACTGCTGTAGCAGAAAACACCAATTAATCTGTTCTTTTTTTCTTCCCCATCTCCCTCAAGAGTAGCTTTAAAGACTTTTTGAGAGTTTTTTCTCTTAGCACCCCTAAAGAGGTGCAGACAGAGTGAGAAATAAAGTTTGTTCTGGTGGTCAGCTGCGGTTAACACATCCAAAAAGACAAACACAATCTGATTGCAAGGTTATAAGGTCAGTGGGCAAATAGACACGATACTGCTGATGGAGAGCAATTGGAAATCAACAACCAATTCTTATTTATCTGAGAAGGCAGGGTAAAAAGTCCACGCTTGTGTCACATCTTCTGTTAGGTCACAGTGGAAGAATGCAAATACTGTGAAATCGGCTGCTGCCATGAACATACGTGATATTTTGAAAATGATTTATCTCCAAAGACCTTATGTTGATTGGATTATATTAGCAACAGGAGAAAATCTATTCTATTATACTGAAAAAAGAGGACATGACCATGTCTTATTTCAGCCACCTGTTATTTTCCAAATGTTCATTTGAACTGATTTTAAACCAACTCTATGTTTATTTACCGCTATTAATTCATGTTTTCATGCAGCCAGTGTTAATGTGCAACTACAACTTGGAGTAGCAGGAAACATTTTAAAAATGTATCTGTTACTTTTAGCTATTTTAACTGTCCATCCAAAACTTAGCAGATAGTTTCAACCATGTATCTATTACTTTTATCAAACTATTCCAGTCAATTACCCTCTATTTTTTTGCTGTTTCAAGTTTTAGCCATTTCACCTAGCAATTTATTTAAACCTTTTTTCACTTTCAGCTAACTGTTTACATATCTCTGCTCATTAGCTACATTCTACAATTAAAAACTTTATGTATGATGTGTATTTTAATTAGCTGATTCCAGTAGACTTAGCAGGCTATGCAAAAGAAAGGCTTGGCATTTCTCCTACAGAATTGTATTCCCAGCTGTGTTGAAACCATAGGTTGAAACAGAATTGACACCTTCATGTAGAAATGAAATCAAGAGAAAGGAAAATGAACTGCTTGAGGCTTCAAGCAGAGTAAATGATAGGTATATTTCCTTGTAATGTGATTTACAATTTAGACTGGGTGTCATTTTTTGAGTTTGGGTGACTTGGATTTAGTATTTCATATTTTTTATATATTTATTTTTCTATTTTTATTTGTTTTTAATTCATTTTTACTTATTTATTTGTTATTTTTTGTATTTGTATTTTATATCTGTTTGATTTATCATTATTATCATTAAATATATCAAATTATTTTTAATGGTATTATATTTTCACGTGTCTTAATTATTTATTTATTCAGCAATATAATTTGACCCCAGAATTCCTTGTGTTTGTTTGTGTGTAGGATATTCAGGAAAGCCCAAAGCAGCAGCATTAGAAAAATTCTACTTTTCTTTGAAGTTTTAATATGAGACACATACTGTTTCATGCCTGTATCATTATTTCCCCCTCTTGGAGCCTCCTCTAGCATCATATCTCGGATCCCAGGATGCCCACAGGCAGTTCGGTGCATCTGGCTGGAGTTGCTGCTGGCATTATCCATTTGCAGATTTTAAAGCGTTCAGTGTGAGCAGATTGAATTCAAGGTTAGAGAGTACTGAGCAAGCCGTCCAAAGAGGATACTTGTGTAACATTACTGCACTCTGATGGGAAATTACTTTGCCCTAAATCAACCCTTTGCAACAATTCTTAACAAACCTATTGTTGACAAAGGAACATGCTAGGTTGAAGGTACCAACCCAGCTGTCAGAAGTTAATTAGGACTTTAGATTCAAAAGCTGTTTTTGCTCCCAGAAGCCTCATCAAGACGCAACCCCGAACATGTACTGTATAATTCATTTTGTTACATTCTTAAGAGAAATTTGGGTCCAACATTAATCAAACCTGTACGCTTTTCTTTTGAGAGTCTTTCCTCTGTGTAATCACAAGTGCAACTGAGGATCAGAGGAACAGGACTAAATTAACGGGGGGAGAAAAAAAGAGCTACACTTGCATCCTGCAGTGAGACAAATCATTAAGGTGAAATGTCAACATGGATTTAAATTAATGTGGTCCAGGGAGGGAGATAATTGTATCACAATCATCTTTCTTTTTACAGAGTAACTTGATGGCTATTATTATTAACATCAGCATATTGCATTTAATAGAGAATGGGCACTGAATAACACAAGCACATCTGAAAAGAACATTTTTCTTGTAAATTTGTGTTTTTCTCAAGATTTTCCCACTTCAATCTCAGAGAAAATCCATTTTTTTCTCGTAAAGTTACGACTTTATTCTTGGAAATTATTTTATTTTATTTTTGACCTACAATGGCCCTAAAACGCGTTGTATATTGCTGTTTGTCATTTGGGTGTAAAGGTTGCACAAATGCCTCTAAAAATATTTAAGGCCTTTAATTTTCCTGATATATCAATTGCGTCTTTGTGTAAACATTCTGAAATAAACATTAAAAAACAATTTCCTGGTATTTGCCTAACCTGAAAGAATTCCTAAATTGTTTGGAGGTGATTCATGGAGCGACACACAACGTTGTCATTGATAAGGGCTCAAGTGCAGCCCCAAAGGAATATTCAGAGCCAACCTGAACAAAGGAAGGATATCACACTCAAAGCTTGAAGTCTGCTCCAAGAACCCAGACTCAATACTAATCACACAAAACCTGTACAGCCTTTGTGTGGACAAATGAATTCATGGCATGCAAAGCTCAGCAAAGCAAATACTGTGTAAATAATGCACTCTGATTATTAAATGTGTTCCCTGGCTGGCAGGTTTTAGTGTGACATTGTTTCTTCCTGCTACTTCTTTAGTCGAATTTGTTTTTCAGAAATGTAAACATTGCTGAGGTTAAAGGCTACATTCAGACTGCAGGCCTTTACTGCAGGCCTTTGCTCCACCCCTAGGCCCACTTAGTCAAAAAAATAAATTCTTATTACCTCTTGGCCTCAAGATAAGTGTATATAAAAGGAGCCTGCACAATGGAGCTGCTTTTCTCCCCAAAGCTGAGAGTGCACAGTGCCTGCTCCAGCTACAACCTACTTAAAGCACTCCTTGGGAGATAACGATGGATAGAGACTATTTGATTAACTTTTATATTAACGAAGGGGTGAGTTATGCTATGACAATGGCAGCGCCAATAGCGGTAGCTGTGATCGCCCAGAGGAGAGGAAAGAGAGTGGGATCAGAGCTATGTTGGCCCAGCTTGGACCTAAGGCTGCTCCTAAACCTCTGGTCTGGACAAAATGGGACTAAGGTTGGCCAAGAAACAAAAATCCGAGACTGCTGTGCCCAAATCTATACAGAGATCTGCTTATCAACATCCTGGATCAAGCAGTCCATGCCCACCGTTTTCGAGCTGTCAGCACTAGACTCCAGGGGAGGGACTCTGTTTTACATTTACAGCTGGAGTAGGAACTGCACACTCTGTGCTTTGGGGAGAAAACCTGCTCCTTTGTGCAGGCTCTTTTTATATACACTTACCTTAAGGCCACGAGATAGTATCTTGAGGCCATGAGATAATTTTCCCAGATCCGATTTTTTTGTTTGAAAGTTCACATTATTGTTTAAATGTGGCCCATATCAGACTTCAGTGTGAACTGTACACAGCCTGAAAGTGACCTGCATGCGCAAAAGCAAACACAACATCACATGCAGCACGCTGTCATGCAGAAGTAAACAGAATCACAGAGGTTAGTTCCAGTTAGCTCATACTTGCTAACCCTCCCAATTTTCATGGGAGACTCCGGTTTTTCATTGTCGTCTCACGGGTAACATTTCTCCCGAATTATGAAGAGTGTTCACAACTTTCTGTCCTTTTCATTATGGTTTCTGGCGCTATACAATGCAAATGTCACACAACTCAATACCTCTCTCTCTAGCAGTAGCAGAAGAGAGCTGGATTTCAGGTGTAAGAAAGGGAATTTGTACATGGCTGGTAGCAACTTGCCCACTTGAAACACATTTCTGAGGACTTCTCTCCATTTTTCTAAGATCAATGGTCCTCAGGTCAATGTGACTGATATTGTTTCTGGTTTAGAACCTATATGGGTTGTTTATTACAGCCATGTGTAACATCAACTACTGATGTAACTACGCTTGCTGTAGCCTGGTTTATTCGCTTCAAACCAGCTGATGGAAACGCACCTATTTCGCATTGACTTTTTTTCGTTTTTGCAACATTTCAAAAGTCTGCTTAAAATTCGTGTCACAATTAGATGGAAACATGGCTAGTGATGTCAAAGTTGCATCAATTCTGACCTGAGTGTCCAGACCACACAGGTCGCATTTAAAAAGATCCGATCTGTATCGGATTTGGACCACATCTGAAAGTGGCCCATACCCGAACTGGAAAAGATCAGATTCCATGTGACCTGGCCTGTTAATAAAAAGATCAGATCTGAGTCACATATGAGTAAAAAAATCAGATTTGGGTCATTTTGGCCTGCAGACTGAACATAGCTGTGACTTATGTTAGCCCCTGAGAATCAGTGGTTGAAATATAGTAAGAAATATGCACACTCTAGTTTCATTTCCTCTGTAGGAGGAAAATGACGATTATTGAGCTATATGTCTGGAGATTAAAACAAAAAACATTTTGTCATTGTCACAAATTGACATAATAAAAGCCAGCAGGGTAAATGTAGTTTCTCTGGTGATTATATTAGTCATTACTGTTTTAAATTCATAAATCAGATGCGTTAAGGGATCATGAGTAAGAAAGTGCATTTTGTTGGTGAGGGCTGAGATCTGTGTGAGGCAGACTCTCAGGAATATATTATTCAGTGGCTGTCTCACCACTTAAACAAACTTAGGGTGGGATTCTGTATTTGTACTTCACCTCAAGTTAAGGCAGAAAACACAAATACACAGACTACTTCTTTTACTTTCTGAGTTTTTTACCCATGGCATGGTAGGTCAGTCTGTCCTCCACTTTGATCCAGACCGAAATATCTCAACAACTGTTGGATGGTTTGCTATGAAATTTGGTACAGATATCGATGTTCCCCAGAGGACGATCCCTTCTGACTTTTTCCTGATTTTTTCTTTAGCGCCAACAGCAGGTCAAAGTTTTCACTTATCCTGTGAAATATCTCAACATAGACACAGACTGGCACAAAATTTGGTACAAACATTCATAGTTCCCACACTATGTATCCTAATGAATTTGATGATCCCCTGACTTTTCCTCTAGCGCTACCATGAGGTTGACGTCAACAAGGAGTGGATGGATTGCCACGAAATAGCCACACATTCAAGTGTGCGCCATCATCAGGTTAAACTTCCCATTTGTCCAATACTTTGGTTTGTGACCTCTGTTAAATGTTATTTAGTGTCTGTTAGCAAATATTTGCATGCTAACACGCTAAACTAAGATGTGAACATGGTAAACATAAACATCGGCATGCTAGCATTGTCATTTCACTCACAAAAGAACGTAGCACTGGCAGAGGACTAAATAGTTTTTGAGTTTATGAATGATTCTTTCAAAATCAGCAGGAGAAGGTGAAAAAGTTAAACACACGCACTCTATGACACGCCACCCCTCTGAAGTCAGTGAAATTAGCAAGATCAGTAAAGGATAAGGCTAACGTTAGCTTAAATTTTTCTTCTTGTGAAAAAAGCCTACCATGAAATAAAAAAACAGAAATCTGTCAGTCAAAGACACAAATTGTTCAATAAACCACAAGAGACTCTTTTTTTTAAACTTTATTGCCATTGACAACAAAACAGGCAATTAACATTGTAAGAAAAGAAGAAAAACAACAACAAAGAAAACAGAAAACAAAATACAAAATCACCTTGAAGTTGGGCCCTCCTAAACCTTACAGTAGAGTGATATAGCACCTAGAAAGTGTCCGGTTATCTGTATGTGACATCGCGTGGAGATACACACAGTGTCCATAGGTTTACATGAACAGTATCCATGTTTCCACAGTCCTATGGGCTAGTTACCCTTTACTCCTAGCCAGGCACATCAAATCATCTCATACAGTGAGGAAAATAAGTATTTGAACACCCTGCTATTTTGCAAGTTCTCCCACTTAGAAATCATGTAGGGGTCTGAAATTGTCATCGTAGGTGCATGTCCACTGTGAGAGACATAATCTAAAAAAAAAAATCCAGAAATCACAATGTATGATTTTTTAACTATTTATTTGTATGATACAGCTGCAAATAAGTATTTGAACACCTGTCTATCAGCTAGAATTCTGACTAGTCTGCCTTCAAAATGTCCACCTCCACTCCATTTATTATCCTAAATTAGATGCACCTGTTTGAGGTCGTTAGCTGCATAAAGACACCTGTCCACCCCATACAATCAGTAAGAATCCAACTACTAACATGGCCGAGACCAAAGAGCTGTCCAAAGACACTCACTTTTACACCTCCACAAGGCTGGAAAGGGCTACGGGGAAATTGCCAAGCAGCTTGGTGAAAAAAGGTCCACTGTTGAAGCAATCATTAGAAAATGGAAGAAGCTAAACATGACTGTCAATCTCCCTCGGACTGGGGCTCCATGCAAGATCTCACCTCGTGGGGTCTCAATGATCCTAAGAAAGGTGAGAAATCAGCCCAGAACTACACGGGAGGAGCTGGTCAATGACCTGAAAAGAGCTGGGACCACCGTTTCCAAGGTTACTGTTGGTAATACACTAAGACGTCATGGTTTGAAATCACGCATGGCACGGAAGGTTCCCCTGCTTAAACCAGCACATGTCAAGGCCCGTCTTCAGTTTGCCAATGACCATTTGGATGATCCAGAGGAGTCATGGGAGAAAGTCATGTGGTCAGATGAGACCAAAATAGAACTTTTTGGTCATAATTCCACTAACCGTGTTTGGAGGAAGAAGAATGATGAGTACCATCCCAAGAACACCATCCCTACTGTGAAGCATGGGGGTGGTAGCATCATGCTTTGGGGGTGTTTTTCTGCACATGGGACAGGGCGACTGCACTGTATTAAGGAGAGGATGACCGGGGCCATGTTTTGTGAGATTTTGGGGAACAACCTCCTTCCCTCAGTTAGAGCATTGAAGATGGGTCGAGGCCGGGTCTTCCAACATGACAATGACCCGAAGCACACAGCCAGGATAACCAAGGAGTGGCTCTGTAAGAAGCATATCAAGGTTCTGGTGTGGCCTAGCCAGTCTCCAGACCTAAACCCAATAGAGAATCTTTGGAGGGAGCTCAAACTCCGTGTTTCTCAGCGACAGCCCAGAAACCTGACTGATCTAGAGAAGATCTGTGTGGAGGAGTGG
>NC_060150.1:36369744-36460986 GCF_021292245.1 Micropterus dolomieu | reverse complement strand
TCCCTCGGACTGGGGCTCCATGCAAGATCTCACCTCGTGGGGTCTCAATGATCCTAAGAAAGGTGAGAAATCAGCCCAGAACTACACGGGAGGAGCTGATCAATGACCTGAAAAGAGCTGGCACCACCGTTTCCAAGATTACTGTTGGTAATACACTAAGACGTCATGGTTTGAAATCACGCATGGCACGGAAGGTTCCCCTGCTTAAACCAGCACATGTCAAGGCCCGTCTTAAGTTTGCCAATGACCATTTGGATGATCCAGAGGAGTCATGGGAGAAAGTCATGTGGTCAGATGAGACTAAAATAGAAGTTTTTGGTCATAATTCCACTAACCGTGTTTGGAGGATGAAGAATGATGAGTACCATCCCAAGAACACCATCCCTACTGTGAAGCATGGGGGTGGTAGCATCATGCTTTGGGGGTGTTTTTCTGCACATGGGACAGGGCGACTGCACCGGGGCCATGTATTGTGAGATTTTGGGGAACAACCTCCTTCCCTCAGTTAGAGCATTGAAGATGGGTCGAGGCTGGGTCTTCCAACATGACAATGACCCGAAGCACACAGCCAGGATAACCAAGGAGTGGCTCTGTAAGAAGCATATCAAGGTTCTGGCGTGGCCTAGCCAGTCTCCAGACCTAAACCCAATAGAGAATCTTTGAAGGGAGCTCAAACTCCTGTACCAAATATTAACATTGATTTTCTCAGGTGTTCAAATACTTATTTGCAGCTGTATCATACAAATAAATAGTTAAAAAATCATACACATTTTTTTTAGATTATGTCTCTCACAGTGGACATGCACCTACGATGACAATTTCAGACCCCTCCATGATTTCTAAGTGGGAGAACTTGCAAAATAGCAGGGTGTTCAAATACTTATTTTCCTCACTGTATACCTCAGGGTGGTGTGCTAGGGAGTTCCTGTCCAAGGTATGAAGATATTTGCCTCCATTTCAACTTAAAAGTGGGCAGTTTAAATTGTAGCTGGGCAGTCATGTGTTCCATCAAATATACATGTTTGATTTTCTGCAACTACTGGTCGATTCCAAGGGGGTCAGTCTTCATCCAATTAATAGTAATAATTTTCTTTGCCGCCATCAGAATATGTATTATATAATATTGATCAGTAGTAAACATTTGTTTAGGTAGTATTTCCAATAGTAAAAGTAGGGGATCCAAAGCAATGTTCAAATCAAGGATTTTCCCCATTTCCTCCCTAACATTTTCCCAAAATGTTCATATTTTCGGGCAGTCCCTAAAAATGTGTGTGTGGTCACCGACCATGCCACAGCATTTGTTGTGTAAAGTGTTATTGAAGGCATGTGTTCTCAGGGGAGTCCTAAAGAACCTGATCTTCGTCTTCCAGTCAAACTCTTTCCATAACTGGCCTTTATGACATCTAGAGCATGCATCCTCCCAGGCCTCATCGCTTATAATTGCATTCAGCACAAGTTCCCATTGACCTTTGTGCAGGATGTTGCATGCTATGACTAGCAATAACATTTTTGTAGATACGAGAAATGTGTTTTTTTTTTAATGATATTTGATCCTCAGCCACGTTTATGTAATAAGTTTCTATGTTAGTAGGTTCCCTTTTAACATAATTCCAATCCGTGTGTTTTGTGATATAGTGTCTTATCTGTAGATATCTGTATAGGTCACTTGTGGGCAGGGCAAATTTGTCCTGCAATTGGGAAAAATATTTGAATATATTAATTAATTATTTTCAGTCCTCTTTCATTCCATCTTTTATATGCAATATCAGACATGGTCGGGAGGAGCTCAATATTTCCTAGGATGGGCATGGCTTTTGACAGAGCCGCTGCTCCCCTTGTACGCTTTTGGATTAGAGTCCAGACCCTCAGTGTATGTTTGATCCATCTATTACTGATTTTAATTTTTTTCCGGGAGTGATGGCTAAGAAATGGAAGAGTCGATAGTGGTACTCTTGGTAGGGAGTTCTGTTCTGTTCAATAGACACCCATCCTGTTGCCGTATCCCCAACCATCCACACCACCGTTGCTCTGAGCCGCCCAGTAGTAGAGTCTTAGATTAGGCAAACTCAGACCACCTTTCTCTTTTGTTGTCGATATTAGATTTTAGCATCATGGCCTCAGATTTACCCGTGTTTACCTTGTATCCCCACACGGCACTATATTTGTCTAGGTTATATAGGAAGGCAGGGACGGAGGTAGCAGGGTTTTCCAGGAATAGTAATATATCATCTGCAAATAATGCCAATTTGTGTTGATCCCCCACCTTCATCAGGTATGCCTTGTATGAGGGGGCTGGTTCTGATTAATTCAGCCAGTGGCTCAGTGCTCAATACAAATAAGGATGTTGATAGACAGTCTCCGTGGTGCGTGCCCCGTCCGAGGGGGAAGAATTCTGAGCAGCGTCCATTTACCCTAACCCTGGATTTGGGATCTTTATAGAACACTTTAATCCACTTTACAAATGTTTCATTGAAACCCATATAACTAAGGGTCTGTTCTAAAAAAAAGTCCAGTCTACTCTGTCAAACGCCTTCTCAGCATCTAAGCTGAGAATCATTGATGGGGCATCTCTCCTAGCAGCAATCACTTGCAGGTTCAGGGCTCTTCTAGCCTGTTTGGTCTGGCTTCACAAGTTTGGTGATATGTTTTTGCATTCTGCTTGCTATTATTGAAGTGAGGATTTTAAAATCCACACATAGGAGACTGACTGGGCGGTAAGACATACATTGAGTTGGGTCTTTATTTTCTTTTTGAATGACACTTATTACCGCCTCCGACCACGACCTTGGTGGGTCACCCCGTGTTAGAACGTAGTTATATAGATTAGATAGAAGATTGGGACTAGTTCATTTATGTATGTTTTGTAGTATTCTCCGGGGAAACCGTCTATTCCTGGAGATTTGTTGTTTTTAAGTTTGAGTATAGTTTCTTTAATTTCCTCATAAAAGGTACATTTTAATACTTCCATTAAACACAAATTCATCCGGTCAGTAAAGAGTGAGAAACAGAAGAGGCTAAAAATAGTACAACTTGAGGATGAGCAAACCCCCTTTCTTTCCATCCAGCGTGTGTGGGCGCTGTTTTGACTACTAACTCAGCCTATGTATGTGATCTGAAGGTTTCACTGATCAGCATGCTGTGTAAACTTCGCTAAAGTTAAAAGGACATGTCACTAAAGCACACTAAACTAAATCCAAACACATTGATCTTATATGTTCATCCTGAACACAAAATCATTCACAAATAATTCACTCATCTTTTCTTATCACAGGAACAGGAGTAGATGTATCTAAGCCACTTCACAGCACAGATGTGTTACAGGCAGCATTTTGGTCATAGACATGGTTTATAATTAAAGACCTGGGAGGTCGGCCCAAAATACTCTGGTGGTGGAGGCAGCATCCAGTTCTCTTAAGGAGATCCTGCTCAGAGGCACGTCAGTCTGCTTGTGCACCATGCACTGCTAAAACTAGACATTCAAAAGTGACAAATGATCAAACTGGCAGGACACTATTCCTTTGATATGTTATTAAGGAACAGTAAAATCACTGTGTAAAGGGTCATGGCGTATTAAAATATCATAGAGCAATCCCCAGGTTCTTGTTTAAGAAAAATGTTGGTGTCACTGTATCATCAACTATACAGTGGTATAGGTGGGAAGAAAATATAACCGATTCATGTACAGAAACGTAATTCAGCCATCATGAAGTAGGTCAGTAAATGTTTCATGAGAGAAAAGTGGGTATGAGTTAATGCCCACCAGAGAATGTGTTGTGTCGGTGTGGGAACGCCAGCATTTCTGGTGTGTGAGCCATGGTCTTTGTCTTGAAATATTACTGACAAACCCATTTACCATAGATCGACTTTTTTTTTTCAGTTTTGTGCTGACTGAAGCATATGATACCACCAAGAATGTCCTGTACCTTGACCACAAGAGTTAACTATAGCCCCAGTTTGTGCATCTTGTGTATTAGCCTTTGTGTCGCAGAGGAAAACAGTCGGTTTCTCTAAGATAATTAATCGGCATCTTTGAAAAGCCCAGGTCGTTTAAAAAGACTTACCGCTGGTCTGTTTTAAGAAAAAATAGTCCAGCCATGGCATGATAAAAAAGATTTTTAATGCATTTCCCAAGTGGGCAGCCACCTTTGCTTTATATACAAACATGGGAAAAAGGTTAGAAATATTTTTCAAACATTTAGCGGCCAGAGTTTTTCAGAGATACTATATCTTATCTGAAAAGTCTTAAGTTGCCAGCACCGGAGAGCAGGGACAGTTTTTGTTAATAAGTAAATAAATATCGATGCAGTACAACCAGATATCGTATTTTTTTGTTCCACAGGTTTTTCTTCCTTGTCAGAACCTGGCGCTTACATTACCCACAATGCAAGTCAAGCGCAGACAGATGTGCTAGCTATTATAACATTTATTCACTTAGCTGACGCTTTTATCCAAAGCGACTTACAATTAGGCCCTACTACATATGTCAGAGGTCACACACCTCTCGAGCAACTAGGGGTTAAGGGTCTTGCTCATGGACACATTGTTGGATGTGTCAATGTGGGGAATTGAACCCGAAAGACTTGTCTTATCCACTGTCCATCACCACCACCCCTATTAGCAGCTAATGCAGCCTTCAGCCACTTGCCTAGGCAAATATCATGAGTATTTGCAAAAGATGACGTTACCAGTCGAAAGCAGAAAGCAAGAGAAGAACGACTGCACACTTCTTAAATGCCTCTTCCATGACCTCTCAAGGGCAGAGTTGTTTTTCTGATGACTGTCTGTGGATCAGCAACCGTCAGTGTCTCCACAAACCAGGTACCATTAATGCTTCTAAACCTGCAGTTTTAGTGAAAAGCTTCAGGGAGACGACAATAATAATGGTCATTTTTAAAAAATGTATTTGCAAAAGAAAGTTAGTACATTTATTCAATTACTGTACTTGACTTCACATGTTCTGCTACTTCATACTCCACCACATTTCTGAGAAGTATTGTACTTTTTACTCCACTGCGTTTATTTGGTAACTTTGGTTACCAGTAACTTTGCAGATGAAAACTTTACCCAAACACATGACCATCTTGTAAAAGATTATGCGTAGTTACAGATTAAGAGTTCTTGGTGGTGCATTTGTAGTTACTTTTAAAAAACATAATCTAGAATCAATAGAAATCCTGTTCGAGCTATAGACTTACACTCTGTAAAAGACAGATTAGCCTAAACTGCAAAACCTACATCGAAATTAACAGCAAATAAAGACCTTGTTTGAATGCTGACTGAAACCATATCTGTTAAATACGAGTTTCAGACTACTGCTGTACACTGCCCTCTAGAGGTTGGAAACAAACAATTATAAGAAAAGGCCAAATTCAACTCAAGTTTAAAAAAACAAAAAAAACAAAACTTTATTTACAAATTGTTTTCTGTTTTACCTGAACCATTACAAGCATACAAGCTTGTATACATAAGAGTCAAATAAGTTCATTAAAACTTTACAGCCAAACATTTTCTATTTACAGCTCGGAGTCCAATACAGAAAGTCAATTTAAATCCAGACATCTAGTCTTTTTTATAACATTAAGCATTTGGTCATTTCTGAGGAACATGTGGTTTCATTCAGCTGACAATTTCAGTCTAAACTTTCTGCTAATATCCTGGTGAAGTACAGAACTGCAGGCTGTGCAGTGACGTTCTGGAGGCTGTAAGCATGTCCTGTGTGAACAAAACAGTATCGTATCAGTAAAAAAACAAGAGAATTCATTTTCATGGGTATACATCTATAACATTACAGCTTTAAAAAGTCTTACACAACTGATTAAGTGATCATTTGGTAAACAGTATTTCCCCAACTCCCTTACAGAGAAGAAGCAATTCACTAAAATACAATTAAACCTTATTATATGTAATGATATGTAATTCTTACCACATGGCACCATGAAGGATTGTCCTGGACCGAAGCGGGACTTGCTGCCGTTGATGAGTACACTCACAGAACTCGTTAACAAGTTAAAAACCTTAATAAAAAACATGACAATGAAAAAAAAAAAAAAAAATACTGCATTTCAAGATCGCCAGTGTACAAGAGGACAGAGAGGGAGACAAAAAGATGACACCAACACAATCATAAAAGAAGAGTAAGAAGTGTACTTACTGTTGCGGCACTGTGATCCACCCAGAGAGGCTTCTTCATGTAGGATCCCAGCAGGATTTTCCCGCTACAGATGGAGCCACAGTTCAGGTCCACCAGGATGCCGATAGCTCTGCCTTGATAGAAGTACCAATCAAACTGGTCCGGCGTGATCTCAGGACCATCTGCCACAATATTAAACATTGATAATTATTCAGTGACCATTCTGGCCAATAATTACTTACGTTTTATACCATTTGATAAGAAACTTTGTTTTGATTAAAAATGTTGATAAATAAAAAACAAAAATGCTTTAAAGTCTCTGAAATTGAGAAATGAAACAATGTATTGTGTGATAATATTTTGATACAATGGGACGTCGGTGTGATTCTACTTCTTCTGCTATACAGGACTCCCTTTTAAGAGTCTCTCTCTCTCTGGGCTGAATGATTAATCATTTGCAAATCAAAATGGCGATCTGAAAGAACGCGATTAGCTAATCGTGAAGACAGCAATTAAAATGTGGGTTAATTACACAGCGCATCCGACCCGTTTTAAACAGTCGTGCAGTTAGAAATTCATTCCTATGTCATCCTTGTGTGACAGACCTGCTGGCCAATCACAAGCTCCATGCGCCTCCTGTTGTGGTCCTACTCACCAATCAGAGTGAGCACAGGGCGTGTACATTTTACAACAACAAACGAAACTAAAAGGAGAACGTGGGACAATGGTGCCGCAGTTTTGTCCAGCGTCAACTCACAGTGAAGCGTTTTAGCCTTCACCTTGTTAGCCCATTCCGCTCTCTGCAGGCTAACATTACATATCCATAGGGAGCATTTCAGATTAAGAGCGTTTTGCCTATGTGATTTTGCTTATTTCTTCAGTCGTCCTTGATTTTTGGGCTTCTACTATAGTTAAGTAGCTACATAGTTTCTTTTTTTTTTTGCCTGTTTTATCCGTGTTTATTGTTGCCCTTGCCTTACTTCCTGCGTTGTGAGATTTCACTTACACTACATTAAGTATGCAAATGAGACAAAGGAAATACTGAACAAAAAAGGACAATACCCCACATTCACACAACTTAATCATTCGTGTAGCCATAAAGTCCCTACAGGTACATCGATAAATTTAAAATAGTGGCTTTTTAAAATCAAACTTTATATCTTCTTACTGTCCACAGTGGATGACCAGAGGCACTTAAACCACTCCGTCAGGTTGGCCTTGTCCTTCGGTTGTAAGACCAGCGGTTTGAGAGGAGGAGCACACAGATCTGATACAGAGAGGACAGCGTGGACTCTGGATGACGGCAGAACTGGAACAAAGTGAAGATAAAAGGAGAAGTTAATCACTTAAAATAAGAGGGATTGAATCAAATACAAAATCCGCTGTTTAACATTTAGAACGCATACAATCAAGGTTGATTCAAGTCGATTGAGGTTAATGAAACCACCAGTGGGAGCTGTTTAACCTGGTGGTGTGAACTACATATCTAGGCGTCAAAGGGCCAGCTGCTGCATTTTAAAAAATTCAGCACAGAAGGTGAAAGGGCACAGTGTAAATATTGCAGTGTGGCTGCCCACATTTCAGGCCAGAGAGAACAACTGTCAAACGTGGCATTTTCATCTTATCTATTCAAGAGTGAGCTCACACTGGCTTCTCTCCGCTGTGCATTATATTTCTGAGTTACAACTCAGTTTTTTTATTGGGGGTGATGTCAAAGTTTTGTAACTGCAACAAGTAGTATTTAATGCATCACTACATGTACACATAGTATACATCCATTTTTATAGCCATGTAACTTTACAGGTACTGTTTTCCAAACAGCCACATGACTCTTCGTTATGCTGCTTTTTCATTTACATTTAACAACCACCTAATTAATACTGCTTGTGCTCTCACACTAGATGCTTTGGTTTGATGGTTTGTCTGACATTGGAAAAGTATCATTGCTTGCGTTTTCATTCTTTATCTACTGAAGTATATTTGCATTATACTGATTACTATTTATTCCTTATTAACAATAACTGATCAAAGGAAATGTGCGCACAAAATGTGTATTTTCAGGGGGATAAGCAATGGTGTTAAGAGTCGTTTTAAATTACTTTAAAGATGTTTTTACATGAAAACATGAAAATGTGTGGAAAAACAAAAAATGGAAGACATGAGTGTAGTAAATGTATAAATCGACAAAGTCTGACTGAATTATAATGCACATTTCGATATTGATGTGTTTAATTTATAAAAACATACTCAAGTCGTCATTCTCCTCGTGCAGTTCCAGCTCAATCATGGAGGACGGCCCACTTTGGAGGGCTTTAAACCTGCCAAACACAAAGTCAAATAATAAAAACATAACTTATACAGACAAACAGAGGGGAAGAGGAACAACATTTAGACCTTTCCTTACATGTTATCTGACTGACTGTTCTGCGGGTTCTCCTGGTTGGGAGAGCTGTTGAATTCACCAGCATCCATACTGAGAACCTCTTCATCAGTCTTACTGAGTGCTGAACAGCCGGTGATGATATGTCTGTTATTCTGACCTGCTTCTCTGCTGCTGACCACCCTCGGGGTCTCTGTGACTGAAGTGAAAATGTCTTCAAAGGTAGCCAGAGAGCGCTTGACAGTCTTTGGAGCGGACAATGTCTTCACTTTCAGAGGAGGCACAGGAGTTCCCCCTAGCGGTTTTGATGAGACTGCCACGTTGCCATTTTTGGGAGTCCCAAGTCCAGGAGATCTGCTCATTTTAGACTGCTTTTTTCTTTCCTTATGAGGTTTGGGCTGTGAGGGGATGCTCTCCACGTCCTTGGACATGCCATCGACCGTCCACCACTTACTAGGAGGTTTCCTCTGCCGTTTCTCTGGTTCTGCAGCCCTGAGCTGCTCCCTAGGTCTTCTGGGAGAGACGGGATCTGGCTTGCTGGACAATTTTTCATTAGAGACGTGATGGTATACTCTTTGAAACACATGATCCCCTGTAAAACATCACATGTTAGTAAGATAAACAGTTTTTTTGTTGGGCTTTATGGCAACAAAACTCAAATACACATTTTTCCACCCTATTAAGAACTAAAACTAACTAAAATATTTGATCATGAGGCAGATGTTTTTATTGACATAAGCTTGGGCCTGTGTAAATAAACCCCTAACCTAACATTCAAAAGGCGATTTTCCTCCAGAATGAATACTTTCACTGTTCTAAGTACATTTTTCTGATAATAAGTATGTACTTTTACTTAAGTAGGGTTTTGAATGTCGCATTTTTACTGGTAATATGAGTATTTTTAAATTGTGGTATAGGTACTTTTCCTTAAGCAAAGGAATGCTTCCTCCATCACTGACCTTACCTGAGCTTAGGCTGTGGTCTCTGTGTGTAAGGTCCAAAGGGCTACTATCTACAGGAACCGGGTCCTGGTCCACAATCTCCTGCTGCTGCTCCTGCTCTTCGATCTGCTCTGCCTCAAATCCGTTAAGTACCTTGTCTGTTACTTTCTTCTTGTCCGGTGTGTCTTCTCTTGTATTTCTGTTTTTGTTCCGCTTGGTTTTCTTTTCTTTAGTTTTATTTGTGTTCTGAATGGATGACGGTGCCTTTTGTGTCTGATTCCTTCTCTTCAAAACTCTTTCCTTCTTAGTCTTTGCAGGTGAAGGTCCTGCTGCGCTGGGCTCTTTGTTGTTCGGCTTCGACTTCTTGAGTGTAGGCTGGTGGTCTGTAACCTTTGTTTCCTCTGTGCTCTGAGGGCAGCTCAACCACCACTGTCCAGTCTGCCGCCTTTTCCTTCTCCCAAGCATCTGACTGTCTTCCGATGAACTCCCTTCAGACACAACCGGCAGTTTGTTTTGTTTATCATTTCCATCTGCTAAATCATTTTCTGTTTGTGCTTCAGAATTCTTGATTTCTTTGTCTGTAGGGGAGGAAGAGGGATAATAATAAAAACAGTTATATGTAGGGCTGAAACAATTCGAGTAATTTGAATACCTTGATTGCGAATTCTTTTTTTTGATGCTACGTTTAATCCATAACAACTATATACACCGCACACTGTTTTACACAGATAATTATTTCTGTCGCATAAGCGCTTAAGCTGTGGACAAGTGAAGATGACGTGATTTGATGGCGCGGATTGTAAAGTGGAGGAACAGAACGAGTTGACTGGTTTTAACCTGAGCAAGACTAGCAACTACTTTGTGGACGCTAATGCGGCTCAATAATAAATAAATCATAGGCAAACTGTGAAAAACTGGTGATATCTTATCCAGGAGAATTTCTGGTTGGATATTTTGGTTCAACAAAAATCAAAGCTCTTAAATTATAATATTAAAATTTTGAAACCAAATATTCAGAGAATACCAACTCATTCACTCCCTGAGTGTCAGTCGAGCTCAAAGTCAGACATCAAACTGTTCTATTTACAAATAGCAGCAAATACATTTAAAAACATACGTTGATTAACCTATGACAATGACTAACAGAAATACAGCCACGAGCAGCAATGATCGGGATCAAAGCAAGTTGTGAAAAACGCAACATTTGACATTTTCAGAGAACAGATGCAGACGACTTGAGAGATTAAAGTGATCAAAGAATTTGGACTTAATGGGGAAACGCAAACTTGATTTTTACAGCATCACCTTGAGATCAGAGTGTGTCATTATATGTACCTGACTACTGGGTGAAATGTTCAACCCACCTGCGACATTTTTTGTTTCCAAGATTTAAAGTTTAAGCTGCACACACTTTTAAGCAGAGAAAAATAAGAAGAAGGTGTCATGGGATACAAATAAAATAGAGAACTTCAACTCACTATGATCTGAACACTCCCATTGTCAGCAAGTCTGACTTGGTCACCTGTCGATTTGAACCCTGGAACTTCAGTTCTGCAGAGTAGGTGACTTACTGACTGAGCTACTGGTGAGAGGCTGTTTCCACACACCTTCTCACAAGTTGAGGTAGTGACGTCACATGTGCCATACCCAGATAGTTAGAGTAAAAAAGAAAATGTTGTGCATACTGTACAAGTTACAGCAAGATACTGAATATCATGAGGTAATGAAACCACCGGAGGGAGCTGTTTAACCTGGTGGGGTGAACTACATATCTAGGCGTCAAAGGGCCAGCTGCTGCATTTATAAAAAATTCAGCACAGAAGGTGAAAGGGCACAGTGTAAATATTGCAGTGTGGCTGCCCACATTTCAGGCCAGAGAGAACAACTGTCAAACGTGGCATTTTCATCTTATCTATTCAAGAGTGAGCTCACACTGGCTTCTCTCTCCGCTGTGCTGTATGTAAAATTGTAAGTAAATACACAAAAGTAAAAATTTATAATAATTAATAAAAAAAACAAAAAACAGATTGACGTATCAAAATTCTTTTGATAACCTTTCATCAGCGACATCCTTAGATGATCCTGACAAACTTTCAGGTCGATTGGCTAAACCGTCTGGGACGAGTTCGCTAAAATAGGTTTTAGAGAGAAGTGATAAAAAGTTGTATAATTTCACATTTTTCGGAGCAGAAGACCATTGGAGCAAAGATGCAGATGAATCCAGAGATTAAATTGATGCAAGAAGTTTGACTTTAAACGAAGCAGTTAGAGATAATTGCAAAAATGTGACGTCTGTTGTTATAGCGCCACCATGAGGTCTTTTTTTTTGTCTGAATAGTGGGTGGAATTTGCAACCCACCCGCCAATTTTGGTGAGTTTTTGTCCAGTAGTTTTTGCTGCTGACACAGAATAATCTGAACAAAACCAATAGAGCTCCAGCAGCTTTGCTGCTTGGATACCTAAAGATTCAATGTCAACACATGAAGAGATTTAAATCACTGGATAGGAGGTTTTTACCTGAAAGAGAACCCAGGTCTTCAGCATCAGCATGCTCCTGACTTGGTTCCTTCACCGTCTCAGTTACTGCATCAGATCCCTGCATCGCTTTTCTGGCCCCCTTCAATGACTTAGCCCTGCTTGTTTTGGCATTTTCATCCCCATCTTTTAAAGACTTTGATCTCTTCGTGACAGAGGACTTCTGGGCTTTCTTTTCCATTTTCAGAGTGGGTCTTTCTTCATCTGTCTGCCTGCTAGCTGTGTCTTTAGGTTGCTCCTCTGCCTCATCACTTTCTTTAGATGGTACCATCTTGAGACGTTTCTTTTTGTTTGGTTTTTCTTGTTCCATCAAGTCACCTGCAGGGAGATCCTCAGGACTGCACAATTCATTCTTATCTTTTCCAGGCTCAGTCACCTCATTGTTCTTCTCTTTCCCTTTTGTCTTCTTCGTTTTCGGATTGACAGTCTGACTTCCCAGTTTTCTGTGGTCCTGTTCAGATTCCTGCTGTTTTTGTGCATTCTCTAGCGAGCTATGCTTCGCCTCTTTGTCTGTTGAGCTGTCTTTGTCGGTACTGGAAGTTCTGCTCTGTTTCTGCTTCTTACTGGAGGCAGTTTTACTTGGAATGGAAATCCAAAGAGGTGTTTCATCCTCCAGGATCAGGAAATCATCCTCTGGCTCAGGAGGAGTGGGTACTTTTACCGGTGACAGTGACTTCCTGGAACTTATACAAAAATTATACAGTTATTAATTTTGTTTCATGTTTACAGCTACATTTTGGTTGTTTCCATTTTTCAGTAAGACGACTTTATAGCAACAAATTCTTAAAGGCGTCCTCTTATCTCAACTCACCATGCAGGTTTGGGCTGTCCAGCATCTCTAAGCTTTTGTAGAAAAGCTGTCATGTCTTTTGCCACACGGGCGGACACCGCCACCGATGGCTGCCTGGGAGCACTTCCTGAGTTCTTCTTAGGAGCTGCATCTTCACGCTCCTGACGCACTGCTGACACTGGCAGGTCTGTGTTTTCTTGCCTGAGAATAAACAAACAAACATTTATGTCATAATTATCAGCAGGCTGATTTTATCAGCTGATATTGTCACAAATATGTCAATATCTGTATGTGCAGATATGAAGAAAGCATTTCAGGACAACGCTGTTTTATGGGTTGTATTCATGTATATTTGACCCTTATTTTTTATGACTCAATTCACCACATTTTTGTTGTATATATATTTTATATATAGTTATTTTTAACAATGTAATTTCCAGTTATATTATAAATACACTCTTACTGTTGTATTTATAGGGTAGTTTATTGTGCCACTGTAAAATATTCTACCACAGTGTATATCTTTGTAACAACTCCAAACTAAAAGTGATGCCAAACTTGAAGATCAGCCAGTACATTATAGGCAAATAGTAAATCTTAATATATTCTCCAATGTCAATATTGTTTCAAATATCCAGCACTGTTAGGTCACTAGACCCAAAATGAGAGCACAAGGCAAACTTCTTACAGTGGTGCTTTTCTTTTGCCCTCCAAAACATCTGTTTGAGGTTTCTTGGCTGCTTTTTCTTTGACTGGGTGGCTCTCTTTGCTGCAGAAAAAATAAATATAAACCACGTGCACATAAGTATAAAATCTAAATGGCAAACATCCAAGTAATGAACACAGGTAGCACAAAAATTAAAGGTCAGACATACAAACACGAAATGGACCCTGCATAATGCAATGGTCACTTTTGTATTGTGTATTACCATCCATCAGATACTGGTTGAGTATTTTGGGTGCTTGCAGCAAACTAATCATTAAGGTGAGAATTTAAAGGACCCTTACTGTGATCCCTCAACCTCGTTTTTCTGACTGGACATCTTGGGTTTGGTTAAAGCAACCTTGCTTGGAGGAGACTCCAAGTCATCACTTCTAGAGGAAAGTACAATTATCAAAACAAACGTGCAGTAGATTTTACATTATACAAACATCCACACAAAGACTAATCATTATTTTAATTAATTAATGACTGACTTCTCTGTGACAGGCTCATTGCAATGGAGTTTCTGGGTGAGTAAAGGTTTCGTCTTTGCCTCGTCTTTACGGTCATCTTCACAGGCAAAGAGTATTGGAGACACATCCTGGTCTTTTTCATTGTCTAGTTCTTCTACATCTTTCACAACCATATTCAGTTCAATAGGGCTGGATGTCTTCACTGGCCCATATGCTTTGAATGGGAAGTCCACCTCTGCAACAAGAAAAAGCAGCACCCTTTAACAAGGGAAAAAAAAAAATCTACACAACACAAAAAAAAAGACTAGTGCCTTAACATTTAATGTAAAAAAGTATTTTCTCAGTAAAATACAGGTTTGAGTCTCTTACCCATGTCTAGTTTAGGACTGGGTGACCTTGTGACAGGAAGCAGAACATCTCCTTCAAGACCCTGAAGAGTTACAAAAAATACACCTAAGAACTCAGCACTTAAATACATATTAAAATATTGTCTAATTCAAAAAAAAAAATAAGGTACACAAAGCTGCTATAGTCTATAAACAATCAGAAAGTGGAAGACACCTGTTTTACTAACCGTGACTTTGCATTTAGGCATGTGGCTGCTATTTTGTCCAAGTGGCACACATTAGGTTATTAAGCTTGGTGAAATTTTGGCACTGCCTGGCAAAGAAAGTAAATTAAATTTCAAGAGTAATTGTATAACTACGTTCTCATCAGCTCTTTCCCAAGTAAGGACAGAACAGCGGGTGAACATGTGCTTCACAGTGACAAAAATAACACAACAACCTTTGCATGTTGAATCAACCATCAGGCGTGTCTGCAACATTCAAAGGGGCATCAAACTGCCTCTCAGATATTTTGCCTTTATTATCCAACAGAGCATCAAGAAACCTTCTGACTATTTTGTAACATCAGCAGAAGACACAGTAGTGACTGACACTTTACCATTTGGCCTCTTGGATGTTCTTCAGTCCGGTGGCCAGCCTGTAGGACTGGTGAAGCCTCTCTCTCACACTGGTTTGTCTCATTATCAAAGGTCTGGAGCAGAGGAGATGGAGGAAGTAAGTCGTCATCATCATGTGAGGATGGACCTGAAAAGAATAGTTAAGTATGGCTTAACATAACAAAAATGCAAAACAAACTGCAAAACATTAAAGCAAAAGAATCCCACGCTGAACTCACCCAAGTCGTCAAACATCCTATCAATGTCCCCCAGTGTCAGTGGTGGTGCCCATTCTTTAGGTGGACTGAAAACACAAATGTCAGGTTAATATGACTTCTGAAAGACCTGTGTTATATAATTCCCATTCAACTGCTGAGGGAGTCTGTACCATTAAATCTGGATTAAACATCTACCAAAAAGCCAGTGTCAGAGAAAGACATACAACATTTACAAACTATCTGTGACAGTTACACCCAGGAAATGTATTGAATGTAAGAACAACACACTTAGGTTCTTTCAGGATTAAAAATAAGACATTTATTGACACTACAATCTCCAGTACATAATTAGTCCCCAAGTTTCAGCTCTCTAGTTTCAGGTTGTAGAAAATTGCTCACTCACAGAGCACATAAATATTGAAAATATGATGTTTTAAAGTCGCAAAGCATTTCCTCCTGAAACATTTTGAAAACAGTATCAAACATAACTTACCTTTCCTTGTTTGTAAGGTAGCAGAGTTTCCTTTTTGGTCTCCTCTGTGAATAGACAAAGCTTGAAATATTTTAACTGCGTTTAGTGTCATGTCTTATTTGTAAATTAGAAAGGGGGAAAGATTAGCAGCTAACGTCTCTACAATACAGTTGTCAGTTTATTAGGTAGACAAAGCTAAAAACTTAAAGTAGCATAATATTTAATGCATCAGGCCTTGATCGTGTAGATAAGATGGACAAATAATTAGATAACGTTACACACCACCGTAAGTTGAAGACTCAACAAAAACATTAACTAAGTTATAACACTCACGAAGCTTTGAGTTGTTCCATGGCTGTAGTATTGACTTTAGCTAAGTTAGCATAGGTGTTACTTACAATCAGGCAACCGAGAACAACGTTAGCCATGTTTTAACATTGCCTAACGTTGTAGTTGTACACGTTTGTTCAACACAAAGTGTAATGAAGACATTAACTTACCAAGGTAGGGTACTTGGTCTCCATTTGTGTTAGCTAACGTTAGCTATTTCTGTCTTGTAACATTAGACGACTCTTTAGGAGACCGAAGCTAACTGTTCGCTAGTTTCATCATTTTGTAGTCAGTAACGGCTTGGTTGTCCCCCGGAATGCATCTATTAGAATCCCTTCTCTAAAACGCAGGTGACGAATAAATATATTATCGTATGGAAGCTGGTGAGACAGCTATTTCGACCACTTGTTAACCTACGTTAGCGTTAGCAAAACAACGGCGCTGTTGACAATTTGTAATTAACCCGCGCAGTCTGTGAGAGGCTGATAAGCCCTGAGTTCAGCCTCTCAGGTAGAAGTGGTGCTGACATATGCTTTAAAACTACTACTACAACATACACGGAGTATAATAAAAGTACAACATAAACGTAACCATCTGACCGATGGAGCTTCTTGCTGGACGGCATAGCATTGGATCCGATTGATTGCTAGGGACTTGCTGCTGCCTGAAAGATCAGTATCAGGGAAGTACTTTCAGAGAGTTTCGCATGTTCTTCTTCGTCTACGTTTTATTTTCCGACAGAGACAGAGGGCCTGAAGTTGGCGCCTTGCGTTGCTGCCCTCTACAGGTTAATATCAACTGTACTTAAGGAGATGATACACATTTACATGATGTAAAAAAAATCATATTGGCATTATTTTGATTATCACGATTGCGGAAATGTTTTCATTTTCATTAAAATAACTATTAAAATCATGATGATGGGACTTTTACGACGAACATGTTTTCTTATATCCAGAGAATTAGATCTGTAGACCAGGGCACACACAAAATACTGGTATAGCCACTGAGTTTACAGAAAAGTCAGAACTGAAAACCTACTTGTTCTCACGTCACTAAAGCCTCTCCAGGATTCATGTTTGGTGGAGCACCTTTTGATGTCCTCCTAATCTGAAGTTTTTTAATGTAGCTGTTTTATCTTTTTTTATTTATTCATTTTTGCTGGATTTTTTTTACCATTATATGTTCTATCTTGTGTATTGTATCATGTGTCTTCACGTTTGTACTTTTTTGTATTTGATCCTGTGTGTTGTTTTTGGAAAGTGTGTTGGAACCATGCTGCGTGGTGATTTTGCACTGTAAATAAATCTGATTGTATTTGACTTGAATATTAATAAGATACTTTAATTCAAATAATCTTTGTTTTGTTTTCGCCACTTGTGTTGCATGATCAACTTTTAGCTTTCTCACCCAACACTTATGACTGTGTAAATTCTAATAATATTTGATAATGTCCCTGATGTTTAAATTGTTGGAAAAGCTACATGTCGCTACTTGAATTGTGTTATTCCCATTCATCCGCCACATAATTATAAAAAGAGCCCACACTACTGAACTGTTAAAACAGTTGGCATCATCCATGATAAACTTCAGGAATGCTTTATTCCAAATAAATATGTCAAGATGAGAAAACTGCATTTAGCATTGGAATATAAGTTAGCATTTGATACAAAACAAACATACTGTAAACTCCGGGGAAAGGTTTACCACATACAGTCTATACTGTTAAGTGTGATCAGTGTTGAACCTCTGTGTAGTGTTGAAAATAGTCTCCTTATCAGATTCTAATGAGTTGTGTTAGCATTTAATGTATGGAAAAGAGCCATAAAAGGTTCATAGATCAGTCAGCCAAAGTTGAAAACAGTATTGCAAATTACATGACTTAACTATGCAAATTATGCCAGAGGGCATTTTAAATCATACTGTGTGTGATCAGAACATTTACTAAAAGTTACAAAATGAAAAAATGTCCCCATAATCATCAACAAAGCAATGCCAAACAAGTGCAGAACTGTTTTGTATAATACATTACATCAAGTGTTGGTGTGTTAAAAGTGTTTAACGAAATATCTTTTTCTGCTTCTTGGCAATCTCTGTCGGTTCCATGGCTTCAGGACTGACGTCTGTGTAGAGTGGCTGTTTGACATGTCTCCAAACCACCAAAACAATCCGAATGACAAACAGCACCGACGCTAAGGCCAGCAGCACAACTACGAGAAGAAAGTCTAGTTAGCACAACTTTTAAACAGATATCTTTGGTCACCTGGACTTATTCTGCATGGCTCCCAGATGCATTTTTGTACAGGAGTTATAATATTTCAAAAGGTGACATTATACTTAAGTGGGAGTACTATTTCAAATGTGCTCGGATGGATATAGTTTATTTAAAAGTAGTAAGTAAATACGTGAAGTGTTTCTTATTACTTGTTTCAGGAGATCAGCCTAATGAAATTTTGTTGATGTGATGTTTACAAGCTGATTGTAGAGATGAGCATACATTTGATACATATTAATAGGGAGATCTCTTCAGTGTCTTACCGATGAAGATGCCGCTGCGGCTGGGTGATTGAGCATCAAAGTTTTTGTCCAGGTTCCCACACAGCGCAAAGATCAGAACAGGGTAGGTGATGAGGATGTACCGCATGTGTTTGTCAAGGATGAAGTTTTCCAAAACAAACCTGCGATAAACAGGCAGCACAAACACATTGCTTCAGGATCTCACTGGTGACTTTGCATATTACTTCTCTAATAACTATTTAGATGTGCATTTACCACACGAGCAACACAACAGCCAGAATAGAGTATGAGATGGTGGCAGCATCTGTTGGGGACACTTTTGCATCATAAGTCAGGACAATGGTCAGGTTGATTAGTGTTGCAATGGTTGTCCATGTTGTGTATATCATCACACCATTCTGAACCTGCACATAAGGTATAAAAGAGGTTTTTTTTAGTTTAATACATGCTTTAAACATTGTACACTTAAACCACATTATATTAAGTACATGAAACAAACTAGACTCATAATGTGGGACATGCAAGATTAGAACCTAAGCGTATGCACTTGATAATGCAAATACTGTACATTTGTCATACTAACCAGCACACGGAGGAGCCAAAGCTCTTTTCTGTGATATTTCTGGAGCCAGGCTCCATAAATATGAAGTCCGTGGCAGGTAAAGCATATCATGGAGTAGTTTGTGCAGATGACAAGGAAGAGAAAAACCAGTGCGGCAATCATCACTCTGTAGTACGGCACAAGAACAGCAGAAAAACACACATTTAATGTGTAAATTAGGTTGCTGTAAAATGTGAAGTGAGACAGAGACTAATGCCAGAATAATTACAGGAGCCATTTAAAAGCTCCCATTGGAGACTCTTACCTTTTGTCCCAAACAAGCAGCCAACCGATGTTGAAACACAGATTGAGGCACCAGCTAATGAAGAACCCATAAGGCAACACTGCAGGGCTGCAGTAAACGTAGCCATAACCATTCCTACAGGAAGGAAGAGCCACAGTTCTTTCAGTCTGTGAGTTGGTGAACGTCCACAGAACAGTAATTGTCAGTTTAGCTACGAACACTTGTCTCACATGTGGCATCCCAAAAAGGGATTTCAAATGCATAAATTCCTATGTGCACTTGATATTCAGCATTTTGAAAATGGTTTACAATATTTTATGGTTTAAAACAAGAAAATATTAAAAGTTAGCCGCTACTTTCACCCCCAACCGGTTCGAGGCAGATGGCCGCCCACCCTGAGCCATGGTTCTGCTCGAGGTTTCTGCCTCTTAAAAGGAAGTTTTTCCTTGCCTCTGTCGCCTAGTGCTTGCTCTTGGTGGGAACTGTTGGGCTTCTGTAAATATCATCACAGAGTACGGTCTAGACCTGCTCTTTTATGAAAAGCGCTGTGAGATAACTGTTGTTGTGATTTGGCGCTATATAAATAAAATTGAAATTGAAATTGAAATTGAAATTACTTTCTGCAAAGTCCTGTGAGGATGTAGATAATCATTGCTGTCAGCCAGATGTAGATGACACTCCAGATGTTAAAAGTCCATCCTGAAGGCGTGAGCTGGGTGTCAAACACAGCAGACACATTGGCTGTAGTAGTATCATAAGGACCTAGGGACAGAATAAATGCAAATAAAGAGTGAAAATGGAGAGGAATGTAACACGTTAAAATTATATTTGGGATTTCTCAACAATCTCACAGTGCCCATTCACAGGGTTACTTAACATCCTCTACAAGTTAAATGAGAAAAAACATTGACTTACCAATTCCAACTACAGACAGCCCATTGAACACCAAGCTTATCACAAAACTGACAACAGACACCACTATTGCAGCAAGACGTCCAGGATTATGTTTTCCCATTGCACTGTGAAAAATAATTCCAAAATACAAAATATTCTTTTGTTAAAACAACATGCACATAACCACATTTGGTACATTGTAGTATTATACACTGAATGAGCAAATAAAGTTTTGCTGAAAGAAACAAAGTGATAATAACAGCCTTATTTATGCAGCACACACAGAACCCATTCATAACACCAAGTTATATCTTTTTAATAAATTCCCAGCTTTCTTGTAACCTTTGTTGGAGATTGTCACCATAAAAAACAACAAAAAAGGTCAAATTCGAATTTCAAGGACACACAAGGAAAACTACTTGTGTAACATGTCCACGTGCCACTACTGCATGCTGAGTTTCCTCCAAGATTATAAAACAAAACAGAAAGAGTGTCCGCACGATAAAGACTCCATAAAGTTAAACAAGACGTACCTTCCTTTGTCCGATGCTGTGTGAGCTTAGTCATAAGTGTGAAGAACCAGAGTAACTGGGCTGTTTTATAGAATGGCTTAGTTGTATAAGAGGAAGATTTACGACCACCCAAAGCATCACGTGCACCTCTTATCTATACATTTCTGCCACAGTGCTGTGAATAATAAAACCAACTGTCAACATTTTCCCTGAAAATGGACATTTGAGTCTACTATATGGCAGTAGTAGATTTTGATGATTCTTTTTTAAATTTAGTTTTAAGCAAGATCTAGGAGCAAAATTCATACAGAGTATGGTTGTTCATGTTGTATATATGGCAACACATTTCTGCACCTGTTACAGAGCCAACAGAAAAGACTCAGACACAGACATGTGCAGGGTTTATATCAAAAGAAAAACATTATTTATGAGAATAGAGTTGGCACAGAAGATGTTGCTGGAAGGCAGCAGGTAAACTTGCATATAAAAGCTGCCATGCTAGACAACACACTGTGGAGCCACAGGTCTACTTTGTGGTATTTTCAGCCAGGCTCCATTGGTGTGGAGATGCTGGCTTGAGAAGAATATCAAGATGTAGTCAAAGCAATTAGGATGAGGAAAACCAGTGCAGCAGGTATCAACCTGTCGATACAGTAGAAAAATAGAACAATGTATGTTTTATTGCAGCACAAATCTAAGCATTTGAGAGTTGGTGCTATCCATTAACGTACAGAAACTCTTGTGTGGATTTTTACTCCTGGTTTTTACTTCATGGGATGTAAATGATTGGGTTAAAAACTCCCAAAAATGTATCTGCGGGAACACAAATTTTAAAAATCAATAAACACAGAACTGAACAGAAACAATGTGGATCCAACATGATTGTAAAAAGTGCACTACATTTTATTTTGCAATATAATGAGTGGAAATACATCATTAAAACTTACATATTCACGGCCCTGCAGTGAACGCCATAGTGATGATGAAGAAAAGCAGCGCCATCACTATGGCAAACACAAGGCTAATGGTGTGTTTTAACATTGTGGATAAGTCAACTTGTCTACAAACACAAATATTATAAGTTAAAACACACATTTTTAAGTAAAAAACAAAGCAGCTCTGGACATACCATGTTGATCATTTATTCTTAAGATCAGTTGGCACCAATATAAGCATGAATAAAGAAGCTTTGACACACCGTTACTGTGCGTTCTTGAAAACAGGGGCAGCACAAAAAACTGCTGTTGTGGAGCGTTTTTTTTCTTTCAAAAGAGCTGCTTGTGTAACTGAGGTTTTTATGGCCCTTCAGCACGTGTAGGTTTGAAACTTATATCATCAACAGACTTCCTCCATGTGTCTTTTGTTTTCAAATGAAAGACTGTGAATCTGTGTGTAAGTGAAAAGAAACAAACTACTGTGGCATAAGGTAAATGAGTATCTGCTTCATAACGGAGGTTCATAATTATAAACATTTTTAAAAGCTACCTTTGCCCTAGTAGTCATGTTTGGTAACAAGTCCTTATCGCCCAATCACATCAGTTTGTGGCCTCACAGGCGTGACCTGAATTTGCTCTATATGAATGGTCAATGAATCACCAACAACTTAATTTGCAGTCTTTATTTTGCTTCTCTTTGTTTTTGTGTTTTTCTTTGTTTGTTTTGCATCTCTGAGTGATCGTTTTTGCGTCTCTTTGTACTCATTTGATTGACTTTCCAACAGCAGTCACTTCAAACAGATGCTCTGGCCCAGGGGCCAAATAGTTCAGTAATCCATCAAAGCATAAGATTTCATTTCAGTAATTTGTTGTAATATACAGGTAGGAATATTTCAAGCAGTTTTCATTGCAGTTTAATTTGTTTTAAAAATGCACTGCCAAATAAGATTCTTTAGACTCTATTATTGACTTCTAAGTGTGACATTATGGCAGATAAAAGACCAACACTTTTTAAAGTAACCTAGTTGAAATTTGCTCCACCTTGACAGAGAAATGTATAAATGATAAAAATCTTATACTGTAATAAGGTAATATAATATTATATGAAATCATTTAGCTGATTCTGTACGTTTAAGTAAGATTCTATATGCTGCACCTTTACCTGTAATTGAGCACTTGCATCCCATTCTCTCTCTCCATCAGTTACTCTGACTTAATAGCAGTCAAGATATGAACTGTTCTCTTGGTTGGAGTCCTTGTGGGTGCCAGGGCTGATAAGCTGCAATCAGACAACCGAATTATATAAATCTGATCATGGCTAACATACTACACTGGGGACACTTTTTAAAAAATACATTTACTGACACCTCCCATTCCTCCTTTAGATTCACCCCTGCCTGCCGCTTTCGCAATTTTCGATTAGTCATAACGCAGCTGTATTAATTACATCTTACCTTAATTACTCAAGTTTACTTCATGTTATTAAATTGGGCTACATTATATATAGTGGTGGAAAGTAACTCAAAACATTTACTCAAGTGTTGGATCTAAATTCAGTTTTGAGGTATTTTACTTTACTTTTCCATATTTCTATACTCCTACACTTCATTTCAGAAGGAAATATTGTACTTTTTCCTCAGGTTTACTTCTGTTTATGTCACAGATTACAGTTTTTACATACAAAACATCACTCATTCACTCATCATCAACCGCTTATCCTGGGTACAAAACATATGACAACCAAATGGAATATGACACTTGATAATGTTAAATTAACAGTGTCTGAAGAAGGTGAAATAACGTCCTCCTCTGCAACATTAAAATGCATCTTACACATTAAAGCATCAGTTATAACAATGCAATGATATAAGAGTTGTAATGTAACAAGGGTCATCATTCATACACCTGTTTAGTAACAGCAATTTATCACCTTATCAAAGCAGTTTGTGGCCCCAGCAGGTAGGACCAGAGTCTGCTTCTTTTATGAGTTTGAGTCATGAGTTATAAATGTTGATTACAACTCTAACTGTACCATTACATCTTCCTTTAATTACTTAAGTTTACTTTACAAATTTTTGTGTAATAAAGCTGTAGGATAGTACATTTGAATGTTTAGGTCGGTGGTAAATTGACTCAAGCCTTTTACTTAAACACAATTTTGAGTTTTTTAATCACACGCTACTTAATGTCGTGCTCCACCGCATTTCAAAGAAAGGTTTTGAGCTTTCTTTCATTTATTTGAGATTTAAAGAAATACAGCAGAAATCTCAGCAGAAGCCAACTATTTGAAATTGTAACATGATCAATGAATCTATAACTAATAATGTACAGCATTAATATCATTAATCGTCTATATTTAGTCACATTCACTGATTTTTTAAAAATATATATGTATTAGTTTCTTATCCATATATTACAACAACCTGTCAACAAAAACTTTTAGCTAAAGTGATTCAGAGTTTCCTCCAAACTCTTTACAACCTCAAAGTAAATACTGTTAAAACAAAAACAACCAAACAGAATTAACTTTTTTCCATATTTATTTTTGATAATGCATACAAAAGCACTTTTAGTTTTGTAGTTTCCAAAATGTTAATGTTAATGCTATTGACAGAAGTTTTTACAGGTTTGATTACATGTTTTTTTTTTTTTTTATAACGCTGGACAGGTCGGTGATGAAACTCTGCAGACCAGGCTGCAGCAGAATGACAGTAACGCATTTGAATGCAAAAACAACACTAAACATGAAACATTTCACATTAAACTGCACATTTCTGTACAACTTGGGAACTTACAACCGTCTATGTAAACATGAACACATGGCCAAAACAATTTTGGGTAATTATGTACAGTCTTTTCAGCGCCATCAATATTTCAGTGTTCACTGTCAAGTTACCAGAACCTCGGCAGCATCCCCGCAGCATCCTGGCGCTGCGCCTGCGGGCAGTACCGGCGCGTGTGGGCGCGGTCTCCGGTGGCTTCACAGATGGGACAGGTGTAGTTCCAGAGGATGGGGCAGAGGACTTTCCCGTCGTCTGATTTCAGCTTGTGTGACCGGTACACCCTTGCAGACTCCCCGTTCTGCTTACAGAAGCGGCAGAAGTCCGGAGAAGTCCCGTAGCAGCTGTTGTCCGACAGACTGCTGACGGAACTACTCTCTGAGGAGTTTCTGCTGAGCTCCCGTCGAGAGGTTTGGATGTGGTTCCACCGCGCCGGTGCTTCTTTCTTGGGCCCCTTGGTGTCTCTGTGGTCCCCCTCACGCCTGTCGCACAGCCTCACCAGCATTCTGCCCAGGTTCATGTAGTCATGCCACATGTCGAAGCAGTCCCCGTCAGAGAGGAGGGAGCTCTGGACGCCGACTTGTCTTTGCGTTGTTGTCATTTTTGGAGAAGAAATGCGCAGAGTTTGCGCGCGTGCTGGAGCGTCTCATATTTATAGACGTCTGAAAAATGCTCTAATGTTAACACTTGCAACAATGTTTAGAACATTTAGGCTATAGGCAAATGGGGGGCAGGTGTCTGGGGAGAAAAAAATAGTCCTGGTGTGCAGTTTGGAGTCTCCTTTCATCTGGAAAACAACAACCTGGAATTTGGATTTGTATGCTTGTGGATAAATGGATAATTGTGACCCAGCTTGAAAACGATCAGAAAGAGCCACCGCATATTTTATTCATTTTAACAGACACAAACTCATAAGTGAACAACAAAATATTGCATTGAATTTTGAATATGAAGGCAGACAGCCAAGACAAATTCTTTTGAAATTGTGGTTAGAGTGTGTGTGTGTGTGTGTGTTGGGGGGGGGGGGGGGGGGGGGGGGGGGGGGGGCACACACAGGCAGAGAGAGAGAGACACAGAGAGAGGGAGTTGTGTTTCCATCATTTCAGAGGACATTACATTCATTCATTTCGACTTACCCTAACCCTAAAGCAAGTCTCCAGGCTAAAACTGAATGATTTATGTGGATGTGCTATAATAGTAACAATGACAACGTTACCACAAAGACGGTAGACCTAGCCTATCTGTTCGCTTTTATGTAATTAGCCTATGCAATTTTGTTCTAAATTAGTTGTCTTATATTTAGGCTATCTGATGATTTTGTTAACTACCTTTATGTTTAGGCATTGCTCTTTTACCATCTTCATATAACCATCATCTGTTTGCTGTGGAAATGTTTTTGACAATTGTTTTTTAAGAATATGAATGACGCTGATATGATGTTGATCATTGCGATTAATATTGTTGCGTTTCTTTCCAGTTATAATTTAAAGCATATCGAGAAGAAACATTGACATGTGCTAGATAAAGCTTGCCTTGTTTTTATGCTGCTCGTTTATATTTTTCTCCATTTTCTGCCTGTTGTGAATCTGTTTGTAAATTGTTTTAAATATTTTCTGATGATGATAATGAAAAATATATTATTGTGACGAGACCGCTGGGCCGGGCTGTCTCGTGGAATGTTTCGTTATTTCTTACAGCTACACAGACGTCCAGACGAGCTGGCGCCAGACCGTGTCCTGTCCACTTTAAAAAAGTATCATTGTTACAGTTCATACACCCTTCTCGCGCACACCTGCACCTTAGCCTGCCATAGAACTGAGGCGCCGACGGATGAATTCAGTCCTCCTTGAAGTTGTCCATTTGGGGTCCCTCTCGAATGCATGGCCCCAACTTCGTGTTGTCCCCCCGCACAAGTAATTTATGTTGCTGCGTGCTGTGCGTAGCCCTGCGGTTGTGGCTTCTGCACCCGGCGCAGTGTTGCCGCACAGTGTGTTAGTCAGGTATTGTGTGTGTTGACTGCGCATTACACATTTACAAGTGTACAGTATGTTTTTACACGGACGGTGGAAGCTGCTGTTGTGGTTTTTTACAAAGCAGAAGCGTCGCGTGGGTGGGGCGGTGTGTAAACAAGTGCGGGGGAGTTGTGAGGGGGTTAATATCACGCATGCGTAGTAACATACCGGCGACGGCTGTACAAACGGTGGCCTAGCGACTAAAGGGGATTACAGAGCCCGATTTGACAGGTCAGTTAATAATAATTACATGTTTTAAGAGTCTATGTATGCTAACGCCTTATAATCAGAAGCTAATTTAAATGTTATTGTCGGCGACATTTCGAAAAATATTGGTATGTCGCATGAGCTAACGTAACGTTGCATTTCAGAGCTAACCTTGGCTAATTCAGCTAGCCACTGTTAGCTAGCCAGCTAGCTTTCGGCAGTACATTATATGTTATGCTAACAACGGCTATGACATTAGCTAGCTGACAAAGTGTAACCTTCCCGTGGACTTGTGCTTCATTAAGTTAATGTTGTTTTGTGCTTTGCTGATTTGTGAATTGATAAGGGGAAACGGCACACTGGATCATTAGATAATTAATCCCGTACCGTTATTAATCACGCAGTTGTTAAGACACTTTAAGCTAACCAGCTAGCTGGTATCCTTAGATGCCCCCATTTGTTGGAACTGTGATCGCTGAAATTAATGATGACTTATTTGGTTATTATGTGCATGTTGCAGTTAAAGTTTCGTTTTGAAAGTACAGTTAGCGACCTTAGTCAGTGATTATCTTGGTGATCCTTATACACACATGCCTGGAGTTGGTGAAGGGCGCCCTACTCACAGTTTAGTTAGTCCACACTATAGCCAAGTCTGCCTACATGACATATTTCTGTATCTTTCTAGGCTACACAATGAGTCAGGGTAAGGACAATGCACGACTCAAGAGCTACAAGAACAAGTCCCTCAATACAGATGAAATGAGAAGAAGGAGGGAAGAGGAAGGTCTACAGCTCCGCAAACAGAAGAAGGATGAACAGGTGAGCAAAGTGTGGAGGAAGCAATTTAGACGACTTTTAGTTAGCATTACTGTGGAGGTAGAATTGTTCTCAAGGAAAATTGAAGGCATTGTGACTACTCATTACAGATCTCCATCAAACATAAACAGCGTTAATGATCATGAAGTTATGTCCTGTTGCTATTGTCAGGGTATAATCATGACCCCATTCTGTGTTCCAAGCAATGTAATGGCAAAGAGGAAATATTCTTATAAAGGCCTAAATAATTTATTTAAATATTATTCTGTTACAGCTCTTTAAGAGGAGGAATGTTGCCACAGTGGAGGATGACGGCATCCTGGAGGACGATGGGATGGCCGATAGTGGCTACCTGGAGTCCCAGGCTAACAACATGGACCCACTCATGGTAAGAAGATAAACAAGGTACAAGGTAGATTTATTTATCACAATTGTAGAATGAATTATTATTTGTAAAATGAAATTGAGTTTGTAACTCCCCTCTGCTACTTAGCAGACAATATAAATTATTTTAAATTTATTATAAAAAAAGTAAACAAACATTCATTAAACCAGCCGCTGATACTGATAGAAATAATCCTGCTATCCCTGTACATCATTTACTACACGTATGGTGTCAGATGTGACAGCATTTCGTCTGTGTTTTATCACATCTCCATCTCTGTGCTGTACAGGGTGGGGTGATCTCTGAAGATATGACTCAAATGATCTTCTCCAGTTCTCCTGAGCAGCAGCTAATAGGCACTCAGCGCTTTAGGAAGCTCCTTTCTAAAGGTAAGGTTGCTGTCAATGGCTATATTCCTATCTTTCTCCTCTGTTCATGGGAGTGGCACCTGCCTGTGCCTTTGGTTTTTACTTAGGGCTTACTTAGGCTAAGTAAAATTCAGTTTTACTATGAAACATTTCATCATAGCATTTAAAATACTAAATGCATTGATATCAAAATAATGCTGTGATAAGTATTGTTGTTTTCATTTCTGTCATATTGTCATATTGTCTCTCACAGAGCCCAACCCACCCATCGATGAAGTCATTGCCACTGCAGGGGTGGTGGAGCGCTTTGTTGAGTTCCTGAAGAGGAGAGAAAACTGCACGTTGCAGGTACACTTCCTCAGTGTGTCTTAGTAACGGTGCAGGTGTGCACAAGCTGGAGAGGCTTGAAGCGGCTTCTCTTCTCTTTGCTCTTGTTTGTCATGAACTCTTCCTGCACCAACTGTGAATATCATACTGCAGTTTAAATCTAACCTGAGGGATGAATATATTTTGACTATTGTTGTAGTTTGAAGCTGCATGGGTGTTGACCAACATTGCATCAGGTACATCCCACCAGACTCGGGTGGTGATCCAGGCGGGAGCGGTGCCCATTTTCATAGAGATGCTCAGCTCAGATTTCGAAGACGTACAGGAACAGGTAGGGGGGATTCAGACGTACTGGTGGTTTTTCTGGTCATCACTTTCCACTAACATTCAATTTAAACCTCTCTTATTATGTTTCCCCATTGTAACTTTGATGTAAGTAATATTTAGTCAGCCTGCCTGGTTGAATAAAACTATCATAGAATACATTGTAATGCTTTTTATTGACTCAACTGTATCATCTCTTTGCCCCTTAGGCAGTGTGGGCCTTGGGAAACATAGCAGGAGATAGCACAGAATGCAGAGACTTTGTCATAGACTGCAACATTCTGCCTTCCCTGGTTCAGTATGTAGCAACTCTCCTTCCTAAATCTTCTTATTACCATGAAAATAACGAGTGACTTTGATCCTGTTTCTCTGGTAAAACGGGTTTGGTGAAACTCCTTTTGCAGGTTATTGGCCAAACAGAATCGCCTAACAATGATGAGGAATGCAGTGTGGGCGCTCTCAAACCTGTGTAGAGGAAAGAACCCACCTCCAGACTTCTCTAAGGTAATTTGCCAAGATAAACATATCTCTATGGCAACAGCACACCTCTCACTAAAGTACCTCATATCTCACTTTTCAAGGTCACAAGCTGTATGAAGTAGCTTATATCTAAACTGGAAAACAATCGAACAGACCTTAACACCAACATGCTCCCTCCAATTGCTCTCTCCCAGGTGTCCCCGTGCCTCAGTGTGCTGTCTTGGCTGCTGTTCGTCAATGACACAGACATCCTGGCCGATGCATGCTGGGCACTCAGCTACCTATCTGATGGCCCCAATGACAAAATCCAGGCTGTTATTGACTCAGGAGTCTGTCGCAGGCTGGTGGAGTTACTGATGTAAGGCTTTAAACACACACTGTATACTAAGAGCTGTGTTTTCACTCTGACAGCAACAGACTGTCCCATGTGTACCATTCGTCACCGCTACATTGGGTGTGTAATTCAAGTTTGACTAATGCATCACCAAACTGCTTTGTTCCAGGCACTCTGATTATAAGGTGGTATCCCCTGCACTGCGAGCTGTGGGGAACATAGTCACTGGAGATGATCTGCAGACGCAGGTAATGGCAGGATGTGCACACGTACAGTATGAAGTTATACTACTTTTGCAGGACGTAATTTATTACTTATAGATGAATATATTTCTGACTTTATGTTACTACCTAGGTGATTTTGAACTGTTCAGCGCTGCAGTCCCTACTTCACCTCCTGAGCAGCCCCAAGGAGTCCATCAAGAAGGAAGCCTGCTGGACGATCTCCAACATCACCGCAGGGAACCGAGCACAAATACAGGTGTGCGTGCGTGTGGCATCCCACAGAATAACCTGTAAAGTTCAAGGTTCATTACACAATAACATTAAATCATGTTAACACTGTATGATTCTCATTAGTCACTAGTGGAACCAGCTCCTTTCCTAAAGTGTTGAAAGTGATAATCATCATTTAATCGAGTCTCCCCCCCCTTTTCTTTGTAGATGGTGATAGATGCAAACCTGCTGCCTCCTCTCATCACTATCCTGCAGGTAGCAGAGTTTCGCACAAGGAAGGAGGCCGCCTGGGCCATTACCAATGCCACCTCGGGGGGCTCTGCAGAGCAAATTAGGTAAGACCACTGATGCAGTTTAACACACAGTATATACAACCAGTGTGTACAGTACTGTTCATATTTTTCAGTCACTTGACATGCGCGGTGACCTGGAGGGCAAAACAACATACCAACATAGCGGCTCACACTGCGACTCCCCCATAGAGATGCTGCAAAATCAGTCACATTTTATTTGTATCACTTTTCAACTTAAGAAAAAGAAAGATACGGACACAAACTGCCGCATTTCTACCGTTAAAAACCGGCAGGTCCCTGCCGCCGGTATGTTTACGTTTACCTTTTTAGGAATCACTCACCTAACACAGCCCAGGCTTGTCTCCTCCTGGATTAGTGCAACTCAAAGTAACAGTGTATCTCTTGCTTATTGGTTTGCAGGCAGCGGAAAAGAGTCTTTTTTGCCCTAAAAGGGATCATTTTCCTTGGAATGTGACGTCACATAAAAACTATGAATATCCAAGTTCTCATCCATAGAACTTGTTTACCACAGATCAGAAATGATACAATGAAACAATACTATGCACTGTAAAGATTATCTTGGTGGTTCAACTTAAAAACTTAAGTTCAATTGCTGTCTTAAAAATGTGAGTAAACCCAACTTTAAGAAAAGCTTTGTTTCAACTCATGATGTTACGTTATACAATTTGTTTAATTAATGATCATTTATTGATCATTTATTATCTATATTACATTGTCCATTCAAGGAAACTTGCTTTCTCTTGTCAAACATACAATTCTACACCCTTTCAACTCACATTTTTCAACTAAATTTAAGACATTTCAAGTTAACTAAACTTGAAGATTGCCTTGGTTTCAACTCATAAATTCAACTTTATAAAGTTGATATAACTACAGTGTTCTAGTTATGTCAATGTTTTTACAAGTTAGGTTATTCTAACTCATAGTTAGAATAGACCCTAACACAACAGCACCACTGTACTATTATCTTAAGTGACTTGCAACAGGGCAGGGCAGTTTGTTGGTGCGCCTGTGCACGCCGCAGTCAAAGATCAAAATAGCAGCAGTTGTCACCTCCTTTCTGAAAGGGCCTTAAGACCGTTGTAGGAACCCTTTCCACCAGTGCCACTAGTCTTGTTTACCACAGAAGTGGATATTTTGGTTTGAATTTGAATATATGACTTATCTGCAGTGTATAATTAGCAGGGGTGAGCAAGAACACCACTATCTCTATCTGTATCTGTTAAACAAATTAAATTTTCTGTATCTGTACTCTGAATGGGTGGGATTAACTGGAAGTTATTTAAGCCTGAAATTTGTATCAGAACTTGCTGTATTAGAAAACTATTTACAGAACAGCCTCAGAATTGAGCTTCAGCGCAATGTTTTTGATAAAAAAAAAAAAAAAAAAAGTTATATTTATAGTTTATAACAAAACAGATATTGACACATTTTACTCTGATGATACTCATAAAAAGTATCTGTACCAGATACTCGTTTTAACCGAGTACACGCTAAACCCTAATAAGTGGTTGATTATGTCTTTGTTTTTCTCAAAAGATGCAGCACCTAGGCTTTTTTTTCCCTCTAGCTCCAATCCTCACATCTTGCCTTTTTCGAAATCCAAAACTTGTCAGAGCTATTTTGAGTTGAAAAGAAGAAGTAAGTTCACATAACTAAATGGGTCTACGATTTTTTTTCAGTATACTATTACTATACTGTTACTCTTAATCAGTCAAGGCAATAGAGAGACCTTCCTTCAGCTGAAATATTTACTGTGTTGTAGTTTTATTTTCAGATAGGTGGTTCTACTGCTCCTACTGTGTATCCATTGTTAGGCCAAAGACAATTATTTGCTGTGAACCAGAAATAAAAGTTCTCTTCTGTATCTGTGTACGTACTGCCACCTGCAGGCACCTGGTGGACCTCGGCTGTATAAAACCTCTGTGTGACCTGCTCACAATTATGGACTCCAAAATAGTCCAGGTGGCTCTAAATGGCCTGGAGAACATCCTGCGACTGGGAGAACTGGAGGCCAAGAGGGGAGGAGGCATCAACCCTTACTGTGCACTCATTGAGGAGGCCTATGGTAGGTGGACATAAAGACACAATTAAAATGATTACAGTCATGCTGCTTACATTTAAACAATTGTAAATGGCAAATAATGCAAATGCAGCATTTAGGAGACACATGGTTTTACAACTTTATGACATTGTTGACTAAGTAGATCTTATTAGAATGGTCACATATTTTTGTAGGTGAAAATCTAGCAAAAATGTTTATAAGATGATGGGCCTAGTCAATGTTTCTGAACGGCATGTTCTCCTCAACTAACAATTATTTTCATATTAATTTATGTGACAATTATATTTTCAATTAACACATTAATCCTTAATTCTAGAAAATGTCAGAAAATCTTTTTTTTTAAAAGCCCATTACAGTTTCGAAGAGGTGACATCACTGGCCCCAAATCCAAAGATGTTCAATTCACAGTGATAGAACATCAGTGAAAACAGCAAATCCTCATTTGAGACGCTGGAAACAGATGTTTAGACCGTTTAACTTGATAAATGATCATTAAACCATTAATTGCCAGCAGTTAATTATCTGTCAATAGACTAATCATTCCAGCACTTCCATCCTCCTTTCTTCTCAGGTCTGGACAAACTGGAGTTCCTGCAGGGCCACGAGAACCAGGAAATCTACCAGAAAGCCTTCGACCTGATCGAGCGCTACTTCAACACTGAAGACGAGGATCCATCTCTGGCTCCAGCCGTTGATCTGCAGCAGCAGCAGTTCCTCTTCCAGCAGTGCGAAGCCCCGATGGAAGGCTTCCAGCTATAATGCTAAACTCTCCCTCCCTCCGTGCTCCACCTTCATCCTCACCTTTTGCTCATTTCTCTCACTCCGCCCGCTGCCATGATCAAGGGCGACGACAAGCCTCGGCTCCCCTCTTCCTCCTCCTTCCCTTCTCATGGTCAGAGAGATCGATTTTAATCATTACCATGATTATGAAAGATGTTAACATTACGGGAGCACGTGTGTGTGTGTGTGCGCGCATGTCCAACGTGGGTCGAGTTCTGCAGTCTTGTCAGCCAGTTTGTGAAGGTTTCACTCATCATCTGTCTTGCGCTGAGCTCACCTCTGCGCCTGAACCCCACCTACCTGTCAGGCCCCAGCGTCTCCTACTAGAAGATTGTCCCTGTAACACCAGCCCCCCCGTCTTACTTTTTGGATTTCCTCCTCCGCTCATCCCAAATAATAAGCACCTCTCCGTGTTTCCGCGGGATTAGCGATCCCTATCTCTGATTAGGCAGGAGTTAGGAGTTTTGTAGGACTGCACTGCTTGTCTGGTTGAAGCATTAATGACTCGCAAGACAGACAAACATGGACGTGATTTTTTTTTTTTTTAAATCCCCCTCCTACACACACACACACACACACACACACACACACACACAGAGAAGAATGATCAAACCTTAACACTGGACTGACCATGAGACGCTGACCACATGTTTGACTGTGGTCTATGGACTGAACTGCCCACATCGGGACCATGTGGCCAGTCCCAACCCAAGGACTCAACTGACCTCTACGAAAGGCACTTAATCGACTCAAAAATGGAGGTTGCACTCCCTCACCTCCTCTGTCCGGCCATTGGATAAGTGACCACACATGGACAAATTAGGAACTTGACTGTGTCGCAGAGGGGCGGAGCTTGTCAGTGACAAACTTGGCTGCTTGTGTTCCCTCCTGGATCCTCATATCATGCATTCCTTTATCCAGTAACGGGACTTTCCGCCTGCACAGGCTCCATGCTGAAGAGTTTAGACTGCCTCCCGCCTCTGGTGTGATGTGAATAACCCCATGGAGACATGGGAATTGGAGTCTTCCTTCGCACTGAGACAATTGGACTGACTTGGACAAGACAAAACAGACTATTTAACCCTGGAATCTGTCCAGCAGCCGACCAGCGGGAATTTTTATTATCTTACCATAATTTCATTTCATTTGCAGCACTTTAGTTCAGGACTGACGGCTCCTCTTCGAGAAAATACCGTAGTTTTTACATTAACTATTTAATTGGTTGATGGCACGGCTCTTGCCTCCTCAGGAAGCGAGGTATAAAGAGATGTGGTCTGAATCCTCGGTCCCCTTCTGGTATGACAATGATGACAATGTACTTCGCTGTTTACCCTTTTCCCACAAAGGGACTCAAGCAGGTTGTGGACTGAAACTGTTAGCACACTAATTACAGCCGGTAGATCACGCTGCCTCAGCAAAGCTAGAAGTAGTTTATTGTGACAAAGTAAATCAGAGTCTTTTGGAAAATCTGGCTGTGAGCAGTCTTAAAAAAAATTTGTGTGTGTTTCCAACACATGTTCAGGTAGTATTTTCCAATTTGATCATGCCAAATCATCGACACATAAATCAGCTATTGGGTCTAAAGTTGGTCTTTTTTTTTTTTTCTTTTTTTTTTAAAGCATAATGTTTTTTAGTTGGGGTTCGCATCTGTCATGTTGCTGATGGTGCCATAATCCTTCTTCTACAGGAATCCTTCCAGATCATTTCAACAAAAATCAAGATTAAAACTTGAATATACTGGTGACCACCTTAGTTAGAAAAACTGAATGTTTGTCCTTTTACATTGCTTACTTTTGTCAAAATCTCTGCAGGAGATGACCAGCTCTACATGTTAATTACTGTTTGTTGTATTGAGTTTGTGCAGCTGTCCCCTGTTACTTCATTTGCATAAAAGCTGTTTCATGAATCACAGTGTAAGTGAATCAGTTTCATTGTAGTTAAGTGTTCAGGGTGAATCTTTTTGGGAAGTATTTCCTTTAACTGAATGCCGTACGACTAAAGAAGTGAGAGTACTTGGGTGTAAAGCAGCAACTAATGCTTATTTTCATTATCAATGAATCTGCAAGTAATTGCTTGATCTATAAATGACTTGACTTAGAGCATTGGCGTCAGACTTGCAGTTTATATGAAATCTGATCATTAAATCAGACGGATTCTCTAGAAGCATTACTTTATTGATGATTATATGATTTTGCTCACTATATACAAACATGTCACATCAGCCATAAACACACCAGTCAAATTACATTGGTATCAGGGCTGACTATTGTGCAAAAGGATTGTGCCTAATCCACTTGTTCTCTGAAGAACATGGTAGGTATTTTGAAACTGTCTTCACAAGACGGATAAATGCAAAAGACTGTTGCCACAGGCAAATATAAAAACAGGACTCTCTAAGGGTTTGCTCTGGTTCAGTTGCTTTCTAGTATGGGAGTGGAAGTTGTGAGATATACATTGAGAAGGGGGACACTGCTGGTCCAATATCTGGGGAAATTGACATGGTTGTTTAGGAACTAGTTGTCTTCATTCACTGAGCCTTCTCAGCCAGGGCAACAGCAGCATCTTTCTCTTTCTGTAGTTCCTCCCTCCATTTAGCTTTCTTCTCCAAGTTTTTACCCGTCAGGGACTCGTGCCTGCCTACAGCCTGCGACAAAATGAGACAAATTACAGGTCTGAAAAATGTTTGCTGCTCCAGATGATATTTATATTTAGCCTGGAAAACGTCAAAAAACTAACATTTAGATTTTTTTTTTGTGTAGAACAAAATAGTTTATTCATAAGACAACTGAGACACGGCTACAAGCAAAAATGCAGAGACAAAAAAACTCTGCCATTCAACTAAAGATTTCCCCCCTGGTTATAAAACACTGCATGCAAACAACATGCAGTCATCCACTGTCACTCACCCGTTTGCCCAAGAAGATCATGAACAGACAGGCCCCGACCGTGGCCCCTATCATCACATAACAGGCTTTCACTCGGACTTTGTTTCTGGCAGCATCAATCATCTCAAACCTGTTGCACAAACAAAATCAGTGTAGCCAGATACCGAGATGCTTTAAAAAACACAACAATATTCTAACACACTTGGTAGAGACGAGGTCATCAGAAACAATGTGGAACATATTGATGTGCAGGCTCTTTGTTGATATTTTGTGCTGTTTTTAAGCTCAGCACACTTAAAAGGGATGTGCATGTTCCTTTTAAAGCATAAAGGAACATGACCACATTTGTGCCTCTCTCAGTCTCCTATTCAGTCATCTGAGATTCATTCTCGAGGTATCACAGTTTCTTTATACTGAGCCTCGGTTCTTTGTGAGTACAGGAGGTGGGAGGTCCGCAGTTTGTATGCGTGACAATCAGGTCTTTTATCACTGCAGCAGATTAATGATCTCCACCCTGATGTCAGGGACCACGGTAATTGGCCCCATCCACAAATAAGACGCCTTGTTTTAACTGCAGCCGTCTTGGTACATCAGCTACCCGCAGCAGCACCACCGCTCATCCACTTAGTCGGCTCTGTTCCTGTGATGTATCTTAACTAAATCAAGTAGAGAACCAATCAGATGCGCGTGTGCTGGGAGGTCTGGCGTAAACAGGAAGAGGCTACTTACGACACAAACTCCGGTATCTGGTCTGCTGTCTTAAAGCGTCCCGACCAGACCAGGAACTTCTTGTCCAGCTCTGAGGGTCTGTAGCCTGGCATTTTGAACCCCGCACGAGGGGCTGCATAAAAGAAGAAAGCACACATCAAGAAGAAGAACAAACAAACAGTTTGGGCCAGTGAATGCAGAGAAGTTCAGTTTCACAAGCCCCAGTCATTAGCTCCATCACCCCCCGACTGTGACCCCACTTCCTGTGTCTCCTCCCTTTAGGACTAAAGAAAACACAAATACTTCACTTAAAGAAAAACAAATCATCAGTTTAGATTATTAATTTCACACCAGATTGGTGTAAACTGTCAATTTTCCTTTTGAAAGTTACTATTTTTTGTAATTTCCAAGTTGATCAGACATACAACAGTATTCTGGATTAGAGGTGAGAAGAGCAAATGAGCGGTACATTTCTGTGGTTGAACTGTACTCTACCTTGTGGCGGGGCTGCAGGCAGAGGCTCTGCTTTGGCCTGCTGTGGTTTACTGCACATCCCTCTGTGACTCCATGTTTCAGTGACCTGTCTGCATCTCTGACCTGTTGAGATATAAAGCAAGCAAGTACATGTATACCAGGAGGAATCATAATGTGGGCTGCAACAACAAAAGCATAAAATGTCCAAATTAGGATCTTTCAAAACTAAATACTTCATTTTTTTATTGTTATGACTGCATTACCCCCCAAATAGCCCATGAAATAAGCAATCTTCATCCAACATTAAAAAAGGATGACAGCAACCAGTGTTTTGCTTTGGGGGGCTAATGTGCTGTTGAGGGGGCTCCGTGCGTGTGTGTACCACAGTGACCATGTATAAAAAGGGTGTGTACTCAGGGAGTGGAGCAGAGCAGGTAACAGAACTACAACTACATAACGCTGTTGTTATTTACCCAGTGTAACCTAATCATGATGACTTGCAAGTCATAGCAGTTGCCCCTGTCATATTGGCTCCAGCTGAAATAAAGAAGAACATCATTGCGAAACGGCATGCAGCACAATAATCGTTTTACACGTCCCTGCTACACATCAACTACAAATCCCTGCTACACATCTCAATGTCCTAAAGCCCAGTCTAACTTCCTGAAGTTGTATGTTTTGTCCAACCAACAGTTCAAAAACCCAAACAAAGAAGAAATGCTCCCAACTGCAAAATATTGTGCTGATAAATTTTTCTGTCCCAATCATTTCAGCTCTAATCACAACAAACTTAAATCATGCCACAATCTCACAGCAACCAATGTTACACAAACGAACAAGCGTTCAAGACTTATGAAGAGCCAGCGTGATGCCCACTTTCATAATGAGACGGCAGGTGTGTCAGGTTAACAAAGCCTAGATATATCGTATAATAATAAAACAAACACGTTCACCAGGCCAAAGTATTATAGTGAGGCTTTTTTATGGGATGACTGCAAGTGAACAAACACAGAACCTCACGTTATGTTACGCACCCTTCATAGCCACGTAAAGAACATTTAAAATTATGGTAATATCAAAGGTAGTAGCCTACCGTTATGTCAGATTAATGCTGCAGCTGCTAATTTAAAGACAAAGTTACGAATACAAAGTGGGAGAAGAGGAGAGGGTGCCAGCAAGTTATCAATCGACAGAGCGTCACAGAAATTCAAGTTAACAATACGAACCTATAATGTTGCCGATGGAAAGGCGAGATCTGACGAAATTCATGTTGTTGTTTTTTGGCAAAGTAAATAAGGTACAACGTGTCTATCAGGTCATTAAAGCCTGCTCCGCAGTCAGCTGTTGAAAGTCAACTAACTGCGCTTTCACCAAGTATCCAATAGGACCCCTTCACATAAGCATAGGAGCCTGTGCCGTATGCCTGATCCAATACAGTCTATGATTTTTTTTCAGGCAGCCTTTTAATAATGTTAATTAGCTAAATGTTTTCTTCTCCTTAAATCTTTATTGTTAAAAGAGGAATAATGTTTACATGGGGCATAGAGAGGTATACAGAACAGGTATATAAGACAGATAGAAATAATAAAAACTTTGCCAGTGATAGTCTATATTAAATGAAAATTTTAAAAGAAGACCATATGTTGACCGTTTTCACAGCCTTTTTGTTTGACTGTGGAATTTTGCCAGTAGAAGTAATAATATCTACTGTAAAGTACTTCTTTTCTTTGACTTTTATAAAAAGCAAAATACCACATTCTCCTTTCTAATAATGTTTACCTCCCCCTCCCCACGGATGGGGTTATAGTTTACGTAGGGTTATGGTTTGTTTATGTTCAACAAAGATGACTGACTGGAGTTAAATATTATGAATGTGGGAAATATAATATAATGTGCTTTTATATTTAGCTTGACGTGGTGGTTTTAATTCAGGCACAGTCTGAACCCGTCAGGCCCCAGCGTCGTGTCTAGAGAGGACCCCACAGTCCACTATGGCGTCGCCCGGTGGAACTTTAAACTGTGAGGACTTTTCAATGTTTCAGGTAATTATAACGAAGGGTTAATCGATCTGTGCTAGCTTGTCACGGAGTGGCCGCGGCACGAGTCATTACGCTGTGGAAGTTCACGTGTTGTGTTGTTTATTTCCTTTGTGAGCCGCTGAATGAGTGACCCTGCGGATCTCTGCTGCTCACACGGTGTGCTCTGCAAGAGTTCAAGGAGCCAGACTGAAGACACATGAACAAACCCGACCAGCATGTGATACCTAACATGTTCTGCATTTATAGGCAGCGACACTATAGATGCATCAATCCTGCTTAAAAAACTCAACAGGTCTACTTTTATTTCTAGATGCAAAGAGGATCAGGCTTCCAAAAAATCCCAGTTCAACTACTCACAAGTCCTGTTATTTACATTACATTTTACATTTACTCATTTGACAGATGCTTTTATCCAAAGCAACTTACATTTTGAGAAACAACCTACAAGCATCAATACAGTAAGAGATTTACAAGTGGCAATACATACTAGTAACAGCAGCAATAAATACTAGTAAGAGCTAATAACACGTATGGCATCAGTGGAGTAAATACTAGGGGTCTGCATCTTCACTGGTCTCACGGTTCGATTACGATTGTCAGGTCAACGATTCGATTCGATTCAATTCCTCGATGCATCACCTCAAGGGAGGGACTTTCTAGGCACCTCATTATGATTATGAGTGCTAAGATGCGATTGTAAAAAGAATAGGTGTATTTTTCTCACTGTGTGTCTACTTGGTAGTTTTAAAGCAAAGTATTTAACAACAATCCAAACAAGTAGGTAGTAATGAAATGTAGATATTTAATGTTACTTCATATAAATGTAGCTAACATTGCATAGCATTATTACATTATTACAGCGTTATTACTGACCTCTGCTGCTGCTATATTTATTTCTGATGCTGCTGTTATTAGTATTGAGTCAGATGGGGGTTGAACTACGCACTTAAACCACGTTCACTCCACCTTAATATATCTGTTCCTTTTTTGTCTTGTCGTGTAGTTACATGTTTGTTTCTTGTCTTGTTGATTATTGTTATCTTGTATTGAGCACTATGGGCCTTGAGAAACGGCATTGGGTTCATTGTGTACTCGATATGTGGATGAATGACAACAAACAAACTTGAACTAGCAGCCAAAACGCATCCTGCTCAGCTTCCAGACAGTAGTCTGAAGAGATGTTAGCTAATGCTAACTGCCTTAACTTATCCAGCAGCTGGAAAACAAGAGACAGACTTTAATTGACGGACACACTGTGACCTACACTGTACATTTACTGCCAGACTGAAGCGTAGCACTCATCTTTTCCTCTGGTCCGCTGCTTTCACCGTCACTGCCGCCTCTCACGTAGCTGTCCTTTGAAGAAGGAGCAGAGGATGCTAGCTAAGCGCTACCGTGCTGCACCATGTGCTGGTTAAAATCATTAACATTAGTTGCGCATTGATTTCATTGATCATGTGTAAAGTTTAGTTGTGGCAGTCACTCAATCAACAGCTGTCTGTCTGTGCCAAACAGGGAGAACTACACGTCTCCGTTGTCCGCATTTCCGAGTTCCGCCTTTTTCGTTCAATCAACATTAGGTTATCAATTAACCTCTAGATAATCGATTATTAACATTTGTGAATCGATTCATAATCGTCCAAGACCGCATCGCGATGCATCTAAAAATCTATTATTTTCCACACCCCTAGTAAATACCTAGGCAAGAAGTAGGAGTTAACGAAATAGTGCAATCAATACAAGATAATTGTAGAAGAGCACAGGAAGTGCATGTTAGAGGTGTTATAAGAGAAAGTGTTTTTGGAAGAGATGAGTTTTCAAGAGCTTCTTGAAGTTAGAGAGGGACGCCCCTGCTCTTATGGTATGTACGTGGTAGCTTGTTCCACCATTGTGGTGTCACAGTTGAGAACAGCCGGGACTGAGATTGCTTTGTGTGTAGGGATGGTCAGAGCCAGGAGGCGTTTGTTGAAGGAGCACGTAAGCTTGTATTATGGAGTTTAGGTAGATAGGTACAGACCCAGTAGTCACTCTGTATGCATGGATTAGTGACTTGAATTTGATTCGGGAGGCCATGGGTAGCGAGTGGAGGTCGCTGAGTAAAGGAGTGGCATGAGTTCTTTTGAGTTTATCAAAAACCAGATGCACTGCTACGTTCTGAACGATTTGTAGGGGATTCACCGCTCAAGCTGGAAAACCCACTAGGAGGGCATTGCAACAGTCGAGGCGAGAGATAACATTGGCCTGAACTGGAAGCTGGGTGGCGTACTGAGTAAGGTAGGGCCTGATTTCTCTTATGTTGTATAGAGCAAAGCGCCACGACTAAGAGACAGCAGCAACATGGTCTGAAAAGGACAACTGGTCATCAATCATGACTCCCAAGTTTCTCACCATCCTGGTTGGAGTGGTCAATTTTTAGTTATGGTGGATAGATTGCTTGGCTGAAATGACCAAGAGCAGTCTTAGAGAGGTTTAGTTGAAGGTGGCAAGCCTGCATCCATGCAGATATGCCCGAGAGACGGTCTGTGAATCACGCCGAGACGGTGGGGTCTTCTGGCCAGAATGATGGGTAGAGTTGTGTATCATCTGCGTAGCAGTGGTAAGAGAAGTCGAGCAAATGATCGGCCCCAGTGAGGTGGTGTAAATTGAGAAGAGAAGGGGCCCTAGCCACTAGCCCTGGGGCACCACTGTGGAGAGGCAGTGAGAGGAGGACAATTGAGGTAGGATTGTGCTTTGCCAGAGATGCCCATTGCTAAGAGTGCAGATAGCAGGATCCTGTAACTGACTGTGTCAAAGGCATCTGATAGGTCAAGAAGGAGAAGAACCGAGGACTGGTCAGCAACTTTAGCTGACCTACTTTTATCTACTACTACACTTAAGTAACATTTTCAATGCAGTACTTTTACTTGTAACAGAGAATTTTTACAGTGTGGTATTAGACCTTTAACTAAAATAAAGGATCTGAATACTTGATCCACCACTGCCAATATGTGGAGGCATGTAGTATGTAATTTCTAGAGATTAATTAAAAAAATGTTAGGTATTGCAGCACAACATACCTTCAAGTCATTGCCTTGATGGTTTTCATTGAACTGAAGCGGCTTTTTTGCTCCACTGTGTTTTTCTCAGGAGGTGCTGAAGGTGATGCGCAACATAGATGACCGCATCGTCCATGCCCTGAACACGACCGTGCCCACAGTCTCCTTCTCAGGCAAAGTGGATGCCACACAAACATGCAAACAGCTCTATGAATCGGTGAGTGTGACAGTAATGACTAAAGTAACATATCTCTGTACATTTTGGGCTGTGGTTAATGGTTAAACTCTTCTTGCCATACTGTAGCTGTTGCTTTCTTGTCATAACCTCTTGCTTTCCACAGATGATGGAGGCCCATCTGAGCAGAGACAAAGCTATCAAGTCATGTATAGTCAAAACATCTGAGGTGGTGGGACAACTTCGTGAAGAAAGGGCAAAAGACAGCGAAAACCTTGCACTCATCAAACAGCTCAGAAAGGAGCAGACCAAAGTAAGTCCTGTTTCTAACACTAGAGGGTTCCAAACACCACCAAGCTGTAAGATGTGAGCCAGCAATGTAGGCTCATCTGCAGCTGAAGGTATGACTGAAAGGTGCCAGAGAGGATAAGGATCACAAAACATTTTGTCACATAGTTCTGACACATCCACTCCTGCACATCTTCTGCCATATCAGCCAATGAGGGCAAATCAATTTTTACTTGTGGTGCTAAAAACATTTAGTGACATTTGAAACTTTACAGCACTATAGATTTACAGAAACGATGTCCAAGTTACCTGCTGAACTTTTCATTAGGACTATATCTGCAGTAGAACATAGTTGAATGAAAACTATTTGCAGCCACAAGAGGTATGTGGATCATCCAGAGGAGCCAGGACATTGTTGCCTGAATGACACACTCCCTCATTAAACTTATTTTTTAGTTTTTTTTTAAAGAAGCTCTCCAACAATCTTACACACCAAGTCCTGTTGAAATTATTTTCTCCTGGATTGTACTAGTGTGGTGACAGAAATCTCAGACATGTGTATCTCAAAACTTATATGAATTATCTGAACCTCGTCTGTACATCTGCATGGCTAAATAGCGGTCAAATTAGGTTGGCTGACCCTTTAAGTGGAGATATAAATACAATATTGTAAAAGACAAATGTTGATGTCAGTGAAAAAAATCATTTAGTAAAGCTTTTTTTTCTTCCTTGTCTCCAGTTAAAGCTTATGAAATCAGAGCTGAATGTTGAGGAAGTTGTCAATGACAGAAGTCTGAAGGTATGCTTTCTGTTATCAGTAATGTCCTGTAAACAAACATAAATGAGCTGTCATTATCTTACATGTTACTTATTCCTGCTTTACTTAAGATTTTCCATGAAAGGTGCAGAATCCACTACACGCCTCCGAAGGTGAAGTGAAGCTTCGTCTGATGAGAGGAGCTGTTTCACTCAAGGCTCTAATCCAGACTGGAGCTGAAACTGTGATCGGACCCGAGTCCTGACTGCAGGCTGGCAACCATTCAGACCACTGTGACCTCTTCTCCGACACACTTGTATTCCATTGTGATTATCGTATTGCATCGCCACAGCAGTAAAACAGTCTTCCGTGTGCTTCTATAATGAGAAACACTGTACAGAGTTTTTTAAAAAGACAATGAAATGTTTTCAAGTGACGTTGTCTGTGATTGAAATCATTTGTGAGTCTCTTGAGGAGTGGGGCAGTTTAATTCACTCTGTCTTCTGGAACAGATTCAACGCAAATTCAGGGAGGCAATGTTGGTCAAGTGGTCCACCACTTTGACTGAAATGTATCAACAACTGTCAACATTCATGGTTCCCAGACAACAAATCCTAATGGTCATCCTCTGACTTCCTCGAGCGTCATTGACCAGTAGCCTGCCCTGGAGGGATTGTCACTACATTTGGGACAGATGTTCATGCCTCCTTACGTTTAATTGCTTTGATGATCATTAACCTTTCATCTGGCACCATCATCACGTTGAAAACCCCATTTATGATCAAATACCTGCAAAACGAATGATATACCCATCAGCCTCAGCTGTACTTTTTAAGCTAATTATCAAATGTTAGCGTGCTAACACGCCAAGCTAAGATGGTGAACATGGTAAACATTATACCTACTAAACAACAGCATGTTAGCTTTGCCAATGTAAGCATGCTGTACAAAGCAGTACATTCAACTTACTCCTTCCCAACACAAAATATCTTCATCGCTCTGTGTAATTGCATTCAAAATCAAAAAGTATGTGTAGTAAAGCAGGATTGTAGTATAGAATCCTTTCAGAATAAAGAAGAGTATTTTAATACGTGACTGCAGCCTGAACGTATTTAACTGTTGAAGCAGGTTGTGTGATCACTTTAGAGAGGCGGTCATCTTTGGTTTTGTGCTTTTGCACACCAGACAGCAGTGTTGTTGAGCAGTGAGGATCTTCTACTATCAGGGACCTGCTTAACGACTCAACAGTTTTCCCCCCTGCTCCCAGTCTTTATGGAAAGCTAAGCTAAGAGTCTTCTAGCTGTAGCAATGAAGTTATGACAGACATGAGAGTGGTATAATTCTTCTCATCTAACTTTTGGCTGGAAAGCATATGCATATTTCCCATGACAAAGCTGGCACAAAATCTCACAGTAATGAATACATTTCTGTTTGTCTTTGTCTTTGAGCAACCCTTTTTCACCACACTGTGCCAGCTGAAGACGCCCTGGCCTGCAGCTATTGCACAAACAGATAACACAGAAAGAAAAGAAACAGATTTTTAAGAGTTGGTATCATTTCTCTATACCAAGTTTCCTTTTTCAAAACTGTTCAGACATTTTTATTTACCAACATTCAGCTCAACACCAAAATGAGCTAATGCAAAACACTTCATACATATCTCAGGATCAAAATTTCTCTACCAACAGCAACACTTCATTCGCTCTTTACACAGTGACCCAAAACACACAAACAACAGGTAGCATTACAATATGTATTACTCTTGTCTTTAAACATATATTTTATTTATTTCTTTTTCATAAACAAAGATTCCATTACAACAAAATAAGGTCACCTCTTCATGGCATCAGTTGTGTTGTCTTACAGTAAAGGTCCCTGAGATTAATCATAAAAACTGCATTGCACTTCAACAAGCTTTTTTAACATTTCGAGCACATGAAATTAAATGAATTCCAGTAAAGCAACATAAAACGACACATACTTGTATAGGATTGCTACAGCTATAGTAGTACAACAGTGCTGGTCAACCAGGTTTCATTGAGTCCAAGAAAGACATCTGATCATGTGGCTGGTGGTCATAAACTTTCCACCTCCATGAGTAAAAGATTTCCTCTGTGGGGTTTAGGAATGAGGGTAAGATGTAAGGAAAAGTGACACCATCCTGTGATAGGCTGCAAACCCCTCTGTGACTGGAAGAGATGGGGAAATGCCACATCGTGCCCCCCAATTACAAAATACCCTGCATTCTGCCTCACCTGTCCCTTTTCTTCACCAGGCATAAGTCTTTCATAGAGGTCATCAAGGAATGAAAATAGACTCTGTGTCCCAAGTAGAAGTTTATGCATTTTTATTTAGTAAGTAAAATTGACAGTTTGACAATAGTATGAAAACATGCAAAATAGAGATAGATAGATACCAATAGATTTGGTAGTGGTTGAGTATGAGTGAGAAAACTGTTGAATGGATTTTAAAAGTTGTGATTGAATGCAATTCCACTGAATTTAGTTATGAGGCTGCAGCCTGGAGGCAGTGAGCAGTTGAAACAGGCTGTGTGATCACATTAGAAAGGTACAATGGGTGCATCTTTTTGATGGTCCTTTACACCCTGCAGTGTGACCGCTCCTCCATTACATGGAAGGCTTTCGAAGACTTTCAGAACAAGGTAACCGCTTCCTCCTACATGAACCTGCAGAGGAGAAATCGAACATCTAAATACATATATTCATCTTGATCTTGTGTTGTTTAGCAGTGAGGATCTTCTTCCATCACGGACCTGCTTAACAACTCAACAGTTTTCCCCCTGCTCCCAGTCTTTATGAAAAGCTAAGCTAAGAGTCTTCTGGCTGTAGCTATGTAGGTATGACAGACATGAGAGTGATATAATTCTTCTTGTCATCTAACTTTTGGCAGGAAAGCAAATGTGCATATTTCCCATGACGAAGCTGGCACAAAATCTCACAGTAATGAATAGATTTCTGTTTGTCTTCATTGTTTCGGTGAAATCATGTCTTTGAGCAACCCTTTTTCACCACACTGTGCCAGCTGAAGACGCCCTGGCCTGCAGCCAGATACCACAGAAAAAAAAGACACTGATTTTTTAGAGTTGGTATCATTTCTCTATACCGAGTTTCCTTTTTATCTAAACACATCTGAGGCTTTCTTACTTCTATTTCAGATAGATAATATCACAATAATAATTACCTTAATGAGATAGTTTTGTCCAGCCACAGTCTGGCTCCTGTATTTAACTGCTTTGAATTCCTTATACTTCTTGTTTGTTTTTCCCTCTGCTTGGGACTTCACCTGTGTATGAATTAAATAAAATGTGATGTAAATGCGGACGACAGTCTTGTATGTTGAGGTCATGAAGAATGAAGGTAGACTGAAGCTCACCTGATCACAAATCTTCTGAATGTCCACCGTGGCATTCTGTGTCTCACTGAATCCTCCAAGCGTGGCAGCCATTGTCACAAGGTCTGTTGAAGTAAACAGAGAAGTAAACTGTCTCAAGCGTTGCAACTGTTTATCAAATGCAGAGTATCCGCCCCTGATGACACCTGCATGGTAGGTGGAGCTATAAGTGTAACCACAACCCTCCCATGATTGTTGTTAGTTTTGTTACTCTTTTATGATTTCAGTGATTGGTAGTACCTGCATTTTGAGTATGAGAACCTGTTGAATATCAGACAGTAGCAGGTTCTTTCAGGTCACTGAACTTCCTCAAAGACTGGGGCGTGAACACAACCTTAACAGTACAAATATTTTGCGAGGTTGGGTTCAATATACAGGGAGTCATCCTTCACATCCTTTGTTAGAATTACTCAATTGTTAGCAAGAGTGTTTTTTTGGTCAGTGCAGTTGCAACATCTGAAGTTTTGTTTTTGCTGTGGTGGTACAGGTTTGTGAACACGGCTGAGTGTACACTCTTGTTGTATCTTTGTAGCCAGTTTAAGATGACGTATATATAAACCACAGCTCATAAGAAACAAAAGATCTTTAATATGGAAAGTTTAAGGTTTACCTTATATGCACTTTAAGTAGGTAAACACACTATATCTCCTGTACATGCCATCATGGTGACTAATCAGAAGAGACACAAGGTCCACAGAGGTTAGTTTGATTTTATTGATATACCTCAATAACTAAATCTGGAAAAATCTGGACAAACATAACTAACAATAAAAATCAAAGCAAGTTCACAGCAAGATTTGTAATATGAACCTCTGTGGAAAAACATTTAGTTGCTTTATGCCATTTAAATAATAAATGTGCGACATGTAGGAGTTCTGAATAATAATAAAAAACCATCTGAATAATAACAGTGGTTAATCAAAGAGGTTGATAGATATGTCTTTAATCAATAATTGCCTTGTTAATTGAAACTTCATGACTTATTTTTTATGTAAAATTTTTTAGTTATTGTAGTTTCTTCAAGTCTGGCACCAACACTAAATGTGCCTTTTAATGAAACACTGTTTGGTGTAAAAAATCATACACATTATTTTAAGAATATACATTATTCTTGTTTTAAGAATAAACAAGCAAGAAAACTCTAAATGTATCTCACTTGCCCTGTACTTTCAAGTTTATCTTTGTTGTTGTTTTTGCACTTCTTGCAACTGAAAGCTTGTGCGGTTGGAAAAAAGCACTCACAGCACTCCACTGCTAATTCTACACACATTCTGTACTGCCTGTTGTAAAATATTATGGCACCTTGAAAATATTATTCATCATGATACCAGCAATATAAACCCGACTTACACGAGTGCCCTCCCTTATTACCGCCACTGAGAGGCTCTTGACCAAGACTCTTGATGCAAAGGAGATAAGCTCAGACTTCCCTTGATAAAAAGATTTCTTAAAAATATGTTGGACCCTTCAAGAAAATAGAATAGATTGCTGCAGGTTTTCTGAGACTTTTGGCAGGTTCAATAAACTTTTGTCACAGCAGACATTTTGAGAATTAAGCAGCATGCAAGCAATAGCTATGTGACTTATAACACACTACAGTGCAGTTATGAGTAGACTTAAGTTTATTTTGAAGTGTTAAAATTTTTTTTGTGGTATTTGATAATTCCTCCTTTAAAGCATCTGTAACTTCTTCACTCTCCATGACAACTGAGCAAGCTCCATCCCGAGTCAGGCGGCCGCAGATGCTTTTCTCCGGCTGCACAAAGTTGGAACCGCACTATTGCCTGGTCTCGCGGCATTTTTCTTTGCAAATGCCGCAAGATCAGTCATTGATCTCAGTTCACAGTAAGCTCACGCAGGTAGAATGTGTCCGACCTGACGGCACCGTTTTTATTCCATTATTTTATTATTATTATTTTTATTTCGTTATTATTATTTTACTTTTATTTCTTTGAATTATAACAGGGAGAGGGCTGGTTAATAAACATTGCTAAAAATGTGCCAGATTTAGCCAAAAGACTATTTTTCATCTGTAGTCACTGGACAGATGTTACACTCTGATATTAACTAAGAGAATATTAGTGTTAGAAAAAAAAACATCTGACAGGACATCATTATACTACATCGTCAGGTATTAATTCAAAGACGTGCAAAGCAATGAAAGAGGGAATATCAGATGGTGGTTGTACTGGATGACTTTCACGTGTGTAATCACTACACTCAGCAATACTTCCCTAGAAAAATAATGATTTAAAAAATCCTCTGGAATCTAAAAGAAAAGATCTAAAAGAAAAGAGGGTCTAATGTTTTGCCAGAAAGTCAAAATCTCAGTTTTTGACTGAGACTGCTGTTGGATGAATCTTTCCACAGCAGAAATAATCCACTGTGGCCTCTTTAATCCACAAACATGTCAGCATTCCAGAGGGCTATTCCACTTTGTATTTGTGTATTTGCTGGTATGGCTAGATCCAGCACATTCCCCACCTCTTTATTTTATCTATGTGACATTGTTTTCCTCCTCCAAGACACCTTTCAGAAGTTACTGATTAACAATGAGAAAGTGTTTCCTGGTATGTGTAATCAGAAAAAGGTTTTTGAATCACACGATTTGATTACAGTGAAGTTAAAAATCTATATCCACGTTAAGGTTTGTGCAAACTAAAGGGATTTAGTCTCTTTGTCTCTGTGTTCATTCTCATGAAAACTGAGAAATCAGTGCTTGTCTAGTGTAGATGAGAGTTGGTGCTCAAATACCAGATGACACAATATTCAGATTCTCAGTATATCTTTATTGCTTGCGACCCAGAGCCATCGTCAGCATAACACAGAAATGACTGAGGAGAGTTAGTCACTCCTCAGTTCTTACAGGACTTTGAGATGACAAACATTTACTGTAGCCAACAACAGGATGTACATGATTTCAGGTTTTATTGTTTTATCTTTCTTTACTTGGTCTTACATTTTCTTGGCTTAAGGTATATTGTTCTTCTCTTTTCCTTCAAATGTCACAACATCTCAAACATCCCCACCTGCACTTCTCCTTAAACTCCACATGTACAGTAAATCCTGTTATTGTGCAGATAAATTAACAACATTCTCAGAAGACAAGTACACAGGAAGAGGTTTCAGCTCTCTCCAGGCTAAACTCTTTTATAATGACTTTACTTGTATTTAGTTTCCCAACAACTTAAACATTGATTGTAACATCATGGTGGAAATATAAGACTCATCTATTCATACAAGCAAAAGCAAAAGTGATGCATTGTAAAGTAATATTGTGTAGAATCATTTCAGAATAAAGAGAAGAGGATTATAATATGATACTGCAGCCTGTAAGTATTTACTTATTACTCAATAGGTTCAAGTGGGCTTTCTTTAGTTTCACTCTGCTTTACACCACGCAGCTTAACCTGTCGATTTTCACAAACAACTTCTTGTAAGACCCACAGATGAATGTAGTCCACTCCTGCAACATGAACCTGCAGAGAAAAGAGAGGACAATTGGACATCTAAATAAAGATAATATTCATCTTGATCTTGTGTTGTTGAGCAGTGAGAAACAGTGTTTAACTCAATTTCAGTCCACATTTATGAGGCTTTATTTATTTTACTTTCAAATATATAATATCACAATATAATTGACCGCAACCCTGTACGCAGGATAAGCGGTTGACAATGGATGGATGGATGGATGGACAATATAATTTACCTTGATAAGGAATTCTAATGGCGCCCCATACATCTGACTCAGATGTATGGGGCAGTTAAATACAGGGAGTGGATCTACATTCCTCAGATGATCTGAGGAATGTAGATCCACTCCCTACATTCCTCAGATGATCTGAGGAATGTAGATCCACACCCTGTATTTAAATGCTCTGAATACCACATACTCATTTCCTGTCTTTTTCTCCACTTCGTCCTTCACCTGTGTATGAATAAAATCTAATGTAAACACAGACAACAGAGTTTTGAGTGGAGGTCCTAAGAATAAAAGTGGCCTGAAGCTCACCTCATCACAGATCTCCTGAGTGTCCCCAGTGGCGTCTTTTGTCGGACCCCATTCTCCATGTTTGTCAGCCATTGTCACAAGGTCTGTTGAATTTAACAGAGAACTTAATGTTTTTATGTGTCTCAAGTGTTAGTCTCAATTTACTGCAGGAGAGCTTCCTTCCCAGGTCTGGCTCTAGTTTAGGACACCATTTTCCCTGTTTCAAGGTACAAGGTACAATGTTGTTTATTAGTCATTATACAGCACAAGGCTGCATAACGAAATTAAATTTGTAGTTCCTTCATGCTGGGGTGAAAGTAAACAGCAGCAACCAGATGATAATATGGTTTCATCTTCACAATTAACAAGTCTGACATTTGGGAAACAGAGTTCATCTTGACTGCGTTTGTGCACCAAGCATCATCGATGTAAATCAAAGAGTCCACTTCCTCTCATCTTGCCAGAGTCTTGTGCTCGCAGCTCGGAACATGGACCACCTGCCGAGTGCTTGAACCGGGATGTTGATAGGGCAGGTCTCTGTAACGATGTGTGCACAAAAGTCTCTGAATTCCATTGTTTGGTCAACATGAGTCCTATTTTGTCCAGACCGGATCTTTAGAAGCAAAATTAGGCCTAAGCCCTAAGTTGGGCCAGCATGCCTCTCTCTCCTCTCCTCTGAGCGATTACTGCACCCGAGTTTAGCTTTGCTGTTTTGGTGGACTATTGACTTGTTCATTTACTCTATTACATTGATTTTTAAGTTCTTCAGTGCTTAATTTTTATTCACTAATTTTGACATACACATTTGACGTTGATCTGTGTCCCGTTTTCAATTAATGCCGGTGTTTGCTTGTTTTTCAGGGACAGTTTTTTCTGTGTTACAGTGTGTAATTGCTAAACTGCAGACAAATGCAGCGAGTGTAATGCTTCAACAAAAGCAGTCCTGATAACTGAATGTTAATCTATAAATTATTTCAATGTATAAATATTTGAAACATAAAGATCAATCTGTAGTTTTTTTGTGTTCACTTGAATTTGATACATAGAACAACAATTAAAGAAAGTTAAAGTTCTTCAGCAGGTATTTAATTGGCGACCCTCTCCACACATTTGTTGTCCCAGATTGTTTACTAGCCAAGTTCCCAAATGGCCTGCAATAAATCTTACTTTACAATTGCTCTAAAGTACTAAAGCACTTCATCTCATTTGATAGTGCGCTCTTTCTAAATCCTTTACAAAATACTTTACTCATCTTCCTCCCTTCCAAAGCTGAATATCCTCCTATACTGTTAATGTGTTCTTATGTTGGACAGGAAACACAGCCTATAACATTATTGTAAAGGAATAGTTGTGAATAATTATATCAGGATGAAGAAGCAGTGAATTTAGTTGTGAGGCTGCAGCCTGGAGGCAGTGACCAATTGAAACAAGCTGTGTGATCTCAGTAGAACGGTACGAGGGGATCTTTGTGATGGTCCTCATGTTTTGGAAGACTTTCAGGTCAAGGCAAGGGCATCACTTTGTGTTGAAAAGTGGTGGGGACACAAGGTCTCAGATTAGGGATGTGATCATACACTTTAAGCTCATGAGATGTGACGATGCACAATATTGGGTTCACAAAAGCAAGATGAGAATAGATTTTAACACTATTTAAGAAATAGTCAATGATTATTTGATTGGTTCCATTTGGAAAAGGAAAGCAATTTTGTGAAAAGATTTTGTGTGTAAGCAGTTGTAAAAAACTGTAATTTAGTGGGATTTCTTTAAGGGGCCGTTGTTTCCACTGTGTCACAGTCTAAAAGAGCTACTGCAGAATGAAAAGACAACAAATAACTGGTGCAGAAGTTTATTTAGGACCTTTGTGTGTTTTTGAAGTCAGATTTGCCAGTATGAAGCAGAAAGATGGTCGTCTAAAAGTGTAATTATTTGTTTGGTGTTCGGGGGAATAACTCATCATTGTGGACGAGAACCAGCAATCTTGGAGAGTTTTGTTGCTGGCTTATTGATAAATTCACATCTGTGAGCTCTCCTTGGTACTGAAATGATGTGAAGCAGTTTGGTAAATTACTGCCTTGCATGATTTCTAGTTTCCCGCTAGTTAACTAAAGGCAGTAACAGTGGGCTGGGTGTGCTAATCCGGATGTGGCTTTTTGTCAGGGGTTTAGTAACTGGAAACACATTGAAAGAATAGGGGAACAGAAAAAGAGTGCAGAACAAAGATCGTGCACGCTTGCCTTGCACCAGCGGACAAAGGGCAGTGCTATTAGATGCAGATCACATGCAGAAACTTGATGGCGAATGTAAATCCTGGAGGGATATTTTTAAAAGAGTTGTGTGATCAAGTTCTTGGATGAAAAAACTGCCCAACTAAATTGCTTGAGATGTTGCAGGTACTTAATCTGCAGTCAGTGTTACCCAATGTTTTCTTGCCACTTTGGATTTTTCTTACTTTGCCAGTGAGAAGGCAGACCACCACCATCTAAGATGGCAGCACGTGCAGTCACAGCGGCCCCTCTATAAAGACTCCATTACAACAAAATGAAATCGCCTCTTTATGACATGATTGTCCTGCCTTAAGGCGTGTTCACATACAACGCGAATCCAAAGAAGATTAAAGTCAAGGGCAACTGGACTTGGTTGAAGATACTAGAAGATGTTTCATCCCTCATCCAAAGGACTTCTTCAGTTCTGTCTGACTGGTAGGGAAACTCAGCTATTTAACCTCAGTGGGGTCGTTATCCCGGGTCATCGATACTGCTGGTTCGTTAGTGTTCCTTGTTGCTGTGACGACAGTCGTTACAGTCGTTAAGACTACCTGTGGCCAAGACTGAACGACCATCGTTGGTATCTTCACCTGAGGCCAATAGGTGGGCGATGGCTTCTCAACCAGGGTGCAGATGGCTTCCTTGACACCTCTTTCAAATCATCCATCTTCTCTGTCTAAAATGTGCACCTGGTGGTCGTTTAGTCTCCCCAATATACAGGTCTGTGCATTCCTCACTGCATTGGACCGCATACACTAGATTGCTTTTTTTGTGTTTGGGTGTGCGGTCTTTGGGGTGTACCAGTATCTATCTTAGCGTGTTCTTGGGTTTAAAAAACACAGGGATGTTGTGTTTGTTTACAATGAGATATTCTGGTTTTGAACTGCCCGTGGGAGGAATGTACATGTAAAAATCTGTACATTCTTGATTAAAAGCCGTGTGAAATCTCTTTCCCTTTCGTCTCCTTAATTCGTGTGTGTTTCCAAAACGTCTCTGGTGAATCTCGCGGACTCGAGTCGCAAGCATCGGAATGCACAGATTTGATTGGCTGAGCAGCGTCACATGAGATGATTGAAGCACATGCGATTGGTCTGTGAGTTTCCTGGGCCGCTAAAACAGTAAAGTAAATGCTAGAAAAGCTGCGCGGATTAAAATAGAAAACGGTCCGTCACGAGGTAGTAAGTCTTGTTGCAGAGAGGGGTAGGAGAGTGTCAGAGTGGGCTTTTGATTAGGGGTGTGGTTTGAGCAGGAGGAGATAAATGAGGCACTTGTGAGCTGGGGGGAAAGGGAATCACAAACATTTGAATGACAAGCAGCCTGGAGATTCCTTGTCCTGGTGGATCGGCAAAGCTAAATCTTCCTTCTTATAACTCTTGTGGCTACTCTATCCTCCTGCCCAGCTATAGGCAGGACTTTACCTCCTGCCCCCATTTGAACTGAACTACACACACCCACAAACACCTACCCCATTATTCCCCTCTCAATGGAACTCAATCAATCTGGACTAACCACACACACCTACACACTGGACTTAACTGCCTGATTTCCCCTGAAACACACACATCTACACACGCCACTCAGCTTCCTCCTCCTCATGTTGGAGGACTTGTCAGTTGTCTTTATCATTTGAATTGTAGACAGTTAATTTTGGGGATATGTATGATGTATTTTGAAATGTTCTTTATTGCTTTAAGGGAATTGTAAGATTTTGTGTTTGTGTACTAACCTTATGGTGAAGTATTGTTTGACTTTGAATACAATTTATTGGGAGTGATTGAATTAGTGTTTGGTGGCTTACTTTTATTGGTGTATGTTTGTAGCGAAGATAGCTGGCTATCTAATATCCAACTAATCGACTGATTTAAGTGACAGGTTAGGCTTAAGGCTAACCTGTCACTCATCCTGTCTGGCGCCCAACCTATTTTGGATATTTTGATAATCCTCTGCTACAGTCTCATTAATAAATCACCTGTAGGTCGGCGGTCCAGAGAGGGCAGTGGCTGGGTCTGCCTATTAGTGACCTCTGATTTAATGTATCCACAGGCTGTAAGTGCCCCCTTCAGGTGTTTCTGTTCCTTGTCTCTGGCTTGGGCGCTTGTTGGTATGTTTTCCGCTCTGTGGTGCAGTGTTCTCATGACCTCAAGCTTATGCCCCAGTGGGTGGTGGAAATCGAAGAGTAGGTATTGGTCTGTGTGTGTGGGTTTTATGTAAACACCAATTTGCAGGCTCCTGTCCTCTTCAATGTGTACAGCGCAGTCCAAGAAGGCCAAACTGTTGTTGTGGACATCTTCTCGTGTGAACTTGATGTTGCTGTCCAAAGAGTTGATGTGTTCTGTGAAGGCTGGCACTTCCTGGCTTTTAATTTTGACCCAGGTGTCGTCCACATATCTGTACCGGTGGCTTGGTGCTGTTCCTCTGAAGGAGTTGAGTGCTTTGCTCTCCACAGCGTCCGCCCAGAAGAAACAGAGCAGGAAGTGATGAAAAGATGAATCCAAACAGCAGCGGAGGCGAAGTCCTCGTTAGGTCCTTGTGCGGAAACTCCAAACAGTCAAAGATCAGCAATGGCCAACACAGTCTCACTCCCTACTCGTCAAATGTCTGACGGATGGTCAAGGCCCTTTGTCGTCGCTTTTTAAAGACTTGGGTAGCCCTTTTGCATCAATTATTGATGTTTAGGGATCCACAGTCAAGTTAGCAACGCTTAGCAACAATAAATATGCAATATCCGGTTACACTTTCAAGATAAAACGTAACGTTTCGGTACATTGCCATGTTGAAACGCGCATAATTAAAGTCGTGAAATGTTGCAGTTTCGTTAGGTTTAGGCACAGAAAGTACTTGGTTGGGTTTAGGCAACAAAACTACTTGGTTAAGGTTAGGAAAACATCGTGGTTTGGGTTAAAATAGCTATGTATGTCAATTAAGACTTAAGTTAACTAAGTTAATGTCAATTTACCTCACTTGCCTAAATAAAAACATTTAATGTTTTGTTTCGCAGGGGACACAAACCCTGTTCTCCTGCTTCAAGGTCCGAGTTCTGGCCCTCTATCCACCCCAATCACCTCCTTACTTCGTCTTTTCTCTTAAATATCATACTTGCCTTTACCATCAAAAACTGACACAACAGGGCTTCCCTCAATACGTCGAACTATGACGTCAAAGGGATCCCTAGTGCGTCACAAACTGACGATTATGGCTCTTGACCAAGCGTCCATATGTGACGACTTGGGAGTGAGACCGGGTTGCAATGGCGTCCTCTGCTTCAGTGGCTCGCTGACGTTAGCCCAGTCCCACTCGCACTAAACTCGCGCTTTAACACACTGCATTTAAGCAAGTAGCCTACTGTGTACTGTCCTCAACTATAACGTCTTCCGCTCAAATGTTACTTAAACATTCACAAACTGCATATTAGAAAGTTTCTCCACTTTTCTCCAGCTCCGTGGTTATCTCTCCTCCTTCGTGTCTCTCCCGTCAGTCTTGCATTTTTTTTTCCCCCTGATCTCTTCCGTTTTTCCTTTCCCACAAAGTCCAACTCATTTTCTTAGTTACAGCCAACCTCCACAAGTGACACTGACTGACACCCACAGCAACTAATCAAATAATGTCAACATCAACAATCACAGCTGAAAATAAAGGAACAATCTATATATTTTTTTTCTCAGTTTACCTTACTGTTTTACCTCAATAACACACGTAACCGTTTTTTTTGCAAATATTTACATTTTCATTTATGAAATTATCTTAATCTCTGCGCTAAGCATTTTTCTTTATTAAATTAAGGTTAATTTCCATACTGAATTATTTTATTCTGCTTTCACTAGGAACTAACTTATTTTAGTCCCTAGATTTTACGCCAGGGCTACATTTAAATATAATGTAATGCCACCAGAAGAGAGAGATCATTTAACATTGAACAGTAAAAGTACTGCATTTCATTTATGTGAGTCAGTTCCAGGGTACTGGTATTGTGCAATGCCTGCTCACTGTCATGGTTTAAGGTCATGGCTCACTGGGGCTTTAACGAAAGTTAGTCCAAAAGAACAACATACCGCCACTGAGGTCCTGTTTTCCCACTTTCCCGACATTAACAAATTCTCTAAGCTCAAAAGCTGCAGTCTCATATAAAATGCTCTGCTCCTTTATCTCAGAATTGTTTCACACTAAACCAGAAATTTTGGAAATCATTAACACCAGAGGTTAAACATGTAGTTCCACCCAGCATCTAGTGGAGCCACCATTCTCTGTATAAATACATGTTTGGTAAACTGTTGCAACACTTGAGACACATAAAAACATAAAGTTCTCTGTTAAATTCAGCAGACCTTGTGACAATGGCTGACGAATGGGGTCCAACAATGGACGCCACTGAGCAAACTCAGAGAATTTGTGATGAGGTGAGCTTCAGCCAATCTTCATTCTTCATGACTTCCACGACGAAAACTCTGTGGTCTGCATTTACATCACATTTTGTTTCATTCATACACAGGTGAAGGACCAAGTGGAGGAAAAGACAAAGAAGAAATATGAGGATTTCACTGCAATTAAATACAGAGTGGATCAAGCCTGCTGTTGGGGCAGGGGTAGAATACCTCATCAAGGTAATTAAAATGTGTGATATTATTTATTTGAAAGAAAATAAATAAAGCCTCATATAAATTGGGTCCCAGCCGCCTACCTTGTTTACTGGCCTGGTGTGGGAACACATTTTGATAAATAAACCCAATTAACCCCCTGCGGGGGTTGCCCGCTTTAGCTGCTTCTAAGCTGCTTAGATCGTGAACACAAATGTTAATGTTTAAACGTATGATAAATATGTCAGTATGCTACACATCGTTAGATTGGTTAGATTCTCCACAATTCAATTATTCAGTTCCTTTAACGGAAACAAAAAGCTCCAAAGTCTAATTCTCATCTTCTAAGCATGGTAGCCTACAAGATGAAAAGGAAAAAACAAGTACCGACTACCATTACCTTTGAAGCCTCCTCAAGTCTGAATGTGTTGTTCCTTGATTATTTATATTCCTTCAGCTTGTAAGGGTCCACCGATCAAAACAGCTTTTCATAAAAATTAATCCAAGTTGTGAATCCTGTCATGTGAAGTTCATCTCTCTCTGTCTGCTAACCAGGGGCTATTTTAGACCATTTTGCATAGTGCAGTGCTGAGGATGAATTTGATTTTAAAGAGCCTCATAGCCTTGGGGTAGAAGCTGCTGTGTGGTTTGGCAACACTCATTACACAAAGACCTAAAACACAGTAACAACAGGTTGCATTACAACATGTTCATTTGTCTTTTAAAGTATTTTGTATTTATTTATTTAGCAAAACCAAGATTCCATAACATAAAAATGATCTCACCTCTTTTTCTATATAGTAGGGATTGTGCTGGCTATAAAGGTCACAGAGATGAATCATGAATAGCCTACTACTATATGCAGGGGTGGACTGGCCATTGTGGGGTTCGCGGGCAATCCTGAACTGCCAGTCTATTTCAGGCTGAACCGGCAAGGGGTCAGTAGTTTTTAATTTTCAGTTTCTGTTTTATTTTATGATCCCTGACCGCGCAGGTGTGACCTATGAAATTCTGTGACCCAAATGGCAAGTTAAGCGCCAGAGGCTATGTGAAGCGGTTACAGCTTGGTTGAGTTTAGGCACCACAAGTACTTGGTTATGGTTAAAAAAAAATCGTTGTTTGGGTGTAGTCACAGAATCTGATAGGTCACAGATTTTGGTGTTACACTGGCGGCCAGTTGTTGCTGCAGCGAAAGCCAACCCAATACTTTCAATATGGAGGGGGTGTACGAGCGGCCCCTCCCAACTTGGACCGATCTTCGTTTTTGCTGAAATCTGATTGGCTCAAAGAAGTTTACTTTCCATTTGGAGCGAGTTTAATCTCCAAACGTTTTGTCGGGGCTGAAGTCAGCTCTGGGTTGTATGATAGGATCAACGGAGACGGTAAAAAATAAGAATTAAGATGAAAAAATGTTGGTATAAGAGGCAGCTAAATGTGCCAAATTAACCGAGAAATCTCTGTACGTCTTTATGTATATTAGCTGTGAAGGTGATGCACAGGGACAAGATGATGATAACGCCAGTCATGTTGATGAGCAGAGAGAGAAGGGACAGGAGGCGCAGAAGGAGGACAGGGAAGAGAAGCAGCAGAAAGACATCTGATCATGTGGCTGGTGGTCATAAACTTTCCACCTCCATGAGAAAATTTCCTCTGTGGGGTTGAGTAGTGGAGAGTAAGATGTAAAAAAAAAGTGATACCATCCTGTGATGGGCTGTAAACCGCTCTGTGACTGGAGATGGTGAAACACTACATTGTCCCCCACAATTACAACAATGTTCTGCATTCTGCAATAGACTCTGTGTCCCAGGTAGAGGTTTTTGCATTTTTAATTGGTTAGTAAAATGGACAGTTTGACAATAGTATGTAAACATGCAAAATAGAGTGTAAATACCAAGAGATTTGGTGGTGGTTGAGTATGAGTGAGAAAACTGTTGAATGGATTTTAAAAGTTGTGCCGATTGAATGCTTTTGTGTTAATTCCATTAAATTTAGTTATGAGGCTGCAGCCTGGAGGCAGTGAGCAGCTGAAACAGGCTGTGTATTTAACTGCTTTGAATTCCTGATACTTCTTGTTTGTTTTTCCCTCTGCTTGGGACTTCACCTGTGTACGAATTAAATAAAATGTGAAAATGCGGACGACAGTCTTGTATGTTGAGGTCATGAAGAATGAAGGTAGACTGAAGCTCACCTGATCACAAATCTTCTGAATGTCCCCTGTGGCATTCTGTGTCTCACTGAATCCTCCAGGCGTGGCAGCCATTGTCACAAGGTCTGTTGAAGTAAACAGAGAAGTAAACTGTCTCAAGTGTTGCAACTGTTTATCAAATGCAAAGTAGCCCCCTTGATGACACCTGCATGGTGGGTGGAGCTATAAGTGTAACCACAACCCTCACATGATTGTTGTTAGTTTTGTTACTCTTTTATGATTTCTGTGATTGGTAGTACCTGCATTTTGAGTATGAGATCCTGTTGAATCTCAGAAGTAAGTAGCATGTCCTTTCAAGTCACTGAACTTCCTCAAAGATTGGGATGTGAACACAACCTTAACAGTACAAATATTTTGCAAGGTTGTGATGACTTCCTTAAAACAGAGAGCCCCTACACACCCTTTATTACTGCAGAAATATGTCAGTATACAGAGAGTCATCCTCCACATCCTTTGTTAGAATTGCTCAGCTATTAGTGGGAGTTTTTGGTCAGTGCAGTTGCAACATCTGAAGCTTTGTTTTTTGCAAGGAAAGTCCACCATTGCTGTGGTGGTACAGGTTTGACCCTTGTTGTGTCTTTGTAGCCAGTTTAAGATGACGTGTGTATAAACCAGCACATTTGAAACAGGAGATCTTTAATATGGAAAGTTTACCTTGTATAAATTTTAAGTAGGATTTAGTAGTAGTAGTATATCTTATGTATATGCAGTCATGGTGAGTAATCAGAAGAGACACAAGGTCCACAGGGGTTAGTTTGATTTTATTGATATACCTCAATAACTAAATCTGGAAAAATCTGAACAAACATAACTAACAAAAAAAATCACAGCAAGATTTTTAATATGAACCTCTGTGGAAAAACACTTAGTTGTTTTATGCCATTTAAATAATAAATGTGCGACATGTAGGAATTTTAGGTGAAAATATCATCTTGAAAATAATAAGCAGCAGACAAGCAATTAATGCATGACTTATAACACACTACAATGCTGTTACGAGTAGATATAAGAATATTTTAGGTGTCCATTAATCATTTTGTAGTATTTCTTAACGCAATCCATGACAACTGAGTAAGCTCCACCCACTGAAGGCAAAGGCCATGAGATGTGACTGTAAGCTCCAGGAGAATTGTAGTGTACTTTAAGTTAAGAGTTAAATTAACCTTCAAACTCAACAAGTCTTTAACACATTTATAAACAGGTTTAAACAAGGCTGTGAATAAATGTATAAATGTGTATAAACAGTAAATAAATGCTTTAAAACACACTGTAAGGATCACTATCCTTGTAAATTGTAGCCCACAGCTGATTAACTGACTCCAGAGGGCACAGTCGTATGAAGTTTGTATATTTTCAGCAGTATTAATCTAGAGTTAAGGGTAAAAAGAAACTAACAAAAGGTAAATCAGTGCCTACACCAAGAATACTTCAGGTGATGAAGCACTTTATTTTATTTCTTTGATTGATTTCTTTAACAGGGAGAGAGCTGGTTAAATAGATTTACTATATCTAGGATATTTAGATGAAAATATAATTTTGAAAATGAATATGGTGGGAAAATTTGACAATACAGTAACACTTGATTTTTGTGACATTGAAACTGTGTGACCATGAAAGTATGAGCAAGAGACAGCTTTGAAAAATCAGACCCCTCTCCCTTCAGACCTCCATCCAAAGCTACTTTCCCAAAACACTACCCTTTACATTGACTGCCACCATCACTGGAGATCCACAGTGTAAACTGCGTATTATTTACTCTGAAAGTCCTCACCACTCTCTCAAATTTCACTGAAAGATTCAACACATGAAAACATCATTTCAGGTACAGGCCTGTATTTGACTTTGATCTGCAAATGACTGAGGGGTCAGAAGCCAAATGACAAACTGTCATTCATTAGAAACATGTGACACACAGAGGGCTAAAACAGATGAACACCTAACAGGTGTTATGAGTTTAAAGAAAATGTGTTACTTGTTTTTGCTCATTCTGCTGGTAGAGACAACAGTTTCTGTGTATTTCTTTCTTCTGCCAGTTACCCAATTTCTATTTTATCTCTTATCTATTTCCTGGTCTGTGTAATCAGATCTCACAACACGAGAAGGTTTTTGAATAGCAAGACTTGATCACAGTCAAGTTAAAAATCTATATTAAGGTTTGTTTAAACAAAAGGGATTTATTTTCCTTTTTTACCTATTTCTGCCAGCCGAGGCAGCATCAGTTTTAGAAATGAAACTTCACAGAAGATTAGCAAATATTTAAGGATCACAAGAAATATACAGTTTATGAGTTTTTCTTTATTATTCCTTTAGAAGGTAGTGCATTCAACTCAGTCCTGCCAAACGGCAAATATTTTCATTGTCGTTGAAACTGAGACATCAGTCTAGTGCAGATGAGAGTTGGTGCTCAACTACCAGATGACACAATATTCAGATTCTCAGTAGATCTTTATTGCTTGCAAGCAAGAGCCATCATCACACAGAAATGACTGAGGAGAGGAAGTCATTCCTCAGTTCTTATAGGACTTTGAGATGACACACATTAACTGTAGTCAACACCAGGATGTACATGATCTCACTTAAAGTGTTATGTAACCTTTCTTTTGTTGGTCAGGCATTTTCTTGGCTTAAGACACGTTCTTCTCTTTTCCTTCAAACGTCACAACATCTCAAACATCAAGCACCTTCACTTCTCCTTAAACTCCTCCACATATACAGCAAATCCTGTTGTTGTGCATATATATCAATAACATTCTCAGAAGACAGTGAGAAGAAGTGTTTAACAGCTCCCCTGTATGTCACAATAAATTCCGCCCATCTTCATTTATTTTCTTTAAAATGAATAATATAACAATATTAATCAGCCTGATGAAGAATTCTTCTTTCACTCCAATAGGCATGTCAGGCTTCCTGTATTTAACTGCTCTGAATCCCTTTATATTATAAAACCACTCCCTCTCCTTCCCCAGCTCAGATGATGGGATGTGAACTTCACCTCCTTCACTTCTGCTCACAGACTGACTGGTGTGGGACATTCAAGCCTGTGAGTACTCCACATGTCTGTATTGACTGATGGATTCATACATTACTGTGTAAGAGTTGGCAATAGCCGACCCGTGGCACGGTGGCGCTGCACCCAGCGGCCAGCACAACGCAAATCGCTTCATATCTGAAAGGTCCATCTCCAAGGGCGCAAAATGTCTAGGGGCTACATACAATCAACACCGCCCAGTTGATGCAACACCGGCGATTTTAATTATAGGCCTATGCACCTCATGCTATGAGTCCAGGCAGTAACGTAACTGGTAGGCTACAGTTTTGAAATATAAACATCTTTCAAACTGAAGCTCAGCCTTGCTGTTTTTGGACAGTGAGCTGCATTTTATCGGAGCTGCTGAAGTTAACATGTGGATTTGTGGTGAGATCAGTAGTGTTTTTGGTTGGTTTCGGTTTCATGTGCAGCATGCTGTCCCAAACTGTGCTGCTCTAAAGGTCTAAAGGGGAGAGGCTATTACCAGCAGATCAATAACGTAATGCAGGCAGAGTAGAGTCAGAGAACATTATGGGAGATCTTCTGAATGTTCAGAAAGTTTTCAACATGAGCAGAAAACCTGCTGAAGCACATCTATTAGGCTATTAAAGTCTAGGAGTTTATAACTGAATTAAAATTAATTAAAAAAGAGTTTCTTTCCTCAAAGGGAGACTCAAAAGACGAGGGAAGCATGTGTACTGACTCAGCAGAGATTTTATTAAATTAGAAAAGTTGATCTACAGGAGAAAACATATTTATAAGCAATAGCATACAGAATGCCTGATTTCTATTAAATTTTAATATTTTGAATCGTCACATCCCACCTGAATATTGTGTTTCACTTTATATAGATGGAGATGACCCATGAATTGGTGCAATGCTCAAAATTTCAAATCTTGCCTAGGACTCCAACACTGTCATCGCCGGTCCTGTGTAGCACATGACTGGACTGGTAATCTGGCATAGATCCACCTTTGGGGCGGATGTAACGTAAATCATGTATTTATATAACTGTTTAAAAAATAAAGCATAGACAGCGCCCCATTGGGTAATTTTCTATACTGACACTGGGCCGGCCCAATCACATCTCTTACTAGCCCCCACCCCCTCTGCTCTCTGTTCTTCTTGCGTTGCGCCCCATGGAGGGAGGGAGCAGGGAGGGAGCAGGGAGGAGGCCATTTACACTGGGGACGTTGGGGACATGTAGCCACCACTTTTGAAAGCATTTGTTAAAAATGTTCTGAAAAATAGCTTGCACCAAGAAATGTTAATTAACAAATAAAAATGCTATGAAAAAGGTTTATTTGCAAAATAAGCCTGCTATGCAATGTAAATATAGAAGAAAACTCTACCTACTGCATTCTATTATATTATTATATTCTGAATTGATTTTTTTGTCCCAGTCCAACATTGTGCGTAAAACAGGAGTGTTGGGCTTCATCCAGCCAGAGGGAGTGATCACCGCCCGTCTGCAGCAAGAGGGAGTGGACAGAGCCAGGGAGAGGAGGTCGTGGACTGACGGTGATCGTTCCCTCTGGCTGGTTGAAGCCCAACGCTCCTCATTTTACGCATGATCCATGATGATACGGAAGATTTAGAAATGGCAATGGCAAAAATAGCATGTCATGGGTTACTAAGAGGAGCCACGCTCCCCCCTTAGTTTCCACCCTGCTTGTAACACGGGTAGTTTGAAAAAGAATAGTTTTGTAAGAGGCTTTGTTTAAATTAGACAAAAACACATTGGTGCATGACATTGCTAATGTTGGCTGTCACTAGCAACCTGCTGGTAACTTGTTAATTATGCTTAGGCCTATGTTAATAAAAAATGTATTATGCTAATGCCTATGAAGTCACATTAAAATGACCACCTGTTTGAATGTAGCCTAAATAGGGATATGACATTATATTCAGTCCAGTGTTTCCCATTTTCCCGGTCCAGTGCGGCCTGCCATAGTCTAAATTGTTCTGCCACAGTTTCATAATGAAGCAAAAACATTCACAAAACTTCTCATGATAACATAAAAAGTTCTCTAACATTGTTTTGTGCCATTGCTTTAGCAAAGGATCTGTCAAACTAACTAAAATCTGGCTTTGTGCCCTCTTCAAATCGCAAAAGACTGCGATTTAATTAAATAAGTATAATAAGAAGGCCTATCAATAAGATATTAAATCAGTACAAATAAGTTATTTTAGGAGGTTAAAAAGGTAATTAAGTAACGTTTACTCTGAGTAAATTTTAAGTCAGCTACTTTTTACTTTTACCTGAGTAAAAGTAATTACAGTAACTTTACTTGTACTTAAGTATGTAACAGTACTTTTACTTAAGCACAATATTTTAGTACCTGGCCAGATACAATATCATAGCTTTTTGTTTGCGTGTTTGTTTCAGAATCATGAGCAAGAACTACTTGCCCAAAAACAGTGAGCTCCGCAAAGGACACTACCTGATGTCCAACAACAAGCAGTGGAAGGCTATCTTCCAGGTTAGTAAAGTTGCATTCAAGAAGCCTATCAAAATTAATATGTTATTTACCAGCTTGCCAAAAAGTTTATTATTCTTTTCATTATTCAACCTTTTATTTTTGGGAAACATCAGCCAAATGTCTCTTTTTGTTCCTGCAGGATGATGGTAACTTTGTCATCTATGGTTGGATGCTTGTGTGGGCTTCAGACACTTATGGAGTAGATGTTTCACATCTGTGCATGCAGGATGACTGCAACCTGGTCATGCAGAACAATAGGAACGAACCCAAGTGGCACACAAACACACATGTCTATGGTGACAACCCTGCCTATGGTGACTGATGACACACATGCACAGGTTCCTCCTATCCTAAGGGTTAGAGACAAAAATGAAGAAACTGGCAGCATCTGTGCCACCGTGTCTCTCTCATTGCTGTCTTCCTACCTCCACTGCACTTGACTCTGCAGCAGCTGAGCTGTGTGCACTTGATCCAGCAACACTCTAGTTTTGAACAGATGTAAAGAACGGAAGTAAGCCAAAGGCTTGTTGCACCTCATCTAACTGTTGCATGTGAGCATTCAAGTTTAACCCTACCCAAGAATTAAATACTATGGCCTATGTATACATGTATTCAATGTAATATTTGAATTACATGATTATATGACTAACTATAGGTTTTTTGATGTGTTACACCATGTTGCAAGTAGCCTGTTAATCTTAAATCCCACCTCATCCACTGATATTTCAGTCATGTGATTCAGTATCAGGTTGGCTAACACTTGTAACCAATTATCATGAAGCAATGACATTTTAAAATAGGTTCCTATCAAAAAACACTGGAGCTAACATGCATAAGTAGCCGACAAGCAGTATTGTTTTGGGGTTTTCAGCACTGGCTTTCCTTTTTTACGGTACGTTATCTACCTTTGGTTTTGTGTTCTGACAATAGTGACCCAGCTTTACTGACAACCAGCCCGTGTTTCTCCCATGTATCTCTCATGATGTGTTTGATTTTGACTGAATGTCCCAATTTGAGTAACCTCTCATTGGGTCAGTCAGCCTATTTTAAGACCAGGCCAGCCCTTACTGACTGGGCCAAAAGACTAATATTTAGGCTACTAATATTATTATTACTAGTGCAGTGCCCATTCACAGAGGCCAACGTGACGCCTCCTGGCAATTTATGTTCGAAATGTGCCTCTTGCATTGACAAGAGGCGGCCAGCAGGCCAAATAAATAAATTGAACTGAATTTATTCAAGGATAGCCCCTTGAGATGCAGCATCTCATTTTCAAGGGGGTCCTATAAAACAAATACATGTGAACAAGTAAATAAATAAATACTTGCTGAATAGATCTCAGTCATGATACGATTACTTCTTCTTAAGTGATTGTGCCTACAAAATAAAAACCTGAGACAGTTTTTTGTAGTAATGCTTTGAGTTGAATTGAGAGCTTTTAAATTGAAAAGTTCTGTAACATATTTAAAAGAGTCTGTGGCTTGCTTGAAAAGCCTCAGGAAATTTGAGTCCCCTGAATGAGAAGTACAGGAATTTCCACTGCCTGGAGATGCTGGGGAAATGAAAATATAGATGATGGATAAATGATGATGGATGTGGACCAGTCGCTCGGACGCACACACTCCTGCAGATGCTTTATTGTGAGCATGTGAAACAGTCTCATGGTTAATTTGTTGAAGAAGGAAAAATTTATTTGCAGGAGGTATTGAACACACAACCTTCCGTTTGAAAGGCCTGTGCACTAAATATAAAAAGCGCTCACTTATGGCGCTGTCACACTACAATGCATTCACCCATTCACACACATTCATACACTGAGGCTAAGTGCTCAAACAGAAACTACTATTCACACACATTCATGCACCGTTGGAACAGCCATCGGGGGCAATTCAGACAAGGACACTTCGACATGGAGCCTGGAGAAGCCAGGGATTTAACCGCCAATCTTCCGATCAGTGTGCTAGCCACTACAGACTACCCAGTCATGCAAATGAATTTGCCAAACCATGACCTACAGTATTAATAACACTGAAACAACATGACGATCGCAGAGATACTGTTAGATATTCAGCATTTCCTTAACGTAAAAATTTCACAACTCTGTTTCAACACATTCCTTTCTAACATATAGGCAAACCTGCGTGATGACACTAACTCTGTTTCAACAAATCACATTGGAGGCTATAAGCCCTGTCCCAGCAAGCGTACCTCGTTGCTGCTGCAGAGCTCCACTCAGCCTCTGCTGTAGGCTTTTTATTAATTCTGAACATGTTGCATGTTCAAATTGCACCAACCGTGACACTGAACTCCCTTGGGTCCACAGCAACACACCCGCCACATTTTAAGTTGATTGGATGAACGCTTACTTACACACACATAGATTCCCCTCTTTATTACAGAGATTACCATAGTGAAATTGCACTAGCGATAACAACCCGTCCTATGCGCCATCAGCCTGTAAAAACAATATGCTTATATGTATTTTAAAAATCTGACCAGCCCACTCCAAAAAAAATGGTCAGGCCCCTCTGGCATTTGCAAGAATTGCCACATGACCAATCCGCCACTGAGATGTGCCGGGTTAGTCAAAGTGAGAAGGATCTGTTTGTGCACCACTGCAGTGTCTCAGTGCGCTTTGTGTGCTTGATAGCACAGTCTGTTCACTTTTACACACAAAAACTAAATTGTGATAAATGCAGGGGATATTATTAAAAACTACTGATGCTCTGTTCAGCAATTCTTTAATTCTATTTGTTGTTATCTTTTAAGTCTCAAGTCTCTGAGCAAGAGTCCAAGTCAAGTCTCAAGTCTTTCGTGGTTATAATGAATGCTGTATCACCTTCTTCAATCCAGGCTGCTTATAACACTGCATAGCTGTAAGGAATTCTGTAACTGTAACCTGTTTTTGACTTACAGAGCACAACCATGTAACGTAATGCTACAATGCGTCTACAACTAATGACAGCTTATAAATTACTGAGAGTCAACACATTCCCCAGTCTCACAAACCCAGTGTAACATTACAACTAAATAAAACTGTAACGTTACATGATCAACAAGCTACCGGTGTTTGTTGTCCTCTCTCACATGTGGTTGTGCGCAGCTGATACTATGTGTTACGTAGGCAGGTTATAGGTAACACAGGGAGGGGAATTACGATAGTTACGTATTGTAACACCATATTCTATGAATATAGGTGCAGCCCTCTAAGGCCATCGCTATTGGCTTTACCCACTATGCGCGCTTGCGCAGCACTGATAAATTTTGTCTACGCCCACCCACAGCGTGGGCCTCTCCTACGTCCACACTTTGTATATATACAACGGTGAGACCCAGCCTTCGGCTCCCATACTACTGCTAGATGAACCCAAAGTAAACCTTTTGCTGTGATTTAATTGCAATAAACGGATCAAACTGATGCCGAAATAACTACAATATGATGCTGTTAGATTCTGTTAGACATATGAATTCATGCTTTTTCAGGTCTGTCAGCAAGTCAGCAGGATGACAAAATGTTTGTTTTCTGAATGGAGTTCAGATCGATCAGGGCTATGCTGTGCTAACCTCTTCACAGTAAAGTACTTTAATAGATACAGCTGGAAAAAAGTTAGACACACATTTTCTGAACTCACCAGGTAGTTCAACTTCCTCGCTTTCTTTTTTCTAAGTAATGTCCAGCTTTGTCCAGTTTCAATATAAATATGAAGTAGTAGTAGTAGTAGTCCAGCAGAACTCCAGTGCTAACAACAACAGTGGAACCGGATGTGCACGGAAGCTAGAAACGCGAGTGAAGATAAGTTGTTGTAATCCCAAAAACTGGTCCTCTCCAAACAATGCTCTGAAGCAGCCGGTTACGTTTGGCCTATTTCAAAATAACGCTGATAGGCTTTCGCAACATCGCGTCAAGAAGATTTTTCACCAAAGTTGAAAAATTTGCATTGACTTTGTATGTAACCAAGCCGCCCAAAATGCTGGATTCGCTTTTGGTGTGAAGGCACCTTAAGGCCATCGCCACGAAGTACAGACCCACCTGCCCAGAGCCAACATAATAAGCCACCCAATCCCTTGCAGTCCGTGGCATTGGTGTAGCCGTGCACGCAATCACCAATGGCGCAACATGGGAAGACCGGATCGGGGGCCCTGCAGTTGTGCAGGTGCAGACGAGGTCACGACAGCAACCGCATTAGCTGCGCACAGAGCAGGGCCATCATGATCAGCGGCCGTTCCCCACTGTCTGGATGGGATAAAAGCACCGCACACTCACCGAGGACAATCACTCAGACAGAACGTTCAGTACTGAGTGAGAAGCGAGAGACAGGTAGAAACGGATGAAAGAGCACAGGAAAGACCAGAAGGCCGCTGTGCAGATGTCGTCCACCGACATTCCACTGTGCAACGCCACAGAAGAGGAGACACCTCTCGTGGAGTGCGGAGATACACAGGCTGACACATATGTCTATTACATAGCCTCGCACAGCCAGTGCGACAGGCGCTGTACCGACAGGAGAAGCCCCTTGGACTGTTCCCTGTAGTGCACAAACAGCGTGCGCACCAGGCGGAGGAGGTGAGATGTAGCTTTATCCTCAGACCATGGGGGGGAGGAAAGAAGCCTGAAAGGGTAATCACCCCCGATAGGAAGGAGCTGGTGATGCTCTTAGCCATGAAAGCAGGACTAGGGAGCAGGACAGCAGAGCTGCCGTCACTCTGTATCTGGAGACATCACAGGGCCACAGCGAGGGCAGCCAGATCGTTGAGCCTCTTGGCCAACGTCAGAGCCATGAGCAGAGCGACCTTGGCCGAAAGGAACCACAGTTCCGCCGTCTCCAAGGACTCGAAAGGGGCTTGGGTCAGGGCGCATAAAACTAGCGCCAAATCCCACTGTGAAGTGGCAGACCGTGACACCGGCCTGTGCCTCCGGCAGGTAAGAGAACACCATCCTGTCACCAAAGCCTTTGTGGCTGCATAGATTTTAACACCACTGCCAGGGAGACACCTAAACCCTCTAGGCGCTGCTGCTCAGTGAGAAGCTGATAGCTCTTGACCGCGCCTCCCGCCTGAGAGAGGGCATCCCCCATCCAGGGGAGTTTCCACGGCTGACCAGACAGCAGTCGCTGCAGGCAGGAAAACCAGGACGCACTCGGGCGCTCTGGAGCCACCAGGATGACCGGCAAGGCTGAAAACTGCAGGCAGTCCAAAAGGCGTAGGGTCAGCGGAACTGGCGGAGGAGCATACAACAGCTGAGGAGGCTCAGTGAAAACCACAGGGCACACTAAGCTTTCTCTCGGTTGGCAACAGATCCACCTGTGCCACGCCTAACCTCAGCTAGATCTGGGCTATCAGATCGGGGTGAAGGGGCTGCTCGTCTGGGCCCCCCCTGGACATGATGTCCGCCCCTCTGTTCAACACGCCAGGAATGTACTCCACTCTGATGGAGAGCAGGTGAGTGTGCCCAAAACAGCAGCTGCCTGGCCAGGCTCAGTAGGTGTGCCAGGCACATCCCGCCCTGGCAGTTATGTAGGCTGCTACAGCCTTGTTGTCGGTGCGGACCAGCACATGCTGGTTCCGCAGCAGATGGGTGAAGTGTCGGACCACTTTCCACACCATGAGAAGCTCCAACACGTTTATGTGGAGAGGCATGTGGGCCTCTCGTCTGTGAAGACCGAGATATGGGACGTGGCCCTGCTCAGGGGGACCCCAATTGGCAGGGCCACCATGTTACCATGGTGGGCCAGGCTGTTGATCCACCTGTCCATAGAACAGGAAAAGAGCCACTTAGTGTATCACTGGATGGTGGTCGGACCTGCTGATGAGGTGCCCTGGTGGCCATGGCGTGAGGCCACTCTGCTGTCCCTGCCGCAGTCGCGGGAGGGCCTGCACGAGGTAGAAGGCTGTCAAGGGGCCCACCCGCGACTGCGGCAGGGACAGCAGAGTGGCCTCACGCCATGGCCACCAGGGCACCTCATCAGCAGGTCCGACCACCATCCAGTGATACACAGGAGGGCACTCCAACCCTCTTTAACTGTGTGTGGCGGGAGGGCCTGCACGAGGTAGTGTGGCGGCTCTCGTGGGTCCACCACCTTACCGCTGTCCCCCTAGTGAGGGGACAGAGGCAGGAGTTGGCGACATGGAAAATGAACTGCTTGTGACATCGGAGCCAGGCTGCATGAAGGCTTTCCAGCCAGCTGCAGCCGGTCCGTACAGTGTTGGGGAAATGTGTTTAACGGCGGCCGCATGCTCTTAGGGCAAACATTTGTCTCAACAGAGAAAGTGCAGGCAGAACATGAACAGTGAACACACAATTACCCCCAAAATGTCACTGGCGCTTCCCGGAACGCTGTGGCTGCACAGTGGAGTTACACCACAAGGGGGCCACCCCGGCGCACTGGGAGCGCAAGCTAAGACGGAGGGGCAGGAGGTCAGGGGACAGCGTAGGGAGCTGTGTCTGCAGCAGCCTCAGGCCAACCGTGGCTCGTGGTTCTCACCATTGTATGGTGCAGACGTAGGAGAGGGTGTGGCTGTGGGTGGGCGTAGACAAAATTTATCAGTGCTATGCAGTCGTGCGTAGGGGGTAAACCCAATAGCGATGGCCTTAGAGGGCGAAGCCTATACAAAATAGAACAGCTAGCTCATCAGACGTTTCCTAAAAATAAACATTGTTCCCGCACCTCGAGTCTCAAGTCCAGTCTGAAGTCACTGTGTGTGCGACTTAAGTTGGTCTTGAGTCTCTCTCTAACTTGAGTCCCCATCTTGTATATACCTACACACCTTTATATTTGTCTTTATTTTTTATATTTATACTATTATATTTATATACTCTTTTTCTATCTACCTTTGACAAGTGCATTTGTGACAAAAGAATTTCCCCTCGGGGATCAATAAAGTATTTCTGATTCTGATTACATGAGACAGCAGCCTGGTGGCACTGATGTTTCATTTGGTATCCCATTAGAAGTACTCAATAGGGTCATGGTGGCTCTTGGATTGTTGCATATCACTCAGCGCAATCTCTCCTCCATAACATGGGAGTTTTTTGTGAACACGGAGGTGAACATGATCGTCTCCTCCCACGTGAACCTGCAAGGAAGTAATAGTAAAGTTATGGACCCGCACTCAGATTTCTTTTGCCAGTTGGAGGAAGCAGAAACAAGCTGCAAACACATTCTTATAGGTTATTATGGCAAGCTTGTTAGCAAATTGTTACAGCAGACACGGAGCAACATTTATTTGGAGCCACATTTTAGTCCACCTTAACAGTGTGCTGTAATATTCACTCTCTTCTAGCTCAGTTTTGGTCTCCACCAACTCCTGAGAATAACGTCAGGATCATTTGCTGTTAAATGCTCCATTGACGTCTGTCTGTGTGGGTGCTGGACAGACAGTGTACAGTGGGTTTATTAGAGCTTTTTCGCCTGCTAAGTAGGCTACAGAGCGGTGTCAGTGAACCAAAATTTCGAAGTTGGGGGCCAGAAATGAGTGGACCTCCAGTGATGATTTCCTGTGGGCACATCAGACAGCACTTTCACATCAAAAAACAGTTATACTCCATTTTTTAAATATAGTGCAGATAAAAAAAAATAGATTATATATTATATAGTCTAGTCTTTTTAAATCTCACTTGATCTTGTAAGTCATTTCTAATAGTCCTGGAAGATCTAGTTAAAAATAACACTTAAAATCTACACTAAAAAAATCATCTTTCAGGACCTCGGGGCCACAGTAGCCTACATTATTGTGCCATTTCCTTTGTATACAATAATTACCTTAATGAAGTAGTTCATCCCTGCCACTACCTGCGTTGAGTAGCTCTTGGCTGTGAAAACATCATAGGTCTTCCCTGCTTTCTGCTCCGCATGGGGCTTCACCTGAGGAACAACGAGGCGACAGCAATATCAGAATGAAACACAGACTCCGTTTACTGTGTGTGAGTACTTTTGAGAGAAGAAAGTCAAAAGTGTAATCATAATATTACTTTTTCATACGTACGCTGTCGCAGATCTTCTGGATTTTTTCATCCGCCTCAGTTGGCGAAGAAATCCCTGAGCCAGAAGAGGAATGGCAGCGAGGTGGGTTGTGGTGAGCGAGCCTCTGTGTATCCAATCATCATAAGATTATACCATCGGCATAGGGGGGGAATGTTTTTAAAACAACAAATACAGTCTCTGAGCTGTAAATAATCTAATATAATAATAATAATCTAATAAACTACTTATATATTTCTAGTGTATACCATTTAAAGTATCGGGAACAAATTTTATGATTTAATTGTCCTGAACTAATATTGTCTTTGTCCCCCCCTCTACAACGTGGGTTAGTCCGAGCCGTGGCTGTGTGTGGATGTTGTCAGCTGGCAGTCGGGTTCATCTGTCTGCTGGGAAGTGACGGAAGAAAGAAGATAAAAACAGAGCTCCCAACATGGCTTTACTGCAAGGTTTAAAACCCTCTTCCAGTTATGGTTTAAAAAACTTTTATTAAAGATGTTTTTTATGACAGTGATTGATTAAAGTCAAGGTTCTAGGATTGTTGTGAGACTGGACAGAACGGACCCAAACGTTCAGAGGGAAAGAGGTTTATTGAGGGTTTACAGAGGGGGCTAGGGGAGAGGGGAGGGAAAAGAGGTTGACGCCGGGGGACGTGGACACGGAGGACCAAGGAGCAGGCGAGGAGCGGGGGGGTGACCGGGAGGACACCGTGGAGGAAGCCCGAGAGGAGAGGACCGGAGGATGAGCCTAGCTGACAGAACGGAGGACGAGGGCGAGTGAACTTGGGAGGGTAAGTAGAGAGACAGAGTTAACTCGAGGAACAAACGGGGACTGGTAAACAGAGATCATAAACACCAGAGCTCGAGAGGTTGACACCAGGTTGGGAGCAACGACGATCAAGCGAGGATGGTGAGGAGAACCGGGGTTGAAATACAGGCAGGGATGAGATTGATTACTGGCAGGTGTGGCAGGCTGACAAGGTGGCTGATGAGGTGCAGGTGCGGGTTGTTGGCTGGGCTCAGGAGCAGAGGGGGAAAGAGAGAGAGAGAGAATGGGAGGAATAAAGCGAAAAGAGAAAGGGGGGGGACCAGGACACTCAACATCAGCCGGGCTGTCCCCACAACAAGGATGAAGATTAGATTTCAAAGTTCAAATGTTTCTTTCAAAACAAACAACTTGGACAGGCATTCAATTAATTAACTTATGTTCTATTTATTTGCACTTAATTAACACCATTTACTCACTTACTGCATTAAAGTCCTACAATTTAAAGATAGGTTACTTTACTTGAGTAGGCTAATTCCATTGTATACCACTTTGTACTTCTACTCAATTATAATTCACATGGAAATATAAAATAAAAATATAATGCCTTTTACCTCAAACATACTTATTTGAAAGCTTTTATAGCCCAGGCTTAATAATGAGAAACACTATTTGGCTGTCTAACCAAGTCACTAAGGGTTAACTTTTATTTTTCTCATCATCTTTGATGGACTGATGAACTGTAGAATGCAGTGAGCTGACTAATCAGCTGCCAGCTATGCTCCGTTACATTTACGCCTCTAGTTTCGCATCTCTGCACGAGATAATTTCAACCCAAACTCTCTAAGGCATGTGAGCACCTTCATCAGCCTTGCTTCATGCTCCTCTAGGGTCTTTGAGAACACAATCAAGTCATCAATAAAGACTAGCACGTCCTTTAAATGCATGTCCCCCATACACCATCCATTAGTCTTTGAAATGTACTCGGACACACGAAAGCGTTTTTTGGTTTATCTGCTTCCTCAACCTCGATTTGGTAATAACCAGACTTAAATCAAGGACGGAGAACCACTGGGAACCGCTGAGCGCTGAGAATGTGTCTTCCAGCTTTGGAAGAGAGTATGCATCCTTTATGGTCTGGACGCCTGTAGTCTATGCACAACCGGACCTGGCCATTCTTTTTTCTGACCACCACTATTGGTGACGAAAACGGTCACGCTTACTCTCTGATGACTCCTGCATCAAGAAGCTCTTGAATATGTTTTCAAACAGCTTCAATGTCTTGTGGGTGTATTGGTCGAGCACGCTGTTTAAAAGGAGTTTCATCTGAGAGTCTTATGTGCTACTTTATCTGTTTTCGGCCAAAATCCAGGTCACGTCAATCATGTTGTTGAGCTGCTGAGTGATGCATTCTTTCCATTCAGATGGAATTGGGGACTCACCAAAATTGAAGTTTAGGTTGTGCTTTTTGTTTGACTGGGGGGCTCTGATTGGTTTACTACACTGTACTCCTGTAACAAGATGCTCTGGTAAACACTTATCTCTGCAATCGCACATTTAGCAGGAATGACTATATCATGGTCAGACTCATTACTGATGACAACTGGTAGCTTATAGGGCCGCAGCTGGGGAACGTCAACTAAGCTAGCAGTCCCCAAAAAGCCACCCAGCAAGGCGGGTGAAGATGGCTGCTCAGTGACTACGGACTTCTCATTCAGTAAGCAATTAGCTACAGCAACTCCCTCAACTACTACAGTTTCACCAGCTGGAATGACTATACAGTGTCCGCCTTGCAATGTCACTAAACTGGTGACTGTTGTTGGTCTGCTTTTGTCTAAGCTCAAGACATTTAAGAACTGCTCTATAGCCAAGCGGGATGGGTTGGTGGTGTGTCAATCCGGCTTCGGAGAACAGCCAAAGCGAGTGTATGCACATCCATTGATGCTGCAATAAATTCTTTTGGAAAAGTTACATTTCTATGTAACCTAAGTAGGGTACGGACTGTCCATTCGCTCCCTCCACCTCCAAGAGATCATGTAGTGGCTTAATCTCCTGCTCTGAAAAGTGCTGTTCATAAAATGACCGTAACTGTTGTTACTTGTGAACCCGTATCAAGTAGGCAGTTAACTTCTTCACCTTTTATGTTGACTTTAGCTGTACTCTTGGTGCCAACCAGCCCCTTAGGTAGTTTAAAAGGGTGACTCTTACTTGAATGTTTTAGACTAGCACATACTCCAGCCTTGCCTTTGCTGTTTACGTCTAAGGGACGTTGTTGACTCCCTTCAGCCCCTGTTTGTCCCACAGCAGGAACTGTTAGTCGTTTAAAGGTAAGTTGAGACTGGTTTGTGTTTCCCACCTGTGCTGCTTCTCCTCTAACTGTTTTCTCTTTTCAACTACTAAAGCAGGGTTTGCCCTGTCTGTGCAAAATGGGGCACTGTGTCCATCCTCCCCACAGTACCTTGCCTATACTTTTCCCTGCTGCTCCCCTGTTATCAGCCCCCTTCGTCTTTTTCTGTGCCATAAAAGAGGTTAATTGGCTTTGCAGACTGGCAACCTGTCTCCCAAGATCCTCAATAACACTGAGACTGACCTCTGACTTCTCTTTTGATTCTACACAGGCCCAAGCACTTTGGAGCTGAAGTTGACCACGTTGCCTGGCAGTGCCAATGTGTTTTTTCATGCGACTAGCTTTTGCTAACTGTCTGTCCTCTTCTGTTCTTAGTAACAGCAAGAGGTCGGCAAATGAAGGGGGGGCTACTTTTCTTCTGCTCAAGTTGCAGGCCAGAGAGCAAAGAATTGTCCCAGCATCCCCTACAGAACTGTTTGAGTAGGTGTTTATCCACCTCATCAGGCGCAACCCCACCCCTTCTCACAGCTAGGTTTAATGCTAATTGCAATCGATGAAGATATGTAGAGGGCTTCTCACCCGGATCCTGAAGGGTGTTCATAAACTGGGCAAAAAGTTCCTCCCCATCCTCAACAGTACCAAAGGCTGAGTCCAAAAGCTGCAGGTAAGCGGTGGGGGGTGATCCAGGCCGTAGCCCTTTGACCACATCGGCTGCAGGTGAAAGTATACATTCAAGAATTCTTCTTGAGATCTGGAGATGGGACGAGCTGGGATCATTTAAAAACAGTTCAATGTGTGTTCCAAGTGTCATAATCAGCTTCACTATTGGGTCTGGGAATCTTTCCAGAAAAGGAACGAAGCCTTACTGGGGTTTGCAAGTGTGGGCTACTATCTTCCCTCCGTACAATATGCTCAACCACCACCTTCTGTATTTCTGCTGGGTTTATGCCACTTACTGAAAGGGACGGAGCTTTTCCTCCATTAGTGAACAGGACTGAATCGGGGGCACTTAAACAATTGCCTTCCAGAGGAGCGTCCTAGAGTGAGACGAGGGGCTGTTGATCTTCAGGGGTACAAGGTTGACGCGTCACAACTGGGGTCTCAACATGTGAAGGGGAGATTTCTGTAAATACGGGCCTCATAGCTTCAATATCTTCACCAATCTGAAACATCATCTCTTTTAACACCTCCCTATAGTCTTTGCCACTTAGCTTGGCTATGCCCTTTAACTCAGCTAGGTATGTTTTTGTAACATTACTGCCAATATGAGTAGTGTACACACTGATTAATGCTTTTACACCATATCTAGCACATAGATCACCCTGCACTGTGTATTTGTATGGCAAAAGTGGCTCTAAGTACTCTAAAGCTGAGCTGCTCAATGATCAGGTTTTGGTAAAATTCAGATTTAGAATCATCAACGGAAAGGGCTCTTTCGATCGAACCGTACTTCTTAAGGAAGTCAACAACTTGCTCATCTTGGTCTGCTACCTGGGTTAACGATAACTGCATTCGGAATTTTAACACCTGACTTCTGTATGAAGTCCATTTTGCATATTCTTTCAGAATTGATATCCAATGTCTCTGGCTCCTGGCTGGCTCGCCAATTTATGTAACCCTTATCACGAGGTAGTGATAATGTACATAGGTGTAGTAGTCTAAAATAGTCATTAATGTGGACAAGAATCAGAAGACACTAAATTGTTAAGAGCCTGAGAATTTTATGTCAACAAAAAGAATACTACACCAGAATGACAGTTTGAATTAAGTGTATTAAATACACAGGGCTGGTACATACAAAAAAAACAGTTGTGAAAATAACAAACTAAAATAATAATAATAAAGAGCGCACATAAATAAAATCCCTTTCTTTTTAGCTTCGTTGAGCTCAGTTCGTCCTTGGTTCCACTTGCCTTTATTGACAAGAGTTCATTTTTCACCGTTGGGACCCTTTGAAGTTTGTGTTAGTATTTGTCCTACCGCCATATAAAGATGAGAAAGATCCTGGCAATCCGTCTAAAGTCAGATTCACAAACAAGGTTGGCTCGCCACCCAGCCACCTGGACTGGGAATCTACGAATCTCTGGAAGAACGTCTGGAACATGTGGATCGGTTTGACTCCGTGGAATGGATCTCAGCTGCACGATGTTTCCACCTCTTTACCAAAATCTGACCATTTTAGCGGAATTCACTGCCTTTAGCTCCGTGACAACAGTGGATTCAGGCACAGCTCTCTTTTACTCCCAAGTGGATAACACAGCCTCCTACGCTCAGGTGCAGGTGCCAAAAGAACGTGCAGAGATGCGAAACTAGAGGTGTAACTGTAACGGAGCATAGCTGGAAGCTGATTGGTCAGCTCACTGCATCCTACAGTTCACCCATTTGCTAACTTACAAGTCCATCAAAGATGATGAGAAAAATAAAAGTTAACCCTTACTGACTTGGTCAGACAGCTAAATAGTGTTTCTCATTATTAAGCCTGGGCTACACTTCAGTTAGGCCCTACCAGTGAACCATGCATCCACGGATTTTCATTCAGTGAAGTAGCTACCCTGTATGATAACTTTGAATCTTAATCTGCAATTCATTTCAAAGTATAAATATTTTCTACATAAAAATCAATCTGCGTTTATATGTGTGTGTGTGTGTATATATATATATATATATATATATATATATATTTAAACCCACGATTCCAGAAATATTCCAAAAAGCAAGAAAATACTGATTTGTTAATTCATGTGAACCTTTACTTAACTGACAAAAGTAAAAAGTAAAATGACAAGCAGCACTTGAAATTATATAACAATAATCAAATGTTCTGATGCACTCTTTATTAATCCTTTACAAAATATTCAGCTTCCTCCCAAAGCTGAATATCCTCACATACTCTACAGTAAATGTGTTAATATGCTGTGAATGAAACTCTGCCTATAACATTATTTTAAAAGAATATCATTGTGTATTGTTATGTCAAGAGTCAATGAATTTAGTTATGAGGCTGCAGCCTGGGGGCAGTGAGCAGCTGAAACAGGCTGTGTGATCGCATTTGTAATGGGTATTTCATGAGAACTATCTCCAAACACTGCCATGTAACTAATCTCACTCACTGGGGACCTCTGGTCTCTTGGGTATGGGGTCAGTGGAAGGTAAATGCGGGTGATGCTTTATGATATGTCTGGGGGGTCATGACTTTAAGTGGTTCACCATGTATCTGAACATGATAGTCTTACGTTGAGTGTCCCCTAAGGAACAATCCAAGACATCATGTTCCGTTGATGAGATAGTGCTCCAAACCTGAGATTAGCATAAAAGCTGCATGTGCTGAGACACTGCAGCTCACTCGGATGATGCGTGTGTTTCCCAGTGAGTTCCTTCTGCAAAAGACTTGAATACAATTCACAGAAAGACAAGTGTTTGCCTGAGCTGTTTATTTGAACACTCTCATTCCCACCACACATTAATTAGAAAGGTACAAGGGGATCTTCTTTGCGATGATCCTCCTGTACATCACATTTGCTCAATCTTTCCTCCATTACATGAAAGGTATTGGAAGACTTTCAGATGAAGGTAACTGCTTCCTCCCATATGGACCTGGAGAGAAATGATTGTATGCACATGATATATTTGTGATCTTGTGTTGATGAGCACTGATGATCTTCGGCTGTCAGGGATCTGTTTAGCAACTAACCTTGAGCACTGTCACACTAATTTCAGTCCATACATACTGTATATCTGAGGCTTTCTTTCTTCTCTTTCAGATAAATAATATACCGGTAACTAATTTATTTACCTTGGTGAGATAGTTTTCTCCAGCCACAACCTGACTCCTGTATTTAACTGCTTTGAATTCCACATATGTCTTCCCTGTCCTATTCTCCATGTCATCCTTCACCATGAATGAAATCAAATGTGATGTAAATGCCAACCAGAGAGTTGTTTGCTGAGGTCGTGAAGAATGAATGTATAGACTGAAACTCACCTGACAACAAATAGGCATAGCGTAGGCTACGGTGTCGCCTGACGTGCACCTCCTCAAAAATGTAACTACACGTTGAGTCGACTCGGACCGTAAGCACTGTGATTGGTCGGCTGGGAAGCCTCGAAATGCCGCCGAGCCGACCAGAAGTATCCCGCGCTTTGAAGTAACGTTTACTAGCGGCCAAAACGGCAGCTGTAACACAGTGAATCAATATATTTGAGCATCGCTACCCGAGCGAAATGACTCGTTTCGCTATCAGAATGTGATCCAATCGGTCGACAACATTTTAAAAGGCTACACCAGCCGCACGTATACAGTTTTATCCCCATTTATGTTAGCGGAGGGCTAAACCAGAAGTTAGCCTGCTCGGTCGGCAAAAGTCAACACGGTGGACGCTGCAGTGCTACTGCTGACTAATGTTTGGGGGTGTAATTGCAGAATGACGGAAACACCTACGTACAAGTATAAATGCATGGCTACATGCGTGGCCTACGGCGTAGGTACGCACGTAGACCCTACGCAGAAGTATAAATGGGTCTTAAAAAATGACATTTTTGGTGGAGCTACAGTATGTGGCTATTGTTGCTCATCCTTTGTGAATTACTACCTAATTCCAGGTTACACCCTAAAACATCCCCAAAAAGTTCTTAGTGTAATTCAGATTCTGTCATCTGGGGCGTCTTTAAAGCAGCTATAATCAATACTTTTATATTAACAAATGACCAAATAACTACAAGTATGTGAAAGGTGCTTGCTTGTAGTGACATACACACAGATAATCATTGTACTCTGCAAGTCCCCTCAGCTCTATGGAGCCTTTTCTGCTATGTTGCTTAATGTCTTTAGGATGTGTAAATAGGCAACTGTTTGCTGACAGTGGGTAGAAATTCTGATTCAGAATACATACAAACAGAAGCAGATTACTTTAGCTTTGCATAAAGACTTCAAACAGCAAGTAACAGCTAGCCTAGCTCTGTCCAAAGGTTTGGAAAAATCCCCCATGCAGTGACTTCCTGACTTCCGTTGTATTTAGCAAGACTTCAGAAAGTTACTGACAGAGTGAAGTTGTTTGCTCACTATTGCTTTCGTTATGTTAAGCTAAGCTAACTTGCTTTCTCCCTGCAGCCTGTTCTGCTGCCGCCCTGCTTGTTTGCCTGTGTTTAAATGTTTTTCATTTCATTTCTGTCCTTGCTGGTTCGTTGTTTGTCACTCCACTTTGTGCTCTCCTTGTCCCTCTACTTGTCCGCCTGCCTACCACCACACATTTTGGAATTATTAGTTGATCTGCCTGACTTTCAGGGATTGCGCTGGTAAAAAGAAAAGTTTTTAGTCTTGATTTAAAAGAACTGAGAGTTTTAGCAGACCTGCAGTTTTGTTGTGAGTTTGTTCCAGATATATGGAGCATAAAAACTGAATGCTGCTTCCTCACGTTTAGTTCCGACTCTGGTGACAGAAAGCAGACCTGACCCCAGACGACCTAAGAGGTCTAGATAGTTCATAACAAAGCATAAGATCAGAATGTATTTAGGCCCTAAACCATTCAGTTTTTTATAAACCAAAAGCAGTATTTAGAAATCCATTCTCTAACAGGAAGCCAGTGTAAAGACCTTAGAACTGGAGTAACGTGATCCCCTTTTTGGTCTTAGCGAGGACTCGAGCAGCTGCATTCCGAATCAGCTACAACTGTCTGATGGATTTTTTTGCAAGCCCTGTAAAGACACCGTTACAGTAGTTGAGTCGACAGAAGATAAATGCATGGACATTTTTTCCATGTCCTGCTGAGACATAAGTCCTTTAATCCTTGATATATTCTTCAGGTCTGCATAAATTATGGTAACATATTTAACATATTTTGTTGTTTTCATAGTCTGAGCCAGCATTAGTTATATATAAATATACATATATAAATACAACTAAACATGTAGATGTTAAACAGAAGAGGCCCCACAATAGCGCCTTGGGAAACTCCACAAGTAATTTCTGTTAGCTCAGATGTATAATTACCGAGAGACACAAAGTAGTCCCTGTCCTTTAAGTAGGATTTAAACCAGTTTAGTACTGTGCCAGAAAGTCCCACCCAGTCTGTCAAGTAATATATTGTGGTCAACTGTGTCGAATGCAGCACTGAGATCCAGTAATACTAAGACTGAAATTCTGCCTCTGTCAGTGTTTAAATGAATGTGAAAGAAACCTGAGAGAACAGACATTCTGACAGTTTGTAGGATATCTGAGGCCATGCAGTCTGAAACATTTTTGAAAAGAATATTAAGGCAACAGGAGGATTTCAATGTTGTATAATGTCCTCCAGGTTTTTATGGTTAATAGAATCAAATTGTGTCATGCTGTTTGAATTAATTTTAAGTGGACAGAGACACCACATATCCTGTACCTGAGCCTATTTATGCAGCACTACTGATATTTCAGAACCATGGTCAGCACCATGGATTTTACCAATTTTTTGCTCAAATGTCAGCATCAGCATAAAAAAGTTAGGCAGATTAGACTAGCTGGACAGACAACCAAGGATAGAAGGCAAATGAATATAAACAGTTTGACATTCAGGTATGTTAGATGTCCATGCAGTCACAGCCATAGCATACACAATTGACAACAAACAACAATCATACAAGCAATGTTGGGCAGGCTGTTACTACAATAACCAAGCAGACACCGCGGTCTACAACACAAGCAGCAACAAAGAACATCATCACATTCACAAATCATGAATGTGAAATAACTTACAAATAATCATTTTTATCCACCAGCTGCTGCTTGCAAAATTTAAATGGAAATTGAACCATTGAAGCCTAGATGAAATGTCCAATGTCCATAAACTTGAATGTATTCCCAAACAGTATACAGTAATGAGACATGATCTTGTAGCACCACCATCCTGCTCTCCTTTATCCTCCCAAGCCTTTCAGCCACCTTGTTTTTATCAATGAAAATATCCCTCTCTATAGATAGCAAGGTAAGGTTTGAGAGTCTGGCTTCCTGCATGCATGCCCAGAGATAGTTTTTAAGCAATTCTATTTGGAATTCAAATGTGCTTAACTTGTGAAGTCGGCCATCAGCTTCAGAGGCTGGTGATGTGAGGTTCTATTCTTTAATCCTCTGTGTAGCAGGTAGACTTCTCATCACCTCTTTGGTGGCCTGCTCACGGATGCCCACATGGTATCTGACAGATTTTTAACCTGTTTAATCCCAAATTTTTCCTAGCAATTTGAGTACATGCATTTTACTCCTTAGACTTCCCTAATACCCTTTTTGATTTTATGTTGGTTAAGTTAGTGAAATGTGACTGGTGGGAAACAGCATAGTCAAAATTCACACAAGTTCTTCGATTAGACTAAGCAAGTTAAAGCAATAAAAAACAAACATTAAAAAATGAAATGAAAGCAGGCAGACATAAACTGTGCCTTAGAACAGTGGTTCTCAAAGTGGGGTGTGGGGACCCCCAGGGGTCCTTATGGTGGTTCCCCCCAGGGGTCCTTATGGTGGTTCCAGGGTTTTTTTTCACTATAATTACATCCATAAGTAACACTCCCTGGCGACAGGGAGCTTCCCGGCACGGCTTTCTGCTGTTCTTCCTTGGGGCGGGGTACAGCTTCCTCCGGGACATGCGGTCTGGGGTCCTTTGTGCTTTGGGGGGTCGCGGGGTGCCCTGGCTTCTGGGGGTGGGGGTCTCTGGGCACTGCGCGGGTTGATCCAGTTGCGGTTTGGAGGGCGATTGTCGATGCATCTTGATGCATTGTGCTTTTTCCCTGGGCAGGGTCTCTGAATGGCTGCTGGGTGTTTAGTTTGTGCATTGGAGTCCGGGGGAGGCAATTCCTCTTTGGCTTGGAGGGACCAGATATTTGTCACCAATTGCTTCGTTGGCCTCGGATCCATGCTTCCCCATTTCTCTGTCGGCCAGTTGTTGGACCCCTCTGGATACTGAGGTATATATTTAGTTTTTGGGATGTGCAGTGTGGGTCCGGGGCAGGGATGTGCTCCGGTTTGTTCTGGGCTTGTGCCTGGAGCTCTCTTAGTTCTCAGCCTTAGTTTTTTCCGGCGCTTTGGGGGATGGCGGACTTTTATTGGCGGGTGCACGGTGACCTGCGCAGCGTGTTTGCTGCTAGGCTGGGACTTGCTGCTGGTGTTTCTCTCCACTGGCTTTCGCTGTCGTGTTATTCCGCTCGCTCTCTCTCGTTTGCCCGACCTCGCACGCGGGATTCGCAGGGGGCTGCTGGGCATTGGGTGTTGCCGAGCTCGTGCAGTGTGCGCGTTGGGCTCGTCACTTGTGCATTGGTGTTGATGATTGCGTGGCATTTGGGCATTTTGGTTGTTCGCTGCGCAGTGGTGGGGTGCTGGGTGGGGGGGAGCACTGGTCTATGTTGTGTGCGCGCCGGTCCGGTCGGTCCGGTCGGTCCAGGCGCTGCTCTTCCACGGGTTATGCTTCTTGCGTTCCGTCGGCATTACATTTTCAACTGGCATTTGGGTCGGGGTCTTCCGTGTTTGCATTGCGGTGCATCTGGGAGTCTTTGTTTTTTTATTTATTTATTTATTTTTTTCTTTCTCCCACTCCTATTGGCAACTGGGGTTCTTGTCTGCCTGTTGCTGGGGTAGGTGTGGCACGGTCGTGGCATCCCACTCTCACTAACAACTACATTCATTAACTTTATGCACACACACATGTACACACACACATACAGACACATTCACCCACACGCACACAGACACACACAGTCTCACACATAGACACAAACAAATTTAGGTTGTCCCTGGTAGAATTATTCCTGATGCTTTTCTTTCAGTTACTTATTTAAATTAATTGTTATTATTCCAGCTCTCGTGGCTGTGCTGTGTTGCTTATTTAGTGTGCTTGACTGTTTCTTATTTTCATTTTTCTCTTAGTTGTCTTACTATGTCAGCTGTTTTTTGCTGCTGTTCGGCTGGTTGTCTTTTACTATTATTATTATAATTTTTATTGTTTGTTTTTTTTGGTGTTTGTTGTTGTTTTTCTCCTCCCCAAGCCCCCCTCTCTGTTCTATTGCAGGTTTCGTTGCTTTCTGCAATTGGTGTTTCCCTCCGCTATTCCCTGTTGTCCCCACCTTTCATCCCCCTTCTCTTGCAGGTCTTGTCTTTTCTCTGTGCTGCCTGTTTGTGCCCCCCTATCCCCGTGTCTGCCCCCCTGTCCGGGCCGGTGACAAATCAATACATTATTAAATCAATAATAAAACAGACAAAGGAGTATATTAATACTCTCTTGTTAAAGTAAAATCTGTCTGGCACAATATGGTATCCAGGTCATCATACTCTATACCAGGCTGCTGGGCAGGACAGGTTTAAAAAAATAAATAAATAAATAAAAATCAAGTTCAAGTAAAGACCATAAACTCTTATAACATCTGAGGCGATGGAACAGCTGCATTAAGAGTCAAAATCAATAAAAATGTGTCACAGAGGCACAGAACATAAATGTAATTCCTGTTTTGAACAGTTAAGGAAGCCAAAAAACAACAAAAAATCAAACAAACTAAGAGGTGAGCCAGGGACAGTAAACTAAAGAAACTGACTTTACATCTATACCCGTAGATATTGGGTGAGCTAAGTTTGGTTATTTAATCATAACACATTTTAATATTAGTGTAGCATATTTGGTCACTTTATTCCAAAGGAAACAAGCACACAGGGCAGTTAAAACTCTACATGTCAGAGTGGAAAGGTAAAAAACTCATATCCTATAACCCCATATAATAAAATCTGTGCCCATTTCTTACAGTGATTATCATTTAATTCTTCTTTACTTTGCTTGTTGTTACACTGTTTTCCTTAATGAATTTAAGTCAGTTGTTTTGATTTATATATTTAACAGTAGCAGATTGATATACATTGCTGTAAATGTGCCAGAGTTGGCTAAAAGGCTCATTTTTATCTGCAGTCACTGGACCGATGATGCAATATGAGAACATGAGATTAAACTTGAAATCACTTATAATCCTGGAGATCAATATTAAATAACCACCATCATACCGCACACCATTATCATCTAATGATTAGGGGATCTGGAGAGGAACATTTGTGGCATGCGTGCATGCGTGCATGCGTGCATGCGTGCATGCGTGCGTGTGTGCGTGCCACCACAGCTAATGTCTAATATCAGCTAATATTTTATTGACTGAAGAGATTCTTCTTCATAGCAGTATTCACCTTTTAACAATATGCATTATGACATATTAAGAAATTTCTAAAAAAAGATAAAAACTAGTCTGTGGCAGGCCACATTTTGGCCTTTGGCCCACATGTGGCTCAAAAACTGACATCCACAGAAAAGTTTGGTCTCATCCTGAACCGGAGCATCTGCAGATATATTCCAGGCACGATATGTGATGGATAAATCCAAAACCATCTCAGCTGTAAGTGACAATTTAGTAATATTCAACTCTTCTTTGTTGGGGAGGGGAAGGGAGGTATTTTGTGTGGTGTGTAAAAAATGACAATGTTTAAATTCAGATGTTTTGACTCATCCTGTTTATTGTTTCCTTTCCAGTTAGGTAAACCCTAATACCTAATACTAAAAACCCTAATACAATAACAAAAACAACAAAAACACTTTATTCTACTACTCTCATGCATTCACCCTGGACACACCCCAGATTCCCAAGATACACCTTAGGACTGGTAGACATCTGCACTCTGCTAGTTAAAACATGCAATAAAGTCGATCCAGACAAAATGCTTCTCCTCTGCTGCCAGTAATTGCTCACATTTTCCCATAATTTCATATTGTCCTACATACAGAAATGAGTCTGTCAGATCAAATTTTAATTATTCCTGTTTTTTTTGTGTGACAAGCCAACATGTTGCTCAAAGAGTTCATCACTAACAATTCACTAATTCACTGTCAGTTCGCAAACTCCATGTGTGTATATGTGTACACTGTAAACTGTCACAAGGTTTGGAAAACTGAAAGCCAAACCACAGATAGTCTGTGGAAACATTATCAGTTAAAAACTCAACGTCTAACTCCTGACTTTTTGTTGTTTAATCTATTTGAACTTTGTACATTGCACACTCCAACAGAAACTTCTTCTGAGCTTTTGAGATTTAAAGCTGCAAAACACAATTTTTAAGACAATCTTAAAAGTGTCCTAAAATAATCAGTATTCAATATCCACTCTCTAATTTAAGGGTTGGGTGGCAGCTCAAGAAATTTGTACATGTTTTTTTCTTTTCAAACTACTAAACCTATCTCCCACACCTAAACCTCTTTGACCTCATGCAACACCTTAAGTGCCACAGTGCAGCTGGACGGTCCCCTCTGCATCACAGTCTTCTCAGACACCCCATTCACACCTGGTAGGCTATTAAAATGTGATCTGCTGCTGCTGGTTGCATTGAATGGACTAAATGGAGTTTCTTATTTGTGTTTTAGAGCTGGATTTGCCATAGTAACTTCTGCATTATGGGAGAGGGCAGTTGGGCTGGGAGTTTGCTTTTTTTTTCCCTGACGAAGGAAGAGGGGCCAGAGGGCCAGGCTTTAAGATCCACTAAAACATAATGGTGGTAAAACGTCAGCCTTTGCTTTTCATTTTCTCCAATAGCCTACTATGTAGGCTACATTTGCTGTGAATATGATAAAAATATGGTTATTTACAGTGGATAGAGGGACATGCATTTCCTTGTTTCCAGAAAATTTAAAAGTCCCACAAAAGTCCTGAAAGATAGCACAGTCTACGCATAAGATAAACAAATCATCTGCCAGGACCTCGGGGCCACAGTAGACTACCTTATTGTGCCCTTTGCCTTGTAAACAATAATTACCTTAATGAAGTAGTTCCTCCCCGCCACTACCTGCGTCGAGTAGCTCTTGGCTGTGAAAACATCATAGGTCTTCCCTGCTTTCTGCTTCGCATGAGGCTTCACCTGAGGAACAACGAGGCGAAAGCAACATATAAAATGAAACACAGGCTCCGTTTGCTGTGTGTGAGTAACGTTTTGAGAGAATCCTGGAGATCAATATTAAATGTAAAGGATAACAACTATCATACCACACACCATAATCATCTAATGATTAGGGGATCTGGAGAGGAACATTTGTGATGTGCGTGCATGCGTGCATGTCCCCACAGCTAATGTCTAATATCAGCTATTTATTTTATCTTTTATTAAAGAGATTATTCTTCGTGGCAGTATTCACCTTTTAATAATATGCATTATGGCATATTAGGACATTTCTACAAAAAGAAAAAAAAGCCTTAACTAGTCTGTGGCAGGCCACATTTTAGCCTTTCATGTGGCTCAAAAACTGACATCCACAGAAAAGTTTGGTCTCGTCCTGAACCGGAGCATCTGCAGATATATTCCAGGCACGATATGTGATGGATAAATCCACCACCATCTCAGCTGTAAGTGACAATTTATTAATATTCAACTCTTCTTTGTTGGGGGGGGGGAGGGAGGTATTTTGTGTGGTGTGTAAAAAATGACAATGTTTAAATTCAGATGTTTTGACTCATCCTGTTTATTGTTTCCTTATTAATTTTGTACAGTTAGGTAAACCCTAATACCTAATACTAAAAACCCTAATACAATAACAAAAACAACAAAAACACTTTATTCTACTACTCTCATGCATTCACCCTGGACACACCCCAGATTCCCAAGATACACCTTAGGGCTGGTAGACATCTGCACTCTGCTAGTTAAAACATGCAATAAAATCGATCCAGACAAAATGATTGGTTGTGCAACAAATGCTTCTCCTCTGCTGCCAGTTATTGCTCACATTTTCCCATAATTTCTTATTGTCCTACATACAGAAATGAGTCTGTCAGATCAGATTTTAATTATTCCTGGTTTTTTTGTGTGACAAGCCAACATGTTGCTCAAAGAGTTCATCACTAACAATTCACTAATTCACTGTCGGTTTGCAAACTCCGTGTGTGTATATGTGTACACTGTAAACTGTCACAAGGTTTGGAAAACTGAAAGCCAAACCACAGATAGTCTGTGGAAACATTATCAGTTAAAAACTCAACGTCTAACTCTTGACTTTTTGTCGTTAATCTATTTGAACTTTGTACATTGCACACTCCAACAGAAACTTCTTCTGAGCTTTTGAGATTTAAAGCTGCATTTTTCTGTGCTGCCCCGCCTTAAAACAAATATGCTTTCCACTGGGGGAATAATCCAAGGTAGCCACTTTCATCCATAATAAAAAACACAATTTTAATGACAATCTTAAGAGTGTGCTAAAATAATCAGTATTCAATATCCACTCTCTAATTAAGGGTTGGGTGCCAGCTCAAGAAATTTGTACATGTTTTTTTCTTTTCAAACTACTAAACCTCTCTCTCCCATACCTAAACCTCTTTGACCTCATGCAACACCTTAAGCACCACAGTGCAGCTGGACGGTTCCCTCTGCATCACAGTCTTCTCGGACACCCCATTCACACCTGGTAGGCTATTAAAACGTGATATGCTGCTGCTGGTTGCATTGTGGTGTCCGAACAATAATGCTGCGATGATGTGTTGAGAGGAAACCCGCTTGACACTGTTCTTGATCATAAAAGTTTATTAAATCAAGGAGTTCAGCATCAATTACAAGCTCTGCAGCAGCTTGGAGAGAGACCCAGCCCGATGGCCACTCTGTCTCTCTGTACATCAAACATAGCTTATATAGGATATGTTTAGGTATCTGTTAGGTACCATAGCAGGGTTTGAGTCTATAAAATAAAAGGTCAAACCCATAGTACAGTACTATTCTGAGGTAACAAAACAAGGGGTTAGAAGTCAAATTTTATAGAAGGGTTCAGTCCCTACATAACCACCAATCACTGCTCTCCCCGTAGAAGGTCACTGACCCTCTGTCCTGCTGCTACAGTGCTATTTTGAACTGTTATGAGTCAGATGCATAAATATTGGATACTACAATTGAATGGACTAAAGGGAGTTTCTTATTTGTGTTTTAGAGCTGGATTTGTCATAGTAACTTCTGCATTATGGGAGAGGGCAGTTGGGCTGGGAGTTTTTTTTTTTTTTCCCTGACGAAGGAAGAGGGGCCAGAGGGACAGGCTTTAAGATCCACTAAAACATAATGGTGGTAAAACATCAGCCTTTGCTTTTCATTTTCTCCAATAGTACAGGTGCTGGTCATATCATTAGAATATCATCAAAAAGTTTATTTATTTCAGTAATTCCATTCAAAAAGTGAAACTTGTATAATGTATACATTCATTCCACATAGACTGATATATTTCAAGTGTTCATTCCTTTTAATTTTGATGATTATAACTGACAACTAATGAAAACCCCAAAATCAGTATCTCAGAAAATTAGAATATTGTGAAAAAGTTCAATATTGAAGACACCTGGTGCCACACTCTAATCAGTTAATTAACTCAGAACACCTGCAAAGGCCTTTAAATGGTCTCTCAGTCTAGTTCTGTAGGCTACACAATCATGGGGGAGACTGCTGACTTGACAGCTGTCCAAAAGACGACCATTGACACCTTGCACAAGGAGGGCAAAACACAAAAGGTCATTGCTAAAGAGGCTGGCTGTTCACAGAGCTCTGTGTCCAAGCACATTAATAGAGAGGCG